>NC_080168.1:67070423-67412291 GCF_950295315.1 Erinaceus europaeus
GGAGCTGCCCTCCTCCCCCTTCTCCTCCTCCCCTTCTTCCTCCTCCTTTGGAAAAATTGGCCACCAGGAGCAGTGGATTTGTAGTTCTGGCACCAAGCCACAGAGATAACCCTAGAAGAAAAAAAAAAAGTGCCTACTAATAGCTTGGATTTTGTGGGTTAATAAAGTGGTTTGTGATGTCAAAAATGGCAATATGTGCACTTAACCACGTGCATCACCGCCCGACACCAGAGATGTATAAAATAGCGTCTGGGGGCCTGAAAGGTGGCACATTGGGTAGAGTACTGGGCTGACAGCCATGAGGCCCTGGGCCCAGCCCCTAGTGTCATACCTGCCAGAGAGATGCCATGGCTCTCCTGCCCCGCCCACCTTAAGAAGGAAGTGAGGACTTTCAAAAATGATGTCTGAAATTTCCAAAAGGTGACATCTGTCCAGAAAGGACTGGAACACCCCAGGTGAAGCGTTGTGTTTGTGTGTGTTAAGTCTGAGTGGGTGTGAGTGTAGACTTACACTCTCATGAGGAGGGGAGCACCAATCATTTCAGTGGCCCACAACCTGGGGGTCCACTTCCAAAACGTCCAAAACAATGTCCTGCCTATGACATGTACTGTGCCAAGGGCAGCCTCACGTCCCTGGCGACTTCTAAGCGTCTGGAATCCTGGTCTTCTGGACAGTGGCTGGAAACTCTTCAGTGTCCAGACCCCCAGCCTCCATGAGTGCCGGCACAGAGGAGGTGGCGTGGGCCACCCATGGGTGGGTGGGTCCTGGCTCACCGTCTGCAACCTGCTGTCTCCTCGGCCTCTCGGAGGGTCTGGTCTGCAGGAATCTGTCCACCCCGTCCTCTCAGCCAGCCCTCATGTACATGGCTGCTGGCACCTCATCCCAAAGGCCTTGTGACCTGCTCTCTGTCCCCTTCGTGCATCTGGGAAAATGGCCATGTGCCAAGCAGGCCTCCATGCTTTCTTCTAGGCAGATCTTTGAACTAGAATCAGAATGGTGCTGTCTGGATTCAATTCTTTTCATACAGAACATTCAGGGGCCTCACAGGGACACAGTGATGGCGTGGGGAGAGGCCCTGTGGCCACCACTGCCCTGACCTCTGCGCACAGACACTTACCCCTGGATGGAGTTGGGTGGGGGTGCATCAGGACGCTTTTTTTTTAAAAATCATCTATTAGATAGAAACAGCCAGAAATTGAGAAGGGAGAGGGGGATAGGGTGGGAGAAAGACAGACACACCTGCAGTCCTGCTCCACCACTCATGAAGCGTCCCCTCTGCAGGTGGGGACCGGGAGCTTGGAGCTGTGTCCTTGCACTGCACATGTGTGCTTAAACTGGTGCGCCACTGCCTGCCCCCACTTCAGGACCTTGGCTCCTGGTCCAGCTCTCAGGCACAGCCTCCCAGTGGCTGTGGTTACATCCAAATGCACCACACCACTCTTGAGAGTCCCCTGAGCAGGAAAGACCTTCTTTGCAGAAGGAGCTTAGACTTCCTCTGAGCCACCCAATAGAGGCAGGCAGAGAACACCCCTGCCTTCTCTGTGCACACCCTCCAAACCTCCTCTCTCCCGTTCTATCTCCAGCAGGGACAGGCCACCCACCTCATGCTAAGGTGCTTACACACACCCTCAGGCTGCAGGTGTCCTACAGGACTTGCCTTGGTGTGGCCATGCTGATCCCCAGCGCAGCTGATGGGCCTGGCTCTGCTGAGGCTCCAGGATGTGCCAGAGGTGCTGGCGGGCCTTGCCAACTGTGTTCCCGAGGATCCGCTCAGGCTCTGTGCACCAGCCAGTGGAGAGAGACAGACAGATGGGTGCAGAGGCAGGACTGGTTTGGAGTTTCTCGGCTGAGGCAGGGCTAGCAAGGTCTCTGGACCTTGTGCAGATGGAGAGTGAAGATAGCGGTGCAGGAGCTTTGGGAGGGAGAAGAGCCCTGCACCCCTTTGCATTGGGGGAACTGCTCTGTACTCCCACTAAGGCACCAGGCATGGCAGGGCTGCCTGGTGGGCAGGTCTCCCAGAAGGGCACTGGCCTCAGCTCATGAGTCTGCTCATCCAGCCCCAGGTGGCCCCCCAGAACTCACTCCAAGGACACAGTCAAGCTCGGACATGGGGTCCTGCACAGGGTGGATGCTGCTCAAGAGGGCGTGCCACAAGCCTGGGGACTCTGTTCTGTGTGGCTGTAAAGGAACAGAGTGTGGGGGGCCAGGTGGTGGTGTACCTGGTTGAGCACTCACATTACGGTGTGCCAGGATCCGGTTCCAGCCCTGCCTCCTCACCTACAGGGGGAAGCTTCATGAGTGGTGAAGCAGGGCTGCAGCTGTCTCTCTCTCTCTGTCTCTACCTCCCTCTCAATTTATCTGTCTCTATTCAATAATGAATAAAAATATGAAAGAAAGAGAGAGAAATAAAGGGGGTGTGGAGACCTTGGGGGTCAGTGTCAGGAAATGTAACATGGGCAGCATTTTACCCCAGCCTGCCCCACACACTGCTCCAGTCTTCCCAGCTGGATAAAGCCCTCTACAGTGAGTGTTGTTAGCGAGCAAAAATCAAACCACCATCCACTGCAAGGAAGCAAAAGATGTTTATTCACGAATTCGAATCTGGGCCAAGAGGTGACTGACAGCAGTCCACCAGTTCGACCCCGAACAGGGCTCAAACCATGCAATGTATAGGATTTCTGAGTACATTCTGGGTGGAGAATATGCAAAACTAGAATTCTATCACACACTCAATAGCATTTTACAGAAAATGCAGGATCCAATCATTTCAGACATTGCAATACCCTAAGCAGCCTATAAGAATTGTCTAATTTCAAGCCTTTATGCAAAATAGGGTCACCACACTTTCTCGTTGTCAGCCAAGACCACCTGGCTATCAACTCCCTCGACCTTGAGCAAATGGTTGGGTTTCAAGGACTTGGTTAGGCTAGCTATTCTCTTTAAGACAAACAACAGGTGGCTTACATCTTGGGGTGTGGGTTTTGTCTAGCCCCCCCTAGAATTACAGGAATTTTCCACTGCAGGCAGAAAAGCAACTATACTTACAACTCATGCTTAAAATTTTACTTAAAGCAATTCTAGAGTTACTGCTTCTAACAAGTGTGTCTTGTGTGTGCGCATGCATGCGAACATGTATAAAATGGGGACTGGGAGATAGCTTGCCCTGCCACATGCACCATGCCATGTCCATCAGCTTCTGTGCACCCCATGTGGTTCAGGGAGAGGCCCAGGGGCTCTCCATGTGGTGGCCAGGCCTCACACCATGACACTCTCACATCTGGGTGTTTGCACATGGTTCAAAGTGCTCTCACCCACATGAACTATCTCCTGGCAGTAAGAAGATTTTCCTTTCTTCCTTCCTTCCTTCCTTCCTTCCTTCCTTCCTTCATTTCTTCTTCTTCTTTTTATTTTATTTTATTATTACCACTAGGGTTATTGCTGGAGATCAGTGCCAGCACTACCAATCCACTGCTCCTGGAGGTGTGTGGCTATTCTGGCTATTCTTTTTCCTTTCTTTCTTTCTTTCTTTCTTTCTTTCTTTCTTTCTTTCTTTCTATCTTTCTATTTTTTTATTAAAATTTTAAAAATATTTTATTTATTTATTTTTCCCTTTTTTGCCCTTTTAATTGTTGGAATTATTATTGTTGTTGTTATTGATGTCATCATTGTTAGATAGGACAGAGAGAAATAGAGAGAGGAGGGGATGACAGAGAGGTGGAGAGAAAGACACCTGCAAACCTGCTTCACCACTTGTGAAGCTACTCTCGTGCAGGTGGGGAGCCAGGGGCTCAAACCAGGATCCTTAAGCCAGTCCTTGCACTTTGCACCACATGCACTGATCGAAATTGTCTGGCCAGGGAAAGAGCTCAACCTGTTAGAACAGAGCTGGCATGCCTGAGCACTGGAGGCCCAGCATTAGCCCCTGACACCATCATATATGCTGAGCAGAGCTCCTGTCCCCCCCCCCTTCCTCCCTCACACTCTAATAAATAAAAACATAATAAATAAAACTACTTCAGAAAACCCCCCGGGAGCAGACTGCACACAATACTACACACGAGGAGCTGGGTTCAAAGGCCTGAGTTCAAGCTCCCGCTCCCCACTTGATGTGGGGGGAGAGCTTCATAAGCGGGGAAGTAGGTTAGCAGTGTCTCCCCTCTCTCTCTCCCTCTCTATCTCCTCTCCCCTCTTTCTTGCTCACTCCAGTTGTGATGAGAGTTGGGCTGGGTTCTTCCAACCTCTTCCCCCTCTCCAAAGAAGGAAGGACCAAGGCATTCCTGCAGCAGTCTGTCTGTTTCTTGTCTGGGCTTCACTGTTTAGGGCAGGCTTCTAGATTGAAAGGGAGACAGAGGAAGAGACCCCTGCGACACCGCAGGGCCCCCAGCTGGCTGTGGCGGGCCAGGCGCCCTCCCAAGTGCACTGCTTGGTGTTCCCAGTGCTGTGTCTAAGGGCAGGCTTGGGCGAGACTGACCTGGACCACTCGTCTAGGAGCCTGTGATTAGACCCTTGTTTTATTTTATTTTATTTTATTTTATCTTATTTTGTCACCAGGGTTATAGGTGGGATTCAGTGCCAGGACAGTGACCCCATCACCCCCAGCACTTTTGCCAGTGTGTGACACAGAGGGAGAGTGAGACAGGGTGAAGGGGACAAACCTGTAGCCCTGCTTCACCACCTGTGAAACTTCCTTCCTGCAGGAAGGGGCTGGGGGCTTGAACCTAGGTTTGAACCACACCACCACCCCTATCTGAGCCCAATTCGTGGCAGGGAAACTCAGGAAATGCCATGCTTCTGGGTGCCCCAGGGGAGACAGCCTTGGGGCCCAGAAAGTGTGGAGCCTGCCCCTGCTGAGCTGCCCTGGGGGCAGGCTGCTGCAGCTTGATGTTTAATCAAGAGCATTGGACTGGACTTCATTTCATGCCAGAGTGGGCTGTCATTTAAGGTCATGGGGACAGTGAACCTCATGGGGAAAATACAGACAAAAACTGGAGCTTTTGATTTCAAAACAAATTAAAAGCATCTGTCAGTGAGCAAGAGAAACAGCCCCTCCCAACCTGACGCTGGTCTGAGGCGAGGGGACAAGTCACCCCAAGCAAAGAACTCAGAAAGGAGGGCAGGTGGAGTGGAGGGGGGTTTTGTGGTCCTGGTACATAATGATGATGGCCCTAACTTGGGGTGCGAGGATGATGCAGACACCTGTGCTGGTGAGAGGAGAAACTGCACCCATGAGCCAAGAACTGTATTTGAACCCTTAACCTCCCGACAGTAAAGGGGAAAATAGAAGATGCAGGACCCCTGTGCCCTGGGGGAACCCCAAGCTCTGCTGGGGAAGGCCAGCTCTAGTAAAAAGGATCACAGAGGTCAGAGCGGAGCCCAAGGCCCCTGCGGCCTGAGTCTGCAGAGACCCTGGCTGGTCCTGTACTGGCAGGAGGGGCTTTGCTTCCCTGCAGTGCAGTTGCCATGAAAATAAGGAGAAAGGACAGGAAGGGACTTGGTCACCCAGTGCCCGACAGGGACAGGTGTGTGGAGAGGTACCCGGCCTCAGTGTCAAGGGGGGTAATGTTTGCACATCAGAGCCAGGAGGAAATGCCACCTGACACTAGGGAGACAACATTAGGGTGACTAATGATGGCACCCGCCCTAGCAGGGCATGGAGACTGGGAGTGGTTAGTCCACTGCTGGGGAGATGAGAGGGTGCAGTGAGGCAAGGGACAGTGAGAAACAGCTGCCCTGGGGAAGGGGCGGGGGCTCTGACCCTCCTGGGGGAGACCTCTGGAATGACAGACGGCAAGAAACACAGGCACTTATGGATGGGTACACTTGATGTCTGCGAAGGAGAGAAAGCAGGGCAGAGACTCAGAGAGGTGGCTGCAGAGAGGTGCTCAGAGAGGTGTTTGTTTGTTTTGGAGCGACAGAAAGAGATGAAAGAGACAATAGTACCCAAGCTTCCCTCAGAGGGTGGAGGCTGGGCCCCGTCCTGGTGAGCTGTCTCCACAGCCGCCACTTTACACGCCATGTTCAGCTGCAAAGGAGAGAAGGAGAGGGTGTGGTGGCGGCAGGAGAGAAACCAGCTTCCCAGAGCTTGAGGGGAAAAGGAAGACCAGCAAGATTGAGGGTCCCTGTGCAGACTCGCCTGCACTCGGGAGATCTCTGTGACTCATTTCCCTTAGAAAAGGGTGACTGTCACTTGGTCCAGGGCTTCTCTAGAATGCGGTTCCTCAGACTAGTTAGCTCAATGTTGAAAAAAAGAAAAGAAAAATCCTCCCCAAAAAGGCATGTTTTGAGGTGGTATTCTGCTACCCTTCACTTACACAGTGTGAGCAAGATGAGCCAGCTTCACTGTATTTTGAACTTAATGGTGGATTGATCATCTCAGTCAACCAGTGATGCACTGGAAGCCTGTTATTAATATCATAGAACAACTTTCTTGTGTGTCAGTCCTTTCTTCATTGGTATCCTTAGCAGAAACATTCAGACTTATTAAGAAAATCATTTAAAAAGAGAAGCCACATGTGACAGAGTTTGCAAGCACATACTTGATTTTCTGTGTTGGTTGTAATCAGGCCCCAGACTTGATCTGTGCTGTGTGTGTATGGTGGTGGTGGTGGGGGGGTGTGGTGATTTGAGTGCTATAGCTCCTTGACTGGCCTGGCCATGCAAGAGAAGAACAAATGCCTACTGTGTGTATTATCACTTGGCAGACTTGGGAGCTTCCATCCAGAAACCATTTTAAAGTAAAGCTTATAGCTGAGTGTACTTAAAAATATCACCTTAGAATGGGAGACAGAACAGAGGTTCTGCAAAGAACTCACCTACCTGAGGCTCTGAGGCCTCAATTTCCATCCCCAGCACCACCACCAGCCAGAGCTCAGCAGGGCTCTGGGTAAAATAATAATAACAATAGTTACTAATAATGGGCTGGGCAGACAGCACAGTTTCTAAACTCTCCTGCCTGAGGTTCTGAAGTTCCAGGTTCAATCCCCAGCACCACCATCATCCAGAGCTGAGCAGGGCTCTGGTGCTTCTGTCTTTATCTCTCCTCATTAAGTGATGAAATAAGTAGGAAACATTTTTTGTCTTGGTGTGTGTGTGTGTGTGTGTGTGTGTGTGTGTGTGTAGCGGGGACAGAGAGGGAAACCCCAAAGAAGAGAGGATTCGTAAGAAGGGGAAGGGAAGGGTTGACAAGCAGTGGCTGGAGGGTAGAGACAGTCTGTCCAGACAGGAAGAGCCAGCTCTCCCTTGCCCTGGTCCCTTTCTGCATCCTGGAACACAGGCATCTGCTAAGCTGTAGAATACTCCACAGTTTTCCTGGCCCTGTGAAGAGGGGTCTCTGGAATTCCAGGACTCCCTTTCCTGGGGGTGGGGGGTTTTCTCTGGTCCAGGGCTCATTTGGGTTTCTCTGGGTCTGGAGACATTGATTTAGGGACTGGTCTCATGCTGCACTGTCAGCAGCCTGTGAGGACCTTCTGTGTCCCCCGGTGACCTTCTGTCCTCCCCCCCCCACCCACTGTGTCTGCACATGGCCTTCCCAGGAAGGCAGACAGCCAGTCAGCCAGTCAGCCAGCCTGCAGCCACTCTTGAACCTGGGGGATCCAGGTCTGTGGGTCAAGCTTGGGCCACGGGGAGGGATGGGACTGGTGGAGCAATATTGTAGTGCCCCTCCCCCTCCCTCTCTCTCTTTCTCTTCCCCTTCCCCCCCCCCTCCCCTCTCTCCCTTGTTTCTCTCTCTTCCTCTCTTTTTCTCTCTCCCTCTCTCTCCCCTCCCTCTCATCCACTCCCTCTTTCCCCCTCTCCCTTGTTTCTCTCCCTCTCTCTGTCTCTCCCCCACACTCCTCCATTTCTCTCTCTCCTTCCCTCTTACCCCTCTTCTTCTCTCTCTCCCTTGTCTCTCTCCCTCTCTCTCTGTCTCTCCCCCTATCCCTACCATCCCCCGTTTCTCTCCCTCCCTCTTTTCCCCTCTCCCTCTCCTCAGCCCTAAAAGTAGAGAGCAGAAGTTGGGTGGGGCCCGCTCTGGGTTCATCCTCAGGCTTTGATTAAAGCAGCTCCATCCTGGGGAGGGCAGATTCTCAGGGCTTGTGCAGGCCCTGCATCTTCTTGCTGGCTCTCTGTCCCCTGCTCACAGCTCCTAGAGGGCTAAGTGAACTCATGTCCGCAAGGACCTGTGCATGGAGGTCAGACTTGCCTGCGAGTCACCCGCAAGCCTGTGGCAGGCCCTGGTGACAGGGGGAGAAGCTGCCTGTGATGGCCCCTCAGTCACCCTGTTCCTGCTGTGACGAGCCCCAAATTCATTCTATTCTGAGCCGCACGGCTGCCACTGCTGTCTGCAGATGACTGTGTGCGACAACCTGTCTCTGCACACAATTCCTGTCAGCAGCACAATGCAGCTTTTCAGAGGCATATCGGCAGGAATCAGGGATTCCTGGAGTTAATTCAGAATGCCCTTGCCTGTGACTTTGGCACCTTTGTGAGGTGGTCCTCAGAGGCCCTGGGCAGGGTCCCTGCTCACAGACACCCCCCCGCCAGCACAGAGCCCCTGACATTTTCACTTACCTCACAGCTACAGGACAGCCCAGTGGGAGCTTAGAAAGATGGGGGGGGGGGTTACTAGGCACAAGGACCAGATCCAGGCTTGTGGGGAGGGGTGGTGGTGGTTCACAAGTGGTGAAGCAGGGCTGTATGTGTCTCTCTCTCTTCTTCAGTTCCTCTCTGTCCTATCAAGTAAAGAAGAAAAACAGGAAAAAATGGCCAGCAGGTGCAATGGATTCCTACTGCCAGCACCAAGCCCCAACTATAACCCTGGGGGCAGTGAGAGAGGGTGGGGGGCTGTGAGGTAATTCCCGTGGTAGAGTGCACTCCTTGCCACTCACCAGGCCCTGGGTTTGAACCCCAGATGGCACCAGGAGAGCTCCATGGACAGTGGGACAGTGCTGTGGTGTCTCTGTGTCTTCCCCCCTCCTGCTCTGTCTGAAACAGATATTTTTAAAAGGAGTAGACTCATGGACATGCCGAAGGAAGGAAGAAAAAGAAAGGAAGGAAGAGAAAGAGAGGAAGAAAGATAAAAGAGAAGGTGGGGACAAGTCAGCAGTGTCTTGCAGAGTCCTGCCCTTCTTATCGTACTTCATCTCTAGTTGTCTGAGAGACAGCCACCATTTCTCCTTTAGTTACCTTGATAAAAGTGTGACCTCAGTGCTGAGTCCCAGTAGGGGGCCCTTCTGGTCTTGGAAGGGCTCAGACAGAAGCACCCCCACCCTGCTGTGACCTGTTCCCCTGGGGAAGCCATTCTTTCCAGCCTATCATATCTCTAAGGGGTTATCTTGAGGAAGAGAGGTACAGAGCCCCACTCTGGTGTGGGGGTGTGGGCAGTGTGTGGTGTCGGGAGCCCGGGAGCCGGGAGCCCGGGAGAATAAGTCCTGGGCCAAGCCTTCCCGGGGCGGAGGTCTGTGCTGCTCCGGACATGAGCTGCGAGTCTGAGTCCGTCTATGCTGAGGCATCCTCAGGAACACCACAGAGCTGCCTTCACGGCCCCATCCACTGAAGTCCTGGCTATGACTGTTGGCCTTTGATCCTCCTGCCCAGGCCCTGCATTTCCACCCCCTTTCAGTCACACTCTGCTCTCCTCTCCCTTGTCGGCTCCTCCATACCGAGCTGCACTGTGGAAGACTCTTGTGCATTTATTTGTTCTTTTTACCTCTCTCCCCTTCAGCTTTTCAATCCATAACTTGATGATCCAGTGTTAAAACTGCTCCCATTTGCTCTGAGCCTCCTCTCTGACCCTTTTCCTTGAAATTTCTCTCCACTTGAGGATTTTTTTTTTAATCTCACCACGTCCTGACCTCCTGAAAATAAACAAGACTTCATTGCTCTAGTTACATTGACTGAGGCTTCTTTTTTTTTTTTTTTTTCTTTTTCCTGTTCCTACAAGGACACATGTATCTCCCATGTACCCTGCCAAGTTGAGAAGGCTGACCATGCAGAGCATGTGAGCACAGGTTACAGCACGAGTTGATAGGCACTGCTGTGTAGCCATTGCGGGTACCCTCCTAGCTCCATTCTGCCCACTCTCCTGCAGAGCACTGCTTCTGATGTTCACGGCTTTGTTTGTTTGTTTGTTTGTTTGTTTGTTTGTGGTTACCATCAGGGTTATCAGGAGGACTCAGTGCTGGCACAACGAACAGTGGAGCCTTTCCTTCCCTCACCTCCCCTTCCCTTTCCTTTCCTTTTTTTTCCTTTTTACAGGACAGAGAGAAATCGAGAGGGGAGGGGACACAGGTAGACAGACACCTGCAATCCTGCTTCACTGCTCACGAAGCTTTCTCCCTGCAGGTGAGGAGTGGGGGCTGAAACTCGGAGGGTCCTTACACATGGTGATATGTGTGCTTACCTGGGTGTAGCACCACCCGGGCCCGCCGACATGTTTTTAAAGATGCATTTATTAGTGAGAAGAGAGCACTCTGGCACAAGTGATGTCAGGGGCTGAAGCAGAAACTTTGTGCCACTGCACCCCCTGTGAGGGGCCCCTCTCTGGATGCTATCTCAGAGGCCCTTGGTACCTGCTGGCTCCCCCACCGACAGAGCTCAGTCTTCCGGCCCAGGAGGACTATGCACTCAGCTGCTGTCCCCCCCTGCCCCCGCAGATTAGACACATGAGTCCTGGCTCATTTCCATGGTGACACTGGACCCCAGGAAGGTGGAATCACACACAGATGTGTCCTGGCATTGTTGGGGCAGTGAGGAGGCTGCGTAGCCTGTCCGGCGTTGAGAGCTGTTGCAGGGTACCACTGCCCACCACGCATCCCCACACCAGCCCTTGCCCGTGCCCCCAGGGCCAGTCAGTGCCCCCTCTCTGGAGAACCAGTGAGAGGAGCAGCCCAGTTCAGAGGGGCACATTGCCTCCCTCAGACAGAGCCCACCTCTCAGGATGCTCTGCTCACTTGGTCTTTTTATTTCTGCTTTTTTTTTTTTTTTTTTTTTTTTTTTTCCACCAGGGTCATTGCTGGACTTTGGTACCGACACTGCTCCTGGTGATCATTTTTTTCCATTTTATTTGACAGGACAGAGAGAAATTGAGAGGGGAAGGGGAGACAGAGAAACAGAGATACCTGCAGCCCTGTTTCACCACTCCAGAATGCTTCCCCCCTGCAGGTGGGGAACAGGGGCCCAAACCCAGGTCCTTGTGCAAGGTAACATGTGTGCTTATTAACAGGGTGTACCAGTGCCCCCTGTCCCCCTTGTCCTCCTCCTCCTCTTTTTCTTTTATGGGGCTTTAGCTGCTCCCGGCTAATCTGTTCATTAACAGAGAGAGGGAGAGACAGAGACCGAGCAGAGACATGGCATGACACAGCAGCAGGTCTTCCCTGGTGCCTTAGCATGTGCCCTGTGGTGCTGGGTCTGACCTGGGCTGAACACGTGACTGGGTGAGCTCTCAGATTCCAGAGCCTGGCCTCCTGAGGGAAGGGGAGCTTGATGCCTGGCTGCCATGGCGACAGGATGACGCAGTGTCTGCAGGTTTGGGAAAGGTTGATGGCAGGAGAGAGAGAAGCAGCTGGGCATTTGGAAGGGGCCCAGGGACCAGGGGATGCTTCTGACATGGGGAGCCCAGAGCCTTGGCCTACACTGGAGGGTCTGTGACCACATGAGTGGCTGGCTCCCAGGTGGGGACAGAGGGGCCTCTGAGTACGTTCTGGATCCTGATGGGTGCCCCCATGTCTACCTGGCCTTTCAGAAGGCCAGGAGGCCCTGTCCCAGTCTCCCTTGCTCGTATGGTAGTGCCCTTCCTGGATACTTGCTGCAGGCCCTGGCTCCCTGGCACACCAAGCCCAAGTGTCAACTCAGAGGGCACCCTGCCTCCACGACCCACCCACTGGCCTAGAGTCCTTCCCACTCAGGGCACCTTTTTTTTTTTTTTTTTGGATAGAGATGGAAAGAAATAGAGAAGGAGAAAGAGACAGAGAGACACCTGCAGCCCTACTTCACCACTTATGAAGCTTTCCCCCTACAGGTGGGGAGCAGGGACTTAAACCTGGGTCCTTGTGTACTGTAATGTGTGCGCTTAATTAACCAGGTATGCCACCACCCAGTCCCAGCCTTTGTCTCTGCTCCAGGGGGAGGGCTGCTCCAAGGTCCCCGGGGTCCCCCACCCCTACCCCCTGTACCGGGGTGGGTGCTCTGCAGGGCCAGCCATGGCTGAGCACATGGTCGAGGACCCTCCAGGCCGTGTGTGGACGTGGGCCCTTCTTGTGCTGGAGCTGTGAGATGGGAGGGAGGCAGAGGGCTCCTGCCCTGTGGGGCCAGTTAGACGGAGGGAGGGCCAGAACCATTGGACTGACTCAATGGTAGGAGCAACAGGCAAGACAGCTCTCGGGCTCGGCCTCACCTCCTTCCACAGCACATGGTGGGGGCCCCAGCTCCCCTTTACAAAGAAAGGTGCAGATGCCCAGGTCACGACTCTTAGAAAAGAGTGTTCAGTCGGGCAAGGTGGCAGTCCTGTGAGTACCCACACCACCATGTGCACAGGGAGCAGGTCTGCAGCTCAGTATCTCTTGCCCCCTCTCCTCTTTCAGTTTCTCTCAGTCCTATCAGGTATAATAAAATGAAAAAGAAAAAGAAACGGCAGCACAGATCTTTAGGATGTGACCGGTCTCCCGGCACCCAAGCTGTCCACAGCCGGACAGGAGTCCCCCCTATGGGCTAGCTCTGCCATGTTCTCGGAAACATGGGTTCCTGTGCCCTAGAGCTCCGTCCATACATTGAACCCAGCTGGAAAACATGGACATTGCTCCGAAGTGTTGTCAATCATCATCAGTTTTTCCCTAGCTCCCTCTCATGGATTCTAAACATGTTCTCTCTCCTGCTTCAGCTTAGTCACAGATCTAAATCGCAGATGAGACCTTTGCATCCTGATTCCCAGCTCCTCTAGTCTTTTATGCCCACAGCAAAAGCATGTCTTGGAAAGGCCCCAGGCATGGGTAGTGAGCTCCTAGCAAGTCTGGGGGGCCAGAGGGCCCTGGTCCATGAGGCCACTTCCCCCTGGGCTGGCAGGGTGGGTAGTGGGGGCAGTGGACCACACTTCCCTCTCTGACTCAGAAAAAGACTTGGCCCTTCCAGGTCTTGCTGTCCAGTCTGGAACCGGATCCTCTGCCGAATCTCTCCATCCAGACACTCCAAGCTCCTTCTGGAGACTCCTCCCTTCAGATTAGCCTCAGACTGACAATGTGACCCTGAGTCCTGCTTGTTCTGTCTCCTTGTTGTCTCTGCACACAGTTTCACTACTTTTGTGCGGGGGAGGGGGGAGGCATGCACACACCGAGAGAGCACAGGAGCTTCCCCCAGTGACATGGGGCTCCCCACCCACCCAGCCACCTGTCTGCCCCCTCCCTTGCACACTTGGATTCTTTTATTTTCTTTCCCACTTTGTTTCTAAAGATTTACTTATTTTATTTTTTAAATGGTTTTATAATATTTATTTATTTATTCATTCCCTTTTTTGTTACCCTTGTTTTTTATTGTTGTACTTATTGATGTCGTTGTTGTTGGATAGGACAGAGAAAAATGGAGAGAGGAGGGGAAGACAGCTTGTGAAGTGACTCCTCTGCAGTTGGGGAGCTGGGCGCTCAAACCGGGATCCTTACACTGGTCCTTGTGCTTTGCACCACCTATGCTTAACCCGCTACACTACTGCCCAACTCCCCTTATTTTCCTTCTTCCTTTTTCACAATTTTTATTTATTTATTATTGGATAGAGACAGAAAGAGATTGAGAGGGTAGGGGGCAATAGAGTGGGAGAAAGACAGAGAGACACCTGCAGCCCTGCTTCACCACTTATGAAGCTTCCCCCATGCAGGCTGAGGCCTACACCGCTCTGGCTGCCGTAGATGTGGGAGCTGCTTGCTGGCAACCCTCAGCTTCTTCAGGCATTGCCCAGCAGACTTTGTGATGGCCTTTCTCCCTGCCTCAGCCCAAGGTGAAGGCTTCTTTGGAGTTCACTGAATCTTATTTTCATGAGGGAGAGGCAGGCCAGGGTATTGCTCTGCTCTGTGTGTGTGGTGTTGCCGGGAGTGGAACCTGGGTCCCCAGGAGGTGAGTCCAGCTGGTGTGCACTGTCAATTCCTGACCTCTCTCCGGAAGCCACCTCTGGGTTGCTGGCTGGATTCGTCACCTCAGCCCAGTACTGGGCATGTCTTCCTCCTGGTGTCATCACAGGTGCTTGGCCCCCAGTCTGCCTCTTGTCACCAGAGACATCCCCCACCCCCGACACATACACACCCAGGACAAGGCCGCAGCCACTTTCTATAACTGTCCCTGGTCACTGAAGGCCATCTCTGCCTGCCCATCACTCTGCCCCTGGCTGGTAGCCAGGTTCCTGGGGGTGGCTATCTGCAGGGGCCACCACCTTTGCAGGAGGAGAACAGGGGTTGCTTTGTACCCAAAAGATGTCACCCTCCCCCACTCCCCATGTCTCCGTGTCCCCATGGCAGGAGCAGAGCTGCACTGAGAACTGGGGGAGCTTTCCTGCCCACGTCTGGAAAGGCCTAGGTGCCATGACTCTCAGAGGCTGGTGTGACCCCTCGTCCCGGTATCCTCAGGGCCATAGGGTGTCATCACTGCCTTCTGCCCACTCCCGGCACGGTCTCGGGCCTGCGTCACGGGGAGCGGGTCTAAGCCATGGCCTCTTCTCTGTGGCCATCATTCTTTCTGCTATCCCAGCTCATGCTTTCTTGCCCCGGCCTGCGGGGTTATCGACGGAAACCTAGGGTAGGGGGCGAGAGAATGGAGGGGACAAGAGGCACGAAGAACGAGAGCAAGACAGGTTTCTGATCAAGCTCTGAAAATTTTATTTTACAGCCGCATTTTAAGCACACACCATGAGGAAGTTCTGCTAAGGGAGTGGGGGGAGGGAGGTGGGTGAACAACTTTCCAAACAGCTAGATGGTAATCGCAGTTCCAATGATCAGTTCACCGGTTATGTGAGAGACTTAGCTAAGGTTTTGGCTCCCGGCATGTCCTCCCTTTTTACAATTTAAATGAGGCAGCAATTGAGGGTAAAAGCTAGGAATCTTATCAAGAGATAAGCAGGCATTAACCAGAGGGAAGAAGTATTGACCTGATTTCTCCCACGGGGTAAATATAGAACTGATCTTCCCGCATCTTATACGGCTCTTGGTGTCTTTTTCGGGAGGGGAGGAAGAGCCACTATTTCTAAGGTGAGGAAAACTCATGGCGAAGAGTTTTGATGACTGACACCAACCTCCATGCAAATCAGGTTTGCTTCACGGGGGACTCAGAGGCGGACTATAGGGTCCTCCCCCTGCAGTGCTTAGCCCTGCACCCCTTACCGGTGCCCACACCATGCCAAGGCTGGTGTGCATAAATCTGAGTTTTATGCAGCTCCTAAAAGAGGTGTGTCACCCTCAGGTTCAGCCAAGCCTCTGTCAGCCAAATCAAGTCTGTGGTAATATATTTGTAAGGGTTTCGATGCCAAGGAGTCAATTTGTTGTTTTATAAGGCCAATAATCTTATTAAAAATAAAGGGTCCCAAGGTAATCATTAACAAAAGACTAATCAGGGGTCCCATAAGGGGCATCAAAATGTCCTAGCGCGCCACCAGCAAGTCTAAGGGAAGCAGTCAGTGGATGTGATGTCCAGGGGAAGAAACAGCACGTCTGGTCCTCCGGTGGGTCAGCGCCAGCTGATGAAATTCTTCTTCTTCATAGAGGGTCAGCTGTGGAACAAGCAAAACTAGGAGGCAAGGACCAGGTAGAGAAGAATCAACATGAAAATATAGGGTGGTGTTGTACCAAAACACAGAGGAGGTGCATACACATTAGGTGAGGTTCTTTGAACATGAGGAATATTTTGAGAAAAGTGAGCAGTCAATAAACATGTAAGGATGAAGTCAGCAGTGGTAGGTCAGCAGAAAGAGAAGACTTGGATAGGCTGGTCAGGTTAGCTGGACTATATACTGCCATGGCGTCCTTTGTGGTAAGGACTTGCCAACAGGGACTGTGAATTTTGCAAGATCAATAATGTCATCCACCATAATAAAAGGAAAACAAAACATGGACATCCAGTGTTGAAAAACAGAAGAAAAAGAATATGTTTCTATGGCTGGGAGAGTGGGTGGCTTTGTCAATGAGATATAATAAATGGACAATTCAAATTTTTGTAAATATTAAAAAGGCTTAGTATAATTACTTCATTGACTCTTTAGCCAACTGAATATTGGGGGGGTGCATTCCCCTTCTTTTTTTAATTTATTTTTTGAGCTTTTAATGTTCTAAAGGAAACAAAAATACATGGATTGGATGTCTATTGAAGCAAAACAGAGCATATGACTCCTAAGGTTTTTGAGCTTTTTCTTGTTTGAGCTGTAGCCCCCATAAATTTAGAAAAGGTATCAACTGAGAAAAAAAAATGTTTTTGTTTACTAAACATGGGCAGGTGAATTACATCAATCTGCCAGAGAGCATTGGCTTTTATCAATGGGGATTAATCTTAAAAGTCTGAATAGCAGGATCTTAATTAAACAATGCAGGAGCCAGTAAAGTGCTCTCACTACGGCAGGTCAAGCGTTAAAATTTTAAGAGGCTTGTAAAAAAATGAGAAAAATTTTAGGATATGAGTGACTTTAGGAGTCATCACACACCCATAAATAAAAAATTTTAAATGTTTAGTTTTAAATCTTACCATATGAGCAGTCACTTCTTCATGTGCAGATGTACCTATAATTATTTACTTAGGGAGAGAACTTGTACCAAGTTAATTGATGATCTAATGGTTAGAATTAGCTTCAGTTCATATGATTTTAGAAGGCTCTTTATTAAAATATACCAATATGTTATAGAAAGTCAATACCTAATGTGTTGACATGATAAAATGTTTACCATTTTTAGCATTATTTTAAACTGATTAGACAGTTTAAGCACACTATTATAACTTTAGTTTACTAAGATCTTTACTCATCACAAAGCTATCATGAGTAAGCATAGATATAAAACTCTTAATAGATTTTGCTCTTTAGAACTCTAATATGGCAACTTAAAAGGCTAAAATAAGACCTCATAGCTTAATTGTTCAAAGTACTAATTTTGTTAAATCAGGATTTGCCAAAACAAATCTATCAGACAGAAGCACCATGTATTACCTTAATTTATCAAGAATAAACCTCTGACAGTGTCTTAAAACAAGCCAGATAAATTTATTTTTTTACTCTCTAAAAGAACTTATTAAAGTTTGACATGTAGAATATGTACTCTCAAAAGCCAATTATTTGATAATTTTTGTAGTTTTTCTAAATAGGGGAGTTATCTCAGTAACAACTTTATTAGAAGGAGTAAGTCACTGTAAAAGCAAAAGTAACTAACTCATGAGTAAGATTTAAAAATCTCTTAACAAGTTTTAAAATAAAAGTTTTAACTGGAACATTTTTGTCTATATCAGACATAAAACTCTCAACTTTTTACCTAGTCTCTCATGTTTTAATATCTAGAGTTCTTTTTCAGGGAAACCAGGGACATACTTCTTGAATAAAATGTAAAAAGGTTAGCTAAAACATCTATACAGCTCTACATTAGGCCGCCCCATATTTATTTGATAAGTTTTATTTGGAAAAAAAAAATTTTTTTTTTACATACCTTATTTAAATTAAACCACATTTATCAGAGCAAAAGCCTCTGGCGTTAGATAATTAACATAACCATTGTGTTATCTTTTACTAACCCAAGCCAGTTTTGCCTGTTTAGTTGAGAAAGTATTTTAAAAACTTTTTTTTTTAAATTCACTTAAACAATTTTAAGTAAAATGTTAAACTTTGTTTGTTAGGATCTTTGCTTATCACAAAGCTATTACACCCTTAGGGCAGCTATGAACAAGGGTGGGTATACAACTTAATTGATATTTCACTTTGATTTGGATAGGTAACTTAAAAAGCTAAGATAAACCTCATAGCTGAAAATGTTCAAAATAAATTTTTACTGTTAACATTTCTTTTAGATGACCATTTTATTCTAAATAATTTTGTTGAATCACATCTACCAAATGAAAAATTTTTATCAGGCCAGGAATACCACATTTAACCCTTTTTTCCTGGCAAGGCCACTGCTCTACACTGACTGGGTTATTAGAAAGCCATTTCAAGCATGGAATTAACAAATTAACAAACAGTGGCAGTTGGTATTGGGGTGCTGGTAAGATTTACAATTCTCACAAGAGGGAGAGAGACTGCATTTTACCATGCCTAGAGATCTCAGAAAATCTTTTAACTAATGAATTGATGCTGATATTAGCTATCAGAAGGACGAAACTGTCCTATATTTTACTCTGGTAAAGGTGTGCCAACTCTATGAGTCAGGATCTTTAAAACCACATTTAGCTTAACTGAATCTTATTTAAAACTTAAAACAACCTTTAGTTACTTAGGGGTTAACACACATTAATGGAAACAAGATTAACACACAGACTTACAACAGACATTCTTGGTGAAAAGAAATATTTCCCTTTGAAAAACCGCTTTGGATTTTGGATTCTTAACTCCATCCTCTACACCCCCCCCACCAGGAGGGGCCTTTGTGGCTTAGGGGAATGATTGACTGAATTTGCCAATCTGTGGAGCAGTAGCTCTGTGCCATGATTGGCTGCACGGACAGAACAGGTGGGCATAGTTTACCTCGCGGAGAAAAATCTTTGAAATTCTTTTTTCTGGGCTAAGGTACATTTTTAGAGTTTTAAAGAAACAAATAATTAAATTTCTATCAAAAGTGTGTACTGGTTCTCTGATTAATAGTTTTTAAGTTAGAGCTCTGGTGGTAGCCAGAGGGAAAACCTGGATTTTTTTTTTTTTTTTCTGCTGGCTAGTTTTAAGATAATGCCAAATCAAGAGCCCACAGTTCTTTAACTAATTGTAAATGGTCTCGTTTTTCTTCTACTAATTTTCTAAGGGAAGCTGTTTTTTGTGCTAGTTGCGTTTTAGCCTTGGTGGTGTCAGCCAAGTCAAGGACCGGAGCACAAAACGGAGGGGTGGTGGCATAGGGAGGCGGTCTGGACAAAGAAGAGCAAAGGGGTGGCCAGTCAGGACTATGATATTTGGCCATCTCTTCATCAAGGGATAAGGCCTCTTCAGGAGAAAGACTATCATCAGGCCCATCTTTGGCGGGGGGGTCTTAAGGTTGTCAAAGAGGGGTAAATCTTAACAGGAGGAGACTTAGCAGGAGCCTCAGGGATGGGGGTCTCCTGAATCAGGCATGGGAATAGAGACAGACTTACAAACAGAAGGTTATCTCTTAAACAGTTTCCTACTCTGGCCCATCTTTTTTCATCAGTAGTCCCTTCTAAGGGAAACTATGGACAAACATCATTCACAAAATCGAAAAACTTTTTGAGATCCTTTTTCTTAACCCTTGTTCCTCGTGTCTTGAGGGACTCTTTGAGGCCCCTAAGAAATAAATCATGCTTGCTCAATGCTTGTCCCATAATTGCGTCGCTCTTTCTTACCTTAAAACGGATCAATCTCACAGACGGGTAAATCTGCGGTGATCACCACGCGGATCTTCACTCACTCTGGGCTAAAGCGGCGATCCTATGCGAACCTTCACTCACTCCTTCTCTGAAGTGGTGGTCCTATGCTCCTTGGTCGACCATCGGGGAGCGACGTTCTCTGGGACCCCAGACCCAAAAAGGTCCCACGTCGGGTGCCAGGTGCCCCGGCCTGCGGGGTTATCGACGGAAACCTAGGGTAGGGGGCGAGAGAATGGAGGGGACAAGAGACACGAAGAACGAGAGCAAGACAGGTTTCTGATCAAGCTCTGAAAATTTTATTTTACAGCCGCATTTTAAGCACACACCATGAGGAAGTTCTGCTAAGGTAGTGGGGGGAGGGAGGTGGGTGAGCAACTTTCCAAACAGTTAGATGGTAATCACAGTTACAATGATCAGAATGTCTGTTCACTGGTTATGTGAGAGACTTAGCTAAGGTTTTGGCTCCCGGCACTCTCTAACATTCAGAGTCCTTGTGCACGAGAGCATTCAGTGTCCTCAAGACATTTGCAGCCTGATCTACCCATTTTTTTTGTTGCAGAAATCCCCTTCTCCAGAAGCTGGGGGATGTCCTTTATGGGGAGGTTCTTTTAGAGCAGGGAGTGGTGCTGCAAGATTGAGGGAGAATCCAGTCTGATGGTTCACAGTGGCGGGTCCTCTTCAGGTGTGGGGAGGTTCTCCCCCCCCCCCCCCCCCCCGTCACTGACACCAACACTGTTGTGACCTGCTAGACAAATGGTGAAGACAGCACGTACAAAAGTGCAGGGCATGGGAACATACAAGAGTCTTTTCTGGGGCTACAAATCCACTGTTCCTGGTAGCCATTTTTTCCATTTTATTGGACAGGACAGATAGACATTGAGAGAGGAGAGGGAGGGAGAGAGAAAGGGAGACACCTGTAGACTCGCTTCACCACCTATGAAGCATCCCCCCAGCAGGTTGGGAGTGGGGACTGGAACCCAGATCCTTGAGTGGGTCATGTGCTTAGTGCTATGTGTGATTATCTAGGTGCATCCCCACCTGGATCCCCACATGAGCATCTTAGTTCAACTTGGCCCGATTTCCAGAGCCCCAGTATTGAATGACTTTGCCACCATGATCGTGTCCCTCAGCAATTATTATTTTTTTTTTGTTGTAGTTATTGTTGTTATTGATGTTATCATTGTTGGATAGGACAGAGAGAAATGGAGAGAGGAGGGGAAGACAGAAGGGGGAGAGAAAGACAGACACCTGCAGACCTGCTTCACCGCCTGTGAAGTGACTCCCATGTAGGTGGGGAGCCAGGGGCTAGAACCGGGATCCTTCTGCCGGTACTTGCGCTTTGCGCCACCTGCGCTTAACCCGCTGCATTACCACCCAACTCCCAGTAATTATTTATTTATTTATATTTATTTTCCCTTTTGTTGCCCTTGTTTTTCATTGTTGTTGTATTTATTTATTGTTGTTTTTATTGATGTCATTGTTATTAGATAGGACAGAGAGGAATGGAGAGAGGAGGGGAAGACAGAGGGGGAGAGAAAGATAGACACCTGCAGATCTGCTTCACTGCCTGTGAAGCGACTCCCCTGCAGGTGGGGAGCTGGGGACTGGAACCAGGATCCTTACGCTGGTCCTTGCATTTTGCACCTCGTGCACTTAACCCACTGTGCTACTGCCAGACTCCCAGCAATTATTTTTATAATAAGTCAAGATGTCCTATGCTCAGACTTTGGAAGGGGCACAATGTTAGGTGAATTGAGAATAGATCTTATCAAGGCAAAACACAAACATTTTCTGGGCCAGAAGGTGTCTCGGCCAGAGGGCATATTCCTTACTATGCTTGAGGCTCTGAGTGTGAACATTAACACCTCCCAGGAGCTCCAGATGGCCCTGAGGGAGCTCCCAGACTGATGAGGTCTAGTTGGATGACTCACCCTCCAACTGGGCTCAGGTCAGTGCTGAAACTCAAAAGCTTACCATCTGGGAGCTCCCCTTTCCCCAAACACCATACACCAGTCAGGTCTAGACAGTGAACTGGATGCATGAGAATTCTCAGACACAAAATGCCAGTGGGAATTGGGAGATAAATAATGCATGTATAGCTGTCTCTCTGTGGAGACAGAATTTTAAAACTAGGTCAGGCCAGGCCTTAGCGTAACTGGTAGAGTGCACACATTGCTGGGCTCCAGCCTCTGGTCCCCACCTATGGGGGTGGGCATGGGGGAGGGTTAAGGTATTCCTGAGCCCTGAGCAGGGCTATAGGTGTCTTTCTCCCTGTATGCTTCCTCTTCCCTCTCAACTTCTCTCTGCCCCCTTAAAGAAAGTCTGGCGTGGGCATGGCAGGCGTCGAGCCACCTGTAAGCCTAGTGGCCAGGAAAGAAACATAAAGAAGTCAAGCCCTCTGCACAGCAGCTTGCATGATTGTGCAGTCTCCCCATGGGCTCTGGGCACCTCCTGCAAGGGATGCTGCTCGCCACCAGCCAGGTGTGTGGGCTGCATGCCATGTCCACCTGCGACATGTGTGGTCTTGCTGCCTCGCCTCCTGTGTCCTTGATGCAGAGCTAAGCAAGAAGAGCAGCCCATTAGCTGAGCCATCACAGAGGTCTGCGTGCTGGGCTCTGGGGGCACGGGCACTGATGCCTGCAGGGAGCAGGGGTGGCACTGTCAGAGCTGCGGAGCTTTCAGGAAGTGTAAGGTGGTGAGGGGCTAGCACCAAGTGGACGGGCACCTCTGTCCTCAGAGAGCCCAGGCTTGCTGTGGCCATACTGGCAGCTGTTCAGCTGGTGTTTCTGTGGCAGGGGACTAATGGTGAGGTCGGGCTGGGATTCCTCAAGAAGGGCACAGTGAGCTGGGTGCATCAGGCAAGGACACACTGCCCGGCTCGAGCCCATTTCTGTGCCAGGACTGGTGAGCCTGCCCACGCGCGGCTGCGTGGCCAGTGTATCCCCATACCCAGGGCGGCAGCTGTCCCCGGGGCTGGGCTCCAAGGACTGCCCTGCTCTGCACCTGCTCTCCAAGATCTCTGCAGAGCCCAGCCAGATGGGCAGGTCCAGACACACAGCTGGGGAGACAGTCAGATGGGGCCAGACAAGGAGAACAGGCCAGGCCTCAGAGGAGTGGGGCATCAGCTGCTGGGGCTTCTCTGACATCAGTGCTGGGGCTTCTCTGCTCCTGGGTCCATGTCTTCAGAGAGAGAGGAAGCACTAGAGCGGGGGAAACAGCATAATGGTCCTACAAAGAGACTTTCATGCCTGAGGCTCCCAAGTCTCCTGGTGCTCAGTCCTCTGCACCACCATAAGCCAAAGATGATCAGAGCTGTAAGGGGGGGGGGGGTGCGAGAATGTGCTTCCCCACTGCTGTAGTGCTCCTCTGTGGTATGCCGGGTCTTGAACCTGGTTTGTGCACAGCCCAAAGCAGGCTCCCTCCCGGGTGAGCTCTCATGGGCACCTATCAGCCTTCCCTGAATTCCATGCTCTAGAAGAGATGGTGGGCATTGGGTTCATTCGGCTATGGAGGCGTCTCTGTCCTTCTGTCTCCTCAAGCCAGGCTTAGCCACGGCATGTTGTGCACGTGGCTGCAGGGCGTGGGAGACTGCAGCCTAGGAGTGTCCCCCACCTCCCCGTGCCAGACCTGTGCATTCCAGTTGTGTGAAGCTGCCTCCCCTCCGCCAGGACTGGTCAGTACACATCCTTAGAACATGGCAGCAGAACTGGAGTCCTCATAGAAGGTGCCCCAGGATGCCGAGAACCCACCTTGCCCTGTGGTAGCCATCCCCGGCAGCCCTTGCTGCAAAGAGACTGGGCAGGGTGAGGGTAGGCTTGTCTCCCAGGACCTCTGCAGGGAGCAAGTGCCTAGGCCAGCCTCATGGCAGGGAACCCAGTGCCCAGTTAGGAGCACAGAAAGCTCAGGGAAGCCACAGGCCTGGGGCGGGAACCCTCTGTGACACTTAGCATGAGAGCTCAGTCTGACCTCAGAGCTCAGGCTCTACTCTGAGACCTTGGAGGGAGGGAGGGAGGGAGGGAGGGAGGAAGGGAGGGAGGGCCTTGCTTTCAGGATGAAGCTAGGGTGGGGGAGAATGTTTTGCAGAAAACTGAAAAATGTTACACATGTACTAACAACTGTGTTTACTGTAAACCATTAATCCCCCCATAAAAAAAAAAAAAGCAACTTAGAGCAAGGGAAGGGGTTTATGGCAGCCATGCAGTTCCCGGGAGAGTGCCCATGGGACAATCATGCAGAGTGCGGCACCCACAAAAGCAGGAAGCAAACTTTGCTGTGGAGAGGAGACACAGGGAGTGGGGGTCGCCCTGTGCGGGGTGGGCAGGGCACAGGCTGTCAGCTTACTGAGAGCGCTGGGGCCAGGCTGTGCCTTTCAGGCATCTGCAGGAGTGGAGCAGGCTGGGGGTGCAGGGTGGTCCCTGTCCCCACTGACACCCTCAGACTCTCACAGGCCCCTTCTTGGAGCAGACAGGCCAGGCCTTGAGATTCACCTCTCAGGGCAGGGCTGGTGGGGACCTGTCTGCAGCCTTGTGCAGAGTCCATTGTCTGCCATGCTTGTCCCATTCCTGTGGGTCCCAGCCCCGTCCCCTGCACCTGTCCCCAGTGTACTTCCTGGCATGGCCTCTGCCTGTCAGTGGCCATACCCGTAGCCTTCAGGACAGGAGCAAAACTCCAGCCCACGAACAAGATGTCTGACCACTGGATGACTGTGCCAGGGTGTTTTAGGGTTGTTTTGTCCGGGAGGCAGGAAAAGGACCCTCCTCTCAACACTTGGCTCTGAGCACCTTATTTAGCCCTAGTGGTGGGAAGCCAGGGCCTTCTGCTAATGATCCCGTGGAAGAGGGGGGTGTGAAGCAAGATCCTGCAGAATGCATTCGTTCGTTGCTTGCGCTGAACTACTGTGCTCCTTGAATGACTACCAAAGTCAGGACAATTCAAAACTGCCATGGGAAGATCTCCAAGTTCAACCTGGGGGGAAAAATCCTCTCTCCAAATAAAACTAATCTATAACCACTTCATTTATTTTTCAAAATACATATGAAACAGTAAAATTATATTTCAAGTGCTTTTCCATGTTTCTTTTACAAAAGTAATCGTAAACTGTACACTTCAGAACAGCTTTGAGGTTTCATTGTTACAGAATTCATCTGAACCTGACAGGTATGTTCACACACTGGAAAGAAGACATTGCAGAAAATACTGAGATGGGTAACAGCGTTTAAAAGTGGCTGAGAAACATCTGCTCTAAGTAATACAATTACAGGCCGTCAAGATTCACAAGTGGCAGGTCACCATGTACAGAAGCTGGAAACAAGCTCTAAGTTCTAGTCTATAACACAGAGTCAAGGGTTTTGATTGGAACAATGGCTGCAGGTTACACCATGAATTTGAGTTAAAAAGTCACCTTATGAACAATGACTGAAAGATAACCAAAGAGCAAGTACATGGATCCACATCATTCAATGTCATGTAGGAAATGAAGAATCCTGGTGCTACCCACTAGCTGAGTCTACATGGCAGAGAGTTGGGACTGTGAGTTGTGGAAGCATCACCCGAGACAGTGTGCGGAGATCCTCCACTCCTGACAGCTTTGCTTTTCATCCTGATGCACTCAGCTTTCGTCTCTAGGCCCCAGAGCCCATCCCTAGTGCTCGTGAGCCCAGCTCCTTCTCTCAGTCAGTGCAAACAGACTAAACTCTAGTAAAATATACATGGTGACAGAATTTACAAAGCTGCTATCTCTGGGGATAACACAAACTCCTTAAAAAGCCTTTTAAAGAAAATAGATTTAAAGCCACACAATTATGCATATAGATAGAAGTAGAATAAATCATGCCATTTCTTTTTTAACTGGGGAAGAGTCTGTGGCTAGTTTGTACACAGACTAAGAGTGATTTTGAAAACTACTCTATGGCAAAGCAATAGCCAAACTTAATTCCATGTGTTAATAATCATATTAGGAAAGGAAAAAAAAGTTAAGAGATAACAAAACTAAAAATCTGGGGGTTGGGTAGTGCAGTGGGTTAAATGCATGTGGCGCAAAGAGCAAGAACCGGCGTAAGGATTCCAGTTTGAGCCCCCAGCTCCCCACAGGTGGTGAAGCAGGTCTGTGGGTGTCTATTTTTCTCTCCCCCTCTGTCTTCCCCTCCTCTCTCCATTTCTCTCTGTCCTATCCAACAATGAACGACATCAACAATAACAATAATAACCACAACAAGGCTACAACAAGGGCAACAAAAGGGGGAAAAATGGCCTCCAGGAGCAGTGGATTCATGGTGCACGCACTGAGCCCCAGCAATAACCCTGGAGGTAAAAACAAAACAAACAAAAAAAACCCTAAAAATCCTGTCATTCACCTTAACATCTCGAGACTTAATTCCTCATAAGAATTTTGAGTCATCTCTGTCACATGCATTGCTTGCTATTCAACGACTTGTCTTTGGGGGAAAGAAAGCATGACACTGAATCATTGAAACCCACCATCTTGCACCTGGAAAGGAATTCTGCACACGTGACACACAGGTGCCTGCACAACAGAATTCTCAAGGAAAATGCCAGTGTTCACCCTTTCCTGACAGGATCGGCCAGGCACAGTTACTCTTGGGAGATGGTTCTCACAAACCACATGAGCTCAGAGAAACAGTCCAGTTGGAGATGAATACATTTCCACATACACTGACCTG
Source organism: Erinaceus europaeus (assembly GCF_950295315.1). Lineage (NCBI taxonomy): Eukaryota > Metazoa > Chordata > Mammalia > Eulipotyphla > Erinaceidae > Erinaceus > Erinaceus europaeus. The sequence continues at coordinate 67,096,613 of NC_080168.1, forward strand.
CCAGTCCCAGTGTGTTTCCAGACGAGGTCCTTGTTGTCGGGATATGATGGAGTCCCTACCACACGAGTTCTGTCCTTTCTTTTAGACATCTATTTGTTTTCTTTCTTTACCACTTTCCAGTGTTTGAATTACTTTGCACTGTAAATTCAGCTTGGACTTTAGTGCTCTCTTTTCCAAGCCTTTCAAGCAGAATGTTGTCACCGAGTGGTGCTGACCCTGGTTACCTCGCTCCATGGTGAGAAGAGTGAAAATGAAAACAAAGTTTTACTTGATGAAAAAACACTTGAACTCAGTATCAACTCACTGCCACTGTTCAAAGAGCCCAGACCCATCGATTTTGGTTACCTGTTCCTGGCAGGTAGCAAGTATTACCCAGACATCTGCCATTGGAAATCACTACTCCCTTTAACCCAAGACTGAAGAAGGAAAGGTTTTTTTTAGTTAAGTAGAAAAGTCCGCCCAAAAGAGTATCACTAAGTAACTAACACACAGGAAACAGCATTGCTGCATGGCATGGCATTTAACTAGTTACATTTCCCATGCAAATGATAAACTCTCCTTCCTTTGACACAATGGATGGCAGTAGGTTCAGATGAATCATTCCCTGAGCCGTGTCATGAGCTATTAAACGCTGTCTTTTCCTGGGTTTTGGATCAGTGTGAGAGAATATATCTCTATGGAAAGATAGAATACAAAGGAGTTTTTTTTTATTTTTGCGTTTAATATTTCTATTTCCTTATGCTTTAAAACATCACTTGTTACCACAATGTCACATGGTTACAAAGATTCTTACTTTAAGGGATTTTACCTCCAAATGTTTTCTGTCATTCCTTATTGACAACAATAAATCCGTATTCCAAACACTATAAAAATTCAGGTCCATTAAAGTGCCTCTGAACAACCTGAGTTTCTTCAAGAACAAGTTGTGAAGAGAAGATTTTCTTTAGATTCAGTAGAGTTTGAATGACTGTATCAATTCGTATCACCTGTTTTTTTTTTTAACTACTAGATAACTGGATTACTTGATCATCGTTGTAGCTAAAGTGGTTAAAACAAAAAAAATGAGATTCTACTCCACTCCATGGAAACACATGTTCTGAGATGATACTAGAACTCTCTTTAAAGATGTAAAGGAATAAGCAAGTGTTTGCTGTGAATAGTTTGTTTTCCTCTGTCTGTAATGGTCTTTGGACAACTCCTAAAGCAAGTCAGGTTTTGTCTTATGGGTAGTACAAGTTGAGAAAGGAGTGGAAGCTTGGCTTTAACATTCTTAAAGCCATTAACCATTAAGTGAAAACTTTCAGGGAAATATATATTCTTTAATGGAGTCTGAAAGCTTAATGGAACATGAACACAGGTGAAAGTGTCACTTAGCTATGACAACCAAGTGGGCTCAAATGCATTTGCTGGATATAAACCCTGAGTCATTGAGGATGGGGGGGGGGTCTTCCTGTGGCCTGGACACACTCCCCCACCTCTCGGGGCGAGGTGACCTGGCATTGAACCCCCACTCTGCTTCTTTGGGTGAGTCCTCGTATTATATTTACCCAGCGGCATGTGCACTCACATTGTGACTGGCACATGAGAGAAAGTTGCAGAGAAGGGACTGACCTGGACAAGAAAATCCCAGACCTTCAAGGAGAAGGTCACTAAGAAGTGGTATGGTGAAGTGCGCCATGCTGCAGCCTTTGGCGCTGTCCCCACACACAAGATCAGCTCTCCTCCGCCCATCCGCCTGCCTGCCCACCTGCAGCCCCCTCTCTTCTGGGCTGCTTGCTGGTGAGTCAGTGCTTATGAAGAAGCAAAGACAAGAAGCCCCAGCCCGATGGAGCTTTACACTGAGCAGGGATGGCTGCTCTGTCCTGGGTTTCAGGATGAGCTCCCACGGAGGGCCATGAAAGTCGGGAAGGTCCCAGGCCTACACTGACTGGGCCAGCTGTGTGCTGGGGTGAAAGTATGCAGGGCCATAGCAAAATAAATAAATACAAAAAGAAAATCAAACAAAACCAACAAAAGGTCATAGAAATATTTTTTTAAAAAGCAAACAAAACCCACAGAAAGTATAGCAAGTCTGTGAAAGACGGGTTCAAGAAGCATCCCCCCCCAACACCAGCAGAGAGAGGGAGCAGTGAGTGGAGGGTGTGGGCTGAGGGGGGGCCACTGCCTGTCCCAGGTGCCCCAGGCCAGCCTCGCCTCAAAGTCTCATCCCCTGGCCCCTACCCACCAGGGAAGCCTACTGCCCTCCCTGTGGGTGCTGTGGACCATCTGAGAGGCTCCTTGGACCCTTAAACAGCTCATAGCGATGGGGGGCACACCTGCTCTGCCTTGAGAGACACCTGGGTTCCAACCTGCCGCTCCACAGCCTGGGAAGCCACCTGCCATGGGGACTCCTTCTGTCTCAGTCTTTAAGAAAAGTCAGCCTGTTGTAGTGAAGTCCTGCCAGTGAAGAATAGAGACAAGACAACCTTAACAACTCAACCTGCAGCCCCATTGGCCGCATCCTGGCAACACTCATGGGCTCTTCCTCCCACAGAGGTGAAGGGGAGATGTCCCTAGAGCTGAGCTGAAAGCCTCTCAGGTTGCCACAGCTCAGGAACACAGTGACAAGTGAACTATGACAGCACTATGTCCGCTGACACAGTGGCCGCGTTTCCCCAGCTGTTAACTTGTCAAGGGGACCGATCTCATCTCCCTATTGTTTTCCACAGGAAAGCAGAGAATTCCAAAAATGTCCTCATTCTCTCTAGTAATTCTATGCACACTGATGAGTTCTTTTAGTCTTGGTGGGTTAGTGGGGCCTCTTCAAACAGGCTTATTCTAGTCTGTTGGGCTGTCGGAAAATATATGACTTTTTTTTTTAATGTTGTTAGACACAAAAAGTGTGCCGTGACTTTCCTGACAGCCCAGTATTAAAGATGTTAGCTAGGGCTACCTGCTCTTACTGTGATGGTTGGAGCATCTCTTAAAAAAAAAAAAAAAGGATTGTGCAAGTGAAGGACCCTTGGCTCAACCCTGGTGGCCCTGACAGCTAGAGCTGAGTGCTGTTCTGGGAAGAAGGGAAGAAACAGAAAAATGGTCATGTGTGAGCCGTGTCCGCACCTGCAGTGATGCCACCCCTCTCAGGCGTGGCAGCAAGCAAAATGTCAGGGGTTTTGAGACGTCTATCTTTTAAGTGTCTAGAAATCAGTTGGGCTGGCTTCCTGATGTCCTGGTCACCGGCAGCTCTTCTCGTTCTGGGGAACACAGGGTCTACACAACAGCTTCAGATCACACGAGCACAGGCCCCAGGGGATTTGAGAAGCTCAGGGACACAGGCAAAACAAAAGGAATGGCCTCTGGTTCTAGTCACTAAGCAAGACTAGTGCTACACTGGAGATGAAGATGCTTAGAACTCAGGAGTCGGGCAGTAGCGCAGTGGGCTAAGCACAGGTGGCGCAAAGTGCAAGGACCAGTGTAAGGATCCCGGTTCAAGCCCCTGGCTCCCCATCTGCAGGGGAGTCATTTCGCAAGCAGTGAAGCAGGCCTGCAGGTGTCTTATCTTTCTCTCCCCCTCTCTGTCTTCCCCTCCTCTCTCCATTTCTCTCTGTCCTATCCAACAACGATAACAACAATAACTACAACAATAAAACAAAAAGGGAGGGGCCAGGTGGTGGCGCACCTGGCTGAGCGCACACGTTACCATGTGCAGAGACCTAGGTTCGAGCCGAGCCCCCGGTCCCCACCTGCAGGGGGAAAGGTTCACAAGTGGTGAAGCAGTACTGCAGGTGTCTCTCTGTCTCTCACCCTCTCTATCTCTCCTTTCTCAATTTCTGACTGTCTCTATTCAATAAATAAATAAAGATAATAAAAAAAAAGAAGTTGGATTCCCTTCTGGGGTTCAACTTAGTTAAAAAAAAAACAACAACAAGGGAAACAAAAGGAAATAAATAAATATTTTTTTAAAAAGATGCTTAGAACCCATACCAGTCCCAGGGCAACTGAAGACCCCCTCATGGATATGGCATGGCACAGCCCCGCCTCCTGGCTACCTCACGCCGCCCACCAGGGTGCAGTCCAGGTGACTCTTAAGACTGCACCCTGGCTCTGTGCTTAAGGGACAGGCTCAAGAGACAAAGCCTTGTGTTTGGCAGAGCCAAGCGTCAGGCAAGCCAAGAACTGACTGAGAGCGAGAGAGGACATTTTCCAATTCTGACCGTGACTGAACGCACAGGGTGCAGTGTGAGGCCAGCTGAAATCACCACTAAAGTCCCCAGAGAGCCAGCTGTGGACCGGGTGTTCACAAGATCAGCGCCAGCTGTGCTACTTTGTACAGCAGCAGCATGGATTATATTTAACTTCGCTAAGTGCGGACTCTGATAAAGCACTTCTCTGCTCAGGCAAAGACTGACGATTCACTAGAACACGTGCTAATTGCTGGGCACGGAACACACAAACTCTGAACTGCCTGATGTCAGGGCAATTAGTGTTCAAGTAAAAGAGTGTCAACATGTCTAAAACTAACAAGCAGACAAGACAGAGGAAAAGAGCATGTGCGCAAGACGGCTGTGGATCCCCAGGCTCCGCTCCGCGCAGGCAGATGGCACCTGCCTCCTGCCATGGCGGGTTGCCGGGTTTCAGCCCAGTACCAAGACACTGGAGGCATCAGGGCGTGGAGGGCTGCTTGGGGGATGGGCAGGATCCTTGACTGTCAAAGCTGGTGGCCCGGCCTGGGAGCTGCAAGAGAGGGTCACCAGGCATCTCTCAGTGTTGAGAATCACTACATGGGGAGCCCAGACCTCCCCTCCACCCCCATGCATCTGCACCCTCCACTGGCCAGACTGAGAGGAGAGAGTTGGCTCTGCCCTCGGCACACCTGCCCAGGTGCGGGCACCACCTCAGAGGCATGTACGGAGCCCCCAGAGCCCACCCCGTGAGCTCCCAGCACTGGCAGCTGCCCACAGCCCCCATGGTGGGCTGGTTTCTGGAAGCAGCAGTGGGCAGCAGGCAGGGGAGCGGCTACTCTATGCAGGGGGCTAGCAACCAGTGAGAGAAGGAGGCTCAGAGCGTGGCAGGACGGCCATGGGGGAAACAGAGTGCCCGTTCAGGGTCCCCAGACACTACAGGGGCCTTCTGAATAGGTCACTCACAGCAGGGGCTGGCAGGTGGCTCCCCCAGTGAGCCTGCACCCTGCCTGGTGAGAGGCCTTGGGTTCGAACTCCAGCAACATGGGAGAGCACCATGCACCACACCTAGGGATCCCTATGGATGGTAGGAAGAGCTGTGTGGGGTCTCTCCTCTCTCAACACCATGTATAGCATCCATGGCTGTGGGGTCTCTCTCTCTCTCTCTCTCTCTCTCTCTCTTTCTCTCTCTCTTGCCAGAGCACTGCTCAGCTCTGGCTTATGGTGGTGTGGAGGATTGAACCTGGGACTTTGGAACCTCAGGTCTGAGAGTCTCTTTGCATAACCATTATGCTATCTACCCCACTCTGGGTTCTGTCCTCTCACAGCACCTAGAGAGCCTCATGGATAGTGGAGCAAGGCTATAGTGTGTGTGTGTGTGGGGGGGGATTTCTCCTCTCAGCACCAAGGACAGCACCCAGGGAGCTCTATGGAGGATGGAGTAGGGCTGATGTCTCCTCCTACCTCCAAATAAAGAATGAAAAGTACAGGGGCCAGGCGTAGCACACCTATAGTGGGGAAGCTTCACAAGTGGTGAAGCAGGGTTTCAGGTATCTCTCTTTCTCCTTCTCTATCTCCCCTCCCCTCTCAATTTCTCTCTGTCCTTTCAAATAAATTAGAAAAGAAAAAAAAAATGACTGCCAGGAGAGGTGAATTCATAATGCAGGCACAAAGCCCCAGTGACAATGCTAGTGGCAATTTTAAAAAAAGAGAAGAAAAGGAAGGGGAAAGGAGGGAAGGGGAGGGGAGGGTAGCAGAGCACAGCCCTGAGAGGATGCCCCAGGTAGCAGCACTCCCCACATGCTGTGTGACCCCTGCCAGTGGCTCAGCTACAGTGGACAGGGACAAGTGAGTGGACTTGCAAAAGCCCCGGGCCCTGTCCCCTCCCCCCCAGCCCTCAGGGGTGCGGCCACCCCGCTCACCTCCTGCAGGGGATGCCAGTGTGTGATGGGCTTGCGGTGGTAGGCTAGCATCTCGTTCCAGTGGTCCCTCCCCAGGCCCTGCGCATCCAGCCCCGTCCTGCACACACCGATGACCTCGTTGTGGCCAACTCTGGGGGCAGGGACAGTGAGCACAGTCATATGGGCCACATGGAGAGGGGGCCACAGCGTGAGGAGCAGGGGAGCATCACCTCAACCAGGCGCATGCCCTGCTGGCTGCCCTCTCCTAGGGGCAGAGGCTGGTCAAGCCGCAGTAGCCACCTCCCCCACACCTGCCAGGTGCCCAGGTGCCCAGCCTCCACTTGGGCAACCGGCTCCGTGCACGGAAAACCAGAGACATTTACTCAACTGTGGGTTATGAACAATTTGCAAATGATGATGATAATGATGATGTGGGTAGCTGGGTTTGGTGTCATGCTTGTTTGCACAGGAAAACAGGAAAGTCTGTCCTCACTTTCTGACTCCCCCATAGTTATGGCCAGGCATTCCTGGTGTTGCTCAGAGGGCACGCAGTGGGGTGGGTACAGGTGAGGCGTCTCTGGTGTGAGCACAGGCCCAGGGCTGTGGGAGGGGGAGGGGAGTCACAACCCCCTGGTCCCCGCAGGTCTGGTGCCTGGCGCCGGAACTTCTGGGACGCTGGACCTGCTTTCAGCCAGCACAAGTGGAATATGAACGGGGACTGACAGAACGGCTATATGTCGGGAGAAGAGCGGGGAAGTGGCAGGGCCAGGAACGCAGGAGCCCCCAGGGTGTGGCTCTCCCTGTCTCACCCACACGCACCTGTCATAGTCCATAACGGCGATGGACAGGCTGACCTGGTCCACGTTCTCAGGGGGGATGTCGAAGATGATGGCCTCGTTGTACACAGGGTTGAGGGTGTTCCTCTTGGTCGTGGTCTTTCTCTTCTTCAGCCGCCGCCCCTCACACATCAGGGACACCTTGACATAGGGGTCTGGCAGTGTGTGTGTGTGGGGGGGGTTGGTCACAGTGGAGACCTGAGCATACCAAAGCCCAGGAGGCTCCCCAAGTAAGGAAACTGGGACCAGAGACCAGAAGCTCCCCTGGCCCAGAGGAGGTGGGCTGTGGGGATCATTGAACCAGGATACCTGCAGCAGCACTGGTGTGTGTCCAGGAAATGGGCTCACACCTCACTCAGCTGGACACCGAGTGGACACAGCAGCCAGGGGGCCTCACTTAGCTGGACACAGAGTGGACACAGCAGCCAAGTGGCTCACTTAGGTGGACACAGCATGGACACTTCAGCCTGTGGGCCTCACTCAGCTGGATACAGAGTGGACACAGCAGCCAGGTGGACCTATTCATCTTGGCACAGTAGCAGCGTGCACACTAGGGGGAAACCTGGAGCTCTCTCTCTAGCCACCACCACCTGCACCCCCACAACACTTGGCCCCCATCCCCCAATGCCCCTTGTCCCACATATCCCCTGCCCCAGCTCCCTATGCTTCCTTCCCTAGCACCAGGCCTTGTGGTCCATCACCACCCACCTGAGGCTCCTGTGACGTCCATGGCCTTGAGGTTCCTGCACTTGATGACGGTCAGTGTCATGCGTCCGGCTGTGGGCAGGTAGCAGAGGGAGAACATGATCTCCCCCAGGTCGATGCTCTCCTGTAAGGAAGGGTGCGTCTGTCAGCACCCCAAGCCAGGCAGGGCACACGGCTTCCACCTGGCACCCCACAAGCTCCCATGCAAGCTCCCAGATCACTGCCCTGTGCTGCTGTGACTGGCCTAGGCCCTTGCAGAGAGGGGGAGCACAGTACCTAGCCTGCCCAGCCACACCCTCCATGCTCCAGAGCAGCCTCCAAGTCAGGGCACCGAGGCTAGATGGGACCCACCCTCAGCTTTTGAAGCCAGCTGCTGCCCCTGTCCAGCCTCAGTGGGCTGTTGTGACTCAGAGAGCCTGGGTTCCCTGGCCCTCCCCGCACACCTGGAGCATGCTGCCCCCACCCCATCACAGGGCAGACCCCATCACAGCCTTATTTTTATTATCACCACTACTGCTACTTTTTTACCCAGAGCCCTGCTCAGCTCTGGCTAATGGTGGTGCTGGGGATTGAACCCAGGACTTAAGAACTTCAGGCAGGAGAGTCTTTTTTTTTTTTTTTTTTTGCTTTCCTTTATTGAGAAGATTAATGGTTTACAGCTGACAGTAAAGTACAGTAGTGGCACATATGTAACATTTCTCAGTTTTCTGCATAACACACTAACCCCCCCACCTAGGTCCTCCTCTGCCATAATGTTCCAGGACCTAAGCCTTCCCCCCAACCCTAGAGCCCTTTACTTTGGTGCAAGACATCAAACCCAGTCCAAGTTCTGCTTAGTGTTTCCCCTTCTGTTATTATTTATCAACTTCTGTCAATGAGTGTGATCATCCGATATTCACCCTTCTCTTTCTGGCTGATCTCACTTCACATGATACCTTCAAGCTCCATCCAAGATGAGCTGAAAACGGTGAAATCACCATTTTTAATAGCTGAGTAGTATTCCATTGTGTTATATACCACAACTTTCTCAGCCACTCATCTATTGTTGGGACACCTGGGTTGCTTCCAGGTTTTGGCTATTACAAATTATGCTACTATGATGAACACAGGTGTACACATAGCTTTTTGCATGGTCACTGGGATCTATCCCCAGGAGAGGAATTGCAGGGTCACAGGGCAGGTCCACTTCTAGCCTTCTGAGAGTTCTCCAGACTGCTCTCCACAGGAGTTTGGGCCCATTGACATTTCCACCAGCAGTGTAGGAGGGTTCCTTTGTCCCCACAACCTCTCCAGCATTTGTTGCTGCTACCTTTTCTGATGTGTGACATTCTCACCTGAGTGAAGTGGCATCTCATTGTTGTCTTTATTTGCATTTCTCTGTCCATCAATGACCTGGAGCATTTTTCATGTTTTTTAGCTTTTTGCATTTCTACTGTGGTGAATTTTCTGTTAATAACCTCTCCCCATTTTTGAATGAGGTCATTTGTTTTGTTGTTGTTGCTGAGTTGGGTGAGCTCTTTATATATTTTGGTTCTTAGACTCTTTTCTGATGTATGGCACAGAAAAGATCTTCTCCCCTTCTGTAAGTGGTCTCTTTGTTTGGATGGTGGTTTCTTTTGCTGTGAAGAAGCTTTTTAATTTGATATAGTCCCATTGGTTTAATTTTGTTTAGTCTTCCTTGCAATTGGATTTGCATCATTGAAGATACCTATAAAATTTAGATGGAAAAGAGTTCTGCTAATATTTTCCTTTAAGTATCTGATAGTTTCTGGTCTAACATCCAAGTCCTTGATCCACTTGGAATTTACTTTTGCGTTGAATGAAATATAGTGGTTCAGTTTCATTCTTCTGCATGTTTCAATCCAATTTTTTTCCCAACATCATTTGTTGAAGAGACTCCCCTTCCCCATTTAATAGTCTAGGCAACTTTGTCAAAGATGAGATGTCCATAGGTGTGGGGGCTTACTTCTGGGTTCTCAATTCTATTCCACTGGTCAGTGTATCTATTCATGTTCCAATACCAAGCAGTTTTGATTACAATGGCCCTATAATACAATTTGAGATCTGAGAGTGCGATGTCTCCAGTTCTGTTCATTCTTCTCAAGATAGTTTTGACAGTTATAGGTCTTTTCTGGTTCCAGATAAACATTTGTAACTTTTGCTCTATTCTACTAAAAAGTAGGGTGGTACCTTGATGGGGCTTACATTAAATTTGCATATGACCCTAAGTAGAGTATTCATTTTAATGATGTTAATTCTTTCAATTCATGAACATGGAATATCTTTCCACTTTTTCTGTGTCCTTTTTTCCCCTTGAATTGTGACTTAGAATTTTCATTATACAAGTCTTTCACTTCTTTTGTTAGTTTACTTCATAGATATTTGTTTTTGTTGCTATAGTAAAGGGGACTGATTTTTGGATTTCTTCTCCTTCTGACTTAGTGTTTGCATAGAGGAATGCCACTGACTTTTGTATGTTAATTTTTTAGCCTGACACCTTACTACATGCCTGATAATTTCCAGGAGCTTCCTTCTGGATTCTTTAGATTTTTCTATGTGTACTATAATATCATCATGCAGGAGAGTCTTTTGCAGAAATATTATTAATTGTTGTTCTTGTTATTATTATTTTACACAGAACCCTGTTGAGCTCTGGCTGATGGTGATGCTGGGGATAGAACCTGGGGCCTCAGACCCTTAGGCATGAAAGTCAATTGTAGAACAACTGTGCTGTCTCCTCAGCTCCATCTCACTCCAGCTTCAACCCATATTAGAGGCTGGGAGGTGGCTCAGCAGACAGAGCGCACACCTTCCTTTCTGTGTGACCACAGGCTGGGGGCAACCTGGAAGGTGGAACAGTGCTGTGAAGTCTCTTGCTTCTTCCCCCTCCACCCTGCCCCCTTCCTCTCTCTCTCTCTCTCTCTCTCTCACACACACACACACACACACACACACACACACACACATGAAATGGGCCATGGTAGGTGATATAATGTCACAGGCCGTGTGAGGCTATGGGTTCATTCCATTCCCCTGGTGTCTTACTAAAATGTAAATGAGGGCTGGGGCTTAGCTCAGCCCGTTGGAGCACAGGACTCGCACAACCAAGACCCCTTAGGCTGTATCTTACATTCCCTGTGCCACAGCTAAGCAGCGTCTGTCTCCCCCCACCTCTTCATAATAAGGAAACCTTAGAAAAAGCTTTAAGTGGAGCCAGGCAGTAGCACAGTGGGTTAAGCACACATAGTGTGAAGTGCAAGGACCCGTACAAAGATCCCGGTTTGAGCCCCCAGCTCCCCAACTGCAGGGCAGTCGCTTCACAAGCAGTGAAGGTGTCTGCAGGTGTCTGTCTTTCTCTCCCCCCTTTGTCTTCCCCTCCTCTCTCATTTTTCTCTGTCCTACCCAACAACAGCAGCAACAACAGTAACAATAACAATAATAGCAAAAAGAACGGAAAAAAGATGGCCTCCAGGCACAGTGGATTTTTAGTGAAGGCACCAAGCCCCATTGATAACCCTGGAGAGAAAAAAAAAAGCTTTAAAAGATAAAGTAATTGAGGGAGTCGGGCTGTAGCGCAGCGGGTTAAGCGCAGGTGGCGCAAAGCACAAGGACCGGCATAAGGATCCTGGTTCGAGCCCTGGCTCCCCACCTGCAGGGGAGTCACTTCACAGGCGGTGAAGCAGGTCTGCAGGTGTCTGTCTTTCTCTCCTCCTCTCTGTCTTCCCCTCCTCTCTCCATTTCTCTCTGTCCTATCCAACAACGATGACAACAACAATAATAATAACTACAACAATAAAACAACAAGGGCAACAAAAGGGAGTAAATAAAATAAAATTAAAAAAAAAAAAAAAGATAAAGTAATTGAAAAATGAAAGCCAAGCCAGGGCTGACAGCTATAGTGGCATAAAGTGGACCATCAGGGATGAGTCCTGCTGTCCTGCATGAGATTCTGCTTCCCCATCCTGCCGTGACACTCGGGACACTGTTCAGAGCAAGTGACAGCTGGCCCACCCTCTCCCCCTTGCAGGCGCCTGGACATCCAGAGGCGTGGGGTGGGGGGTGAGAAGGGAAGTGGGTAGAGATGAGCAGCAGGAGCCGGGCTCCATCACTGCTGCTCAGACCAGGAGCCGGGCAAGGGTTGGGAATGTGCCAGAGTCTGCAGAAGCCACTTCTGGAGACTCCTCAGATGGATGTGAGCACTTGCTAGCTCCTTCTTCCCAGGGTGGGTCTTACGCGGTACAGGGTGGTAGCCCAGGGTCTCTCTTAACGGCGAGTGTGGAGTGGAGCGGCCTCCTAGCAAGTGTCCTTTGTTAGGAGAGGAGAGAGGGAGAGAGACCGCAGCACCGAGCTACCATCCCTGGGGCTTTCTCGGTGCCATTCACGGTGAGCCCTGTGGTGGTGGGTGGGGCTTGAACCCATGTCCCCACATGGTGAAGTGTGTGCTTATGACCATCTGCACATGGGAGCACCGTGGGTGACACTGTGGCCGGAGTGGGGCTGTGAAGTGTTTCAACACACACAGGGAAGGAGAGAGTAAGAACTGCAGTGGGGACATGGGGGTCACGTAGCGGTGCACCAAGTTAAGCACACATAATGTGAAGTGCAAGGACCCATACCAGGATCCAGGTTCAAGCCCCCAGCTCCCCATCTGCAGGGGGAAAGCTTCACAAGCGGAGAAGCAGGTCTTATAGGTGTCTGGCTTTCTCTCTCCCTCTCTATTTCCCCTCCTCTTTCAATTTCTCTCTGTCCTATCCAATAAAATGGGGAAAAAAATGGCCGCCAGGAGAGGTGGATTCATACTGCCGGCACAGAGCCCAAGAGACAACCTGGAGGAAAAAGAAAAGAAAAGAAAAGAAAAGAAAAGAAAAGAAAAAGATATCTACTGTGTTGGGATCAGGAGATAGAATAGTGGTCAATGCTTGAAAATGTTGATTGTGGGTAAGAAGTGTTTTCTTGACTGGTTACTGTCTTACTCTACAGGCTGTGTGCAGCCTCAAGCCTGGTGCTTTTATTTATAAAAGCTTATGCTTTTATTCACTTGGTGCTGCTTTGGGAATCAAGGATTTGACATACATTGAGCACATTTAATGTAGTGAAAGACCTTTCTTTGAAGGTAAATAAAGACTTAATGCAACTACAGACTTTTGTCTAAAAATTATTAATGGGGGGGAGGTGCACCGGGTTAAGTGCACACAGTATAAACTGCAAAATTGGGTCCGAGTCCCCACTCCCCACCTGTATCAGAGACACTTCCCAATTAGTGAAGCAGGTCTACAGGTGTCTCTCTTTCCCCGTCCTCCTCCCCCACTCAGTTTCTCTCTGTCCTGTCCAATAATGGAGGATTCGTACTGCAAGCGCCAAGCCCCAGTGATAACCCTGGGGATAAAAGAAGAAAAAGAAAAAGAAAAAGAAAAAGAAGGAAGGAAGGAAGGAAGGAAGGAAGGGGAAAAATAGTCAGGACCAGGGGCAGGTGGTGCACCCAGGTTCAGCACCAGACCCCACCTACAAGGGGGAAGCTTCATGAGCAGTGAGGCAGGGCTGCTGGTGTCTCTGTCTCTCTCCCTCTCTATATCCTCTATCCCTCCCAATTTCTGTCCTGTCAAAATAAAATATATTTTTATATATTTATTTATTTTACCTTTTGTTGCCCTTGTTTTATTGTAATAGTTATTATTGTTGTTGTTGATGATGATGTTGTCATTGTTGGATAGGACAGACAGAAATGCAGAGAGGAGAGGAAGACAGAGGGGGAGAGAAAGACACCTGCAGACCTGCTTCACCGCCTATGAAGTGACTCCCCTGCAGGTGGGGAGCTGGGGGGCTTGAACTAGGATCCTTATGCTGGTCCTTGTGTTTTGAATAAAATATAATTTAAAATAAGTAAAACTTAAAATAATTGAGAGTATGCTTATTTAAAAAAAAAAAAAAAAGAAGGCAAGACCATGACCACAAAGTCTGTGGCTTCTGTTTCCGCCTGACAGGACTAGGTTGTGAATTCAAGACCGTCAGCTCATGGCCCACTTGGGTCTCCGTGAGGCCTGGGTGTGTTCTGTGCGCTTGTTTGCAGGGTGGTGGGGTCACCCAGCGTGTTCTCAGTCCTGTCACAAGTTCCAGAAATAGCCCTGGAGACAAAAAAAAATAGACTCTCAAGCATGAGGTCCTGAGCTTGATCCCCAGTATCGCATGTGCCAGAGTGAGACTCTGGTTTGGGGGCCAGGTGGTGGTACACCTGGTGGAGTGCACATTACAGTGTGCAAGGACACTGGTTCAAGAACCCAGTCCCTATCTGCAGGGGAGAAACTTTCTGAGTGGTGAAGCAGGGCTACAGGTCAGTCTTTCCCCCATCCCCATTTGTCTCCTTCTCTATCTCCTCCTCCTCTCAATTTCTTTCTGTCCCAAGCCAGTAAATAAATAAAATATAATAAAGAGCATGCACTATGACAAGCAGCATTGAAGAAATCCAGTGTGAAAACCAGGAATCAGCAAGCATTCTGCACTGCACACACTGGCATCATGCCTATTCCTCAGAAGCCCCCAGGGGGTTGTGTTAGACCCAGACAAGCACTCTTCCAGACAGCAGTAAGGAATGTCCTCCATTTGAATGGAGGAAGAGAGTCTTCTTCAATGGTCAAGGTCAGTGCTTGCCATGAGGAGGTAGGCTAGACATCCCACGTGGGAAAGACTGACCCTGCCAAGTGAAGTCAGTGGCCTTGCCCTCACACTCGCTGGCTTAGCCAACTCTCAGAGCACCTGCTTACCTGTGTGCTGGGCTCAGTCGCTGGGCCCCGCACCCCACGGGGTCAGACGCAGCAACTATGCGTGGACGGACAAGCGGAGGCCCTGCTTACCGTGGTGGCACAGTGGATGTCCTTCCAGACTGTGGCTTCACGGGAGAGGTCAGAGACCTCGAACAGGTTGTCGAGGATGACCTCTCCAATCATGTCATGCCGGGAGAACCGGTCAAAGTCATAGATGCTGAAGTGCAGCTTGCGGCTGCTGAGCTGGCCGTAGGCCACAGGGAAGTGAAAGGTCTCCTGGAACTGCGGGTTGAACGTCTTGCGGTGCACACGCGTCTGGAACTTTTTCTTCCTGTCGGGCAGCAGGTACAGCTTCACGTAAGGGTCAGACGTGCCCGTGAAGTCCTTGGCTGGCAGGTCCACGGCCTGGATCATCCTCACCACCAGCAGCTCCCGCTCGTAGTCATACCGCAGTGTGAAGTTAAGCTTCCCGCATGTCTGCACGTCCTCTGGCCGGCTGCCCTGTGAGTCCACCGACTTCTGCTTGTAGAGCTCAGGCTTGATCCGGCCGATACTGGTGCTGGTCTCCCCATGCTGCGGGGTGGGCTCCACGCCCCCTCCCAGGTCCACACTGCACACCTGCATCTGCCGTGGCAGGTGCCTCCGGAAAGAGTTGTGGCTGCACACACAGGAGGGGCTGTCAGGACGGCTCTGCTGTGAGACAGACACATAGACAGACAGACACACACACACACACACACACACACAAGGGAGGCGGTCAGGATAGCTCTGCTGTGAGACAGACAGACACACACAAGGGAAGTGGTCAGGACAACTCTGGTGTGAGACAGACAGACACACATAAACACACAAGGGGAGGTGGTCAGGATGGCTCTGCTGTGACACACACACACACAGACACACACACACACACCCTACTTAGCCCCGTAGAGACAGTAGTCAGCCATAGTGGACGGATCATGGGACTCCAAGACTGAGGTCCCTAGTTGCATTCCTGATGTCACACGTGTCAGAGTGATGCTATGACATTCTCCCTCCCTCTATGCCTTATAAATAAATACGTATTTTTGTACTTAGTGCCTTGTGCACTTAACCAGGTGCGCCACTGCCTGGCTCCCATAAATACATATTTTTTAAAAAATGCAGTAGTCAAAGGAAAAGATTTCCCCCCCCAAATCATAGAAATACCTGAAACATGCATTTTTCTGAACTTCCAGACTAGTGTGCTCTTAACCATAGGCCATTGTTAAAATCACTCTGAAACATGATTATCAGCAGAGTCAGATATCTGAAGAAGTGGCTGATGTCGGGGACTGTCTAGAGGGGATGTGAGTGTCACGTGTCAGGGACGAGGGTGTGAAAATGAAATGTTCATTTTCAGTCCATACATCCTTTTCCCCTGCCCGCACAACCCCACTCCTTTGGGCGAACTCTGCTCCCATTGTGATGAAGGACGAGAGCGCTGCTCCACAGCCTGCAAGGCATCCCCTTGCAGGGTGCTCCCATGCAGTTGCTGGTGCCCAGACCCCCTGGAGGACAGAGTGCACACTTACCCGGGATGGAGGCCCTGGCCATGCACATGGCATCTTTTACATAGGTTGATGGCCACAGGGCTGAAGGCTTAGTCTTGAGGTTTATAGTGGCAGTGGTCCAAACGATTGAACATTACTTCTCTCACCAGAGGTGGGGGGGTGGGGGGTGGGGGGTGGGGAGCTTCCAAAGCTCTACAGATTCTAGATTTTGGAGCCAACAGAATAGCAGTTACGAAGGCAGGACCAGAAAAAAGCTCCCCTGGGTGGTACAAGGCTCTGTGTGTGACCCAGGTACAAGCCCAGCCCCCACCCCACTGGTGGAAGCTTCATGCAGTGCTGTACTCTCTGTCTTTCTGCCTCTCTACTTTAGTCTTGCTACCAAAGAGAGAGAGGGAGAAATAAGAGCAATGTCCAGCAGCCACCGTTAGTCTCCATGGAGCCAGCATCCCAGGACACACATGCACCAGTCTGCCCTGGAGGGTGATGGGCTGGACCCTCTCCTGCCCTGCCAGCTATCCCTGCAGGGGCCCTGGCTTCCATCCAGGCTGCCGTACCCCCCCACCCCCATCCCCCCTCTTCTTGGCCTAGGTCATCTCCTGGTTGCGCTCCCCTGCTGCAACCAAGCCCCTCAGCCTCCCACCTCCCTCTCCTGGTTGGGCGGGGATCTGATGGCTGACAGCTCCACCCCAAGACAGGCAAGAAGCATAGACCAGTTCTCTCCTCCCTGGGCCCTGGGCATCCTATCCAAGCCAGCAGTAGCCCCCAGTGCTGGCAAGGTCTGCCACCCCCCCCTGCCAGGCTTGGGCACCCAGTGGGTGTGGGTCCCATCACATTGCCTCTAGCAGGAGGACCTGACTTACTTTTTTCTATTTATTTTTTATTGGGAGAATTAATGGTTTACATTAAATACAGTTGTTGATACATGGGAAACTATTCTCAGTTTTCTGCAAAACACCCCCCCCCACCAGGTCACCCCACCAAGTCTTTCATTTTGATGCAGTACAGCAATTCCAGTCCAAGTTCTGCTTTGTGTTTCCCCTTCTATTCTTATTTATCAACTTCAGTGAGTGGGATAATCTCATCTTCATCCTTCTCTTTCTGGCTGATCTCACTTCACATGATTCCTTCAAGCTCCATCCAAGATGAGCTGAAAACGGTGAAATCACCATTTTTAATAGCTGAGTAGTATTCCATTGTGTTATATACCACAACTTTCCCAGCCACTCATCTATTGTTGGACACGTGGGTTGCTTCCAGGTTTTGGCTATTACAACTTGTGCTCCTATGAACATAGGTGTACACAGATCTTTTTGGATGGGTGTGTTGGGTTCCTCAGGACCTATCCCCAGGAAAGGAATTTCAGGATCACAGGGTAGATCCACTTCTAGCCTTCTGAGAGTTCTCCAGACTGCTCTCCACAGGGGCTGGGCCCACTGACATTCCCACCAGCAATGTAGGAGGGTCCTTGGTCCCCACAACCTCTCCAGCATTTGTTACTGCTACCTTTTCTGATGTGTGACATTCTCATGGGGGTGAAGTGGTTACTCATTGTTGTCTTTATTTGCATTTCTCTGACAATCAATGACCTGGAGCATTTTTTCATGTTTATTGGCCTTTTGGATCTCTTCTGTGCTGAATATTCTTTCCATATCCTCTCCCCACTTTTGGGTGGGGTCATTTGTTTTCTTGTTGCTGAGCTGGGTGAGCTCTTTATCTATTTTGGTTCTTAGCCTCTTGTCTGATGTATGGCATGTAAAGATCTTCTCCCATTTTGTGAGGAGTCTCTCTACTTGAATGGTGGTTTCTTTTGCTGTACTAAAGCGTTTCAGTTTGATGTAGGACTGGACCATCTAAATCCTGCTGGTAATCAGAGGCCGTCCAATCTCACAGCAAAGTGTTGCCGGGGCACTGAGCCCAATGCTGGATTCTCAGTTGCTGCACTGCCGGATCAGGTGGCGGTGGGGGGTTGGGAGAAAGCGCACTGGCAGCTCATGGGTCTTGCAGGAGAGAGCTCCCAGGCTCCTCCAGGCACCCCCCACAGCTGAGCAGTGCAACAGAGCAGAGAAACAGGGAGAGAAAAGATCAGAGAGGGTGGGGTTTGAGGGTGCTAAGCTGATGGGGGGGACACAGACACCCACAGGCTGCAGCCTGGGGTGAGAGGGCCAGCAGGCAGGGAGGAAGCAGAACAGACACAAAGCTTAGCTGGGGGGGGGGGGGCTGGGTGGTGGTGCCCCTGATTGAGCACACGTTATAGTGCACAAGGACCAGGCTTCAAGCCCCTGGTCCCCACCTGTAGGGGGAAAGCTTCCCAAGAGGTGAAGCAGGTCTACAGGTGTCTGTCTCTCTCATTCTCTATATCTCCCTTCCCTCTCAATTTCTCTCTGTCTTTATCCAATAAATAAAGATAAAAATAAATAAATAAATAAATAAATAAATAAATAAATAAATAAATAAAGCTTAGCTGGGAGTATACCCCCAGGCTGGTCCAGGCTGAGCTCCTCACCCGCATGCTGGAAGCCCCCTGACCCCCACCACCACCCGGCCCTGGCCCAGCATCCCCTCTGAGCCCCTGAAGGCAGACCTGCAGCTTCAAAGCCCCTGGAAGGACCCCTGGCTCTGGCTCTAGGAGAGAGGCCCCCACCCTAATTACAGTGTCAACACTGTGGGTTCCAAGTCCCGCCCAGCTCCTCTACCAGAGGAGCTCTAATTACCCCCATGCTAACCCATCGCCATGACAACAGCTTCCTCTCCTGCTGGTCTCCTCTCTTATGGAGGACAGTGACAAGTGACTCCTCATGTCACAGGGCTGCCAACAGCCCCAGAAGCAGGGTGGGCCTCTTCTGATGAGGGAAAAGAGCCCCTTGGGTCTGGCATTGCCACCAATGGGGTGGAGGTGAAGGCAGGCACCCCACCCGTCACCAGGGACGCTGCTCTCAAAGCCAGTGGCGAGAGGCTGGACCCTGGGACCAGCTGCCCCTGCTTGGCCAGGAACAGGGGAAACTAAACTCTGGGTCCTCAGGAGAACCCAGACCCAGCCTCTAGCCTGCTGGCTTCCTGTCACTAGGAGTTGGGGTCTGCTGGCCACACACCTGGTGGCAACCAGTTCTGAGCAGCCTGTGTCCCTTTTGGGGTGGCCAGTGCACCAGCACCCTGTGCTCTGTGAGTGGGCATGATGCCAACAGCCCTGTAGTGTCTGTGCCTGTGCTCAGTCTCCCCTGGCCCCCACTGCACTAGAGGAAGCTGCTGTGCTTCTCTTGCCCATCTGTCTGTCTGTCTATAAAAAGTGCAGGTGGAAGCCTCCCACTGGCCTATCCACGAGTGCAGGGCATGGCTGCCTTGTCCCTACAGTGGACCCTTCCTGCTCTCCCTTCAAACCAGGAGGCCTCATCAGTAAGATGGACTGGCACAGGAACCAGGCGGTGGTGCAATGGGTTGAGTACACACATCACCATACACAAGGGTCTGGGTTCAAGCCTCCAGTCCCCACCCGCAGGAGGGAAACTTCTGAGTGGTGTAGCAGGACTGTAGGTGTGTGTGTGTGTGTGTGTGTGTGTGTGTGTGTGTGTGTGTGTGTGTGTGTGCGCGCCTTTTTTTTTTCTCTCTCTCCTCTCAATTTCTCTCTGGCCTATCAAATAAAACAGGAAAAGAATAGGGACCAGGTGATGGTATACCTGGTTAAGCTCACACATCACAGTTTGCAAGAACCTGGGTTCAAGCTCCTGCTCTCCACCTGCAGGGGGGAAGCTTCATGAATGATGAAGCAGGGCTGCAGGTATCTGTCTCTCTGTCTCTCTCCCTCTCCGTCTCACCCTCCCTCTCAATTTCTCTGTCTCTGTCCAGTAAATTAAAAAACAAGCAAATGGATGAAAAAAGAGAAAGAAAGCATAGCTCTTGTGTCTGATGTCCCCGCCTTGTCCCCTGTCACAGCCTGTCTGCTGCAGGCTGGGGTGGGTGCCCAGCGGGCAGGCTCTAACTGCAGGCCTTGGGGTGCACCCTGGTGAGCTCCATGGGGAGCCCCAATGAGGGGCCAGTCCATCCTAACTGTTTAAATCGGCATGGTGCCTCTCTCCCACCATGCAGGCCAGCCTGGCCCAGCCGCCTCTACTCTCTGCTCTGTTGTGTCTGCAGGACGTCTGACACCAGTGCATCCTGTCATGTGTTGAGCCGTCTGGTTCCTGCCGTAAGAGTGCAGGTAGGGGTTTTGACAGTTTTGTTCCTAGACGTCTATCAGATGTCTAGGCAAGTGCCTGGCACAGAGTAAATGTCTGATAGACACTGTTGAATAAACTCCCTTACTCTGTACAGTGCAGCCATGAGCAATTGGACAAGCTGTCCGCCCGCAGCAGCAAAAGCTCTTGGAAGGAAGGAAGGAAGGAAGGAAGGAAGGAAGGAAGGAAGGAAGGAAGGAAGGAAGGAACCAACCATCCCTGGAGCACCTCCCTCATGGCCAAAGCTCCATGGAGTCACTGGACTGAGCTCAGCGGCTCGAGGGCAGCCTCTGTCTCCAGAGTCTCTGATGGAAGGAAAGTCTGCTTTCCTTGAAGTCTTTCCCTGCCTGTCTGCCTTGGGGCCTGCCACAGCTGGGATGGCAGTGGTTTTGCAGGTAGCTGAGATCAGCCCGTGTGTGAACTCTCCAGGATGAAGAGAAGCTGATTCTTGACACTTTCTGACCTACGAGTCAGGCCAACCACATGCAGGAAAGGCACCAGCACAGAAGGGAACTTGACCACGGCAAAGCCTTTGGAGGCCTGCCAGGTACACAAAGAAGCCCAGATGTACATCTCTGGAGTTCCTGGAGTCTGGGGAGGGCCCCTGCTCTGTAATGAACTCCCCATCCTCACCAACCCATGCCCTTCAGGGTCTTCCCCACACCCCTCCACGGTCTTTCTCTGTTGCACACCTACCCCAGTCCCTTCTGTGGTGACTGTCTCCTTTGGCCTAGGCTCCCACTCCCTCCAGCCTCTGCAGAAGCACACTGTCTCCCTCTCTCCTTTCCTCCTTCCCTCTTTCTCATGTGTACGCTCTTGCTCTCTTTAAATTTGGATAGAGACAGGAATTGAGAGGGAAGGGGGGATAAAGACAGAGACACACTTGCAGCCCTGCTTCACCACTCATGAAGCTTCCCCCCTGCAGGTGGGGGAGTGACAGCTTGAACCGGGTCCTTATGCATGATAACCTATGTGCTCAGCCAGCACCACCACCAGGCCCCAGGGGCATTTTCTCTGGGCTCTACACCCCACATCATGCCTGAGGCTCTGAGGTTGCAGGTTCAATCCCCAGCACCACCGTCAGCCAGAGCAGAGCAGGGCTCTGGTTAAAAAAAAAAATGAAGAAAGAAAAAAGGAGGAAAGAAAAGGAATGAAGAAAGAAGAACAAAAAAGAGAAGGGAAGGGAAGTGAGGATCAGGAAATGTAGCTTTGATTAGCAGCCCTTGCACCTGCAGAAAGCCAGGCAAGTGCAAAGATGGGCTGTGCAGGGCCGGCTGAGGTACCTGCCTCCCGCTGTGTGAGCTGACAGAAGGCAGCCTAGCAGCTTCCTAGGCCAGAAGTTCCAGTCCAGCAGGAGGCTGTCAGGAAGGTGGGCTTCAGAGTGTGTTTGTGTGGTGCGCAGGCCAGGGTATGTGCCAGGGGAGATGGTGCAGCATGGGGCCAGTTTTGCTGGCCTGCCCTCCTCCTGGGTGCCCAGGGATGAACTCTCCAGAGGTGATTCCCAGCAGGGTGAAACAGCTGACATAGATGGGGCCTGAGAGCTGGGGTTAGGGGAATCAGGTCTTCTGCAAGGAGCTTGTCCCAGGACCAAACAGGAAATGGAGCCCAGCCCAGTCCCAGATCTCTGAGCAGAAGAGAGGGGCTCAGCCGCCTCCAGACTCCTGGCCCTCCATTGGTTTCACATAGGCATCTCAGCTTTCCCGCTGCAAACACCATCCTCTGCTGGCCACGGCCCGGCCCCCTGAGAGTCCCTGACCACTACCACCCCCCCACCAGCCTTACCCAGAGCCCCCGTGAGGGCAGGGGCCTTGGCCACCTGAAGCACCAGCTCTTCTGCGTAGAGCAAGCAGAGGGGCCACACACACCGTGCTGGGCCCTGCAGCCCACCCTCCCATACACATGCTTGCCAGGCTGCCACCCAGGCCAGCGACCTCAGCCACTGCAGGTGTTGAGCTGTGGAGAGTCAGGCCCCTGGCCCAAGAGCTGGGTCACACACCCAGGACCTGCAGGGGCCAATCAAGCTTGACCCCCCACAGCCCTGGCTTGCACACTTATTTGCCTGCCGGCTGTAGCCTCTGCCCTGCCGGGAAGCCTCAGTGGGGACCAGCCCAGGCTGCCTGCAGCTTTATGACCCCCCGCACACCCCTGTCCTCCTTGAACCCTGCCCCCCCCAGATGTCCTGAGCAGCTGGCAGAGATCCCCCTGGCTGCTGAGCCCGGCCTCCTCCCTGCCTTGCTCTCCTGATCCTCTCTGTCTCCTGCCATGGGGCCAATGGCTCTCTGTTTGTCTTTGGTGTCTGTGGCTGGTATTCACGGTGCCTACCGCCCAGGCCTTTGCCCCTGGATACAGGCACACACCACAGCTGCACCAGGTGCCAGAGCTAAGACCCTGCCAGGCAGGTGAGCTGTCCTGTTTGTGCCCCTGCTCTCTACTCACTGGACCTCATCACACTCCTGCATTTCCTCACCACCTCATCTCTCTCTTCCTGCCACAGCTTTGCTCTGAGGAACTGTGTGTGTGAACTCTCAAGCACAGAGACACACAGACACAGGCATGGGCACGCAGATACGTCCAGACACAAAAATAGATACACAGACATGCACACATACAGACAGAGACACAGGTACTCAGACATACAGACACAGGCACACACACAGACACAGTTACGTCCAAATACAAACAGACATGCCCACATACAGACAGACACAGATACACAGACACAGACATGGACATACAGATACACAAACACACAGAGACAGACACAAAGACAGACACACAGACATGCCCACATACAGACAGACACACAGACATGTCCAAATAGAGACACACAGATATATGACCACAGACAGACACACAGATACAGGCACACAAGACACACAGACACACCCACATACAGACAGACATACAGTTCACATACAGACAGACACACAGACAAGCCAGCAACATGTCCGCACGCAGCAGGCACACACACGCACGGCAGCACTCTTACCGCGAGGAGGCAGTAGGCTCAGTGGTCTGCCTCTGCACACGGGCATGGCGGGCCAGGTGCTCACGGAGGGCCGTCTGCACCGCGGCCGGGATGTCAGGCGACGTGTGGCTGATCTTGATGGCAGGCTCGGGGGCCTTGGGCCGCTCGGGCTCCCTCGCTGCCTCCTTCTCCTCAGCCTCAGGCCCCTCGGGGGGACTGCAGCCAGGCGGGGGCGCACCGCCATCACCGGGGGCTAACGGCTTGCTCCTCCAGCAGGGCCGGCACAGCTTCCAGAGAACGAACAGTGACACAGCCAGCAGCGCCAGGCCACAGAAGCTGACCACCACTGCCAGCAGGCTGACCGACACGTCTGCAAGGATGGCAGGGAGACAGCACTCGGGATGGGACTCGGGACTTGGGACACAGGACACAGGACACAAGGGAGACCAGCCGCCAGCCAGCAGGCCCCCACTCCCAGGACACAGGACATTCTTCTAGGAGCACCTGCCTGCAGGTTTCCAGGGAGAGGCTCCTGATACCCCACCCCGGGAGAGAGGCCCCAACCACCCAGGGGATAGATGACAGGGGTGTCACCTGCAAGAGGCCACCTGGAGGCCTGGAGGCCTGGAGGCTGAGGCCGGGGCAGCCACCATAGCAGCAAGCGGCAAAACAGAGGCATCCTCCCCTCCCACCCCTTCCCTGGGCAGGTGGGGCAGATAGAGGGATGCCGAGCTCTGCGGGCAAAGAGCACAACCACCCAAACAGAGCAGCCTGCTCTCCTGCCACCACTCTGACCCCACGTCTCCCTGTTACTTGAGTCTGGGTGGCGGCGCCAGGGAAGTGTCCTAGCTGTGCCTCAGGCCGGAACTTCAGCATCTGAACAGAGGCCCTGAAAAACGGGTGCCCAGGATGTCTGCCCTGCCTGCCTCCCAGATGGCCTGGCACCTGCCAAGGGCTCCAGTGGGTGGCCTCAGCAGGCGTCTTTCAGCAGGGAGGCGCTCTGCTGCTCTGCAGTAGGTTCTGTGAGCTTTGTATTACTTCATCCTGTCCGCAGTCTCTGTGGGCAGTGACTGAGGTTCTGAGAACCCGAGAGCGTATACATTTGTGTAGACAGTGGATATTAGGGGAGGCAGGTGGTAGCCCACCTGACTAAGCACACTTAGTACTAAGTGCAAGAACCTGCACAAGGATCCAGGTTTGAGCCCCGGCTCCCCAATTGCGGGGGGGGGGGCTTCACAAGTGATGAAGCAGGTCTGCGGCTGTCTCTCTCCCTCTCTATCTCCCCTTCCTCTCTCAAGTTCTCTCTGTCCTATCCAGTAAAAATAATAAAATGTCCATCAGTAGCAGTGGTTTCATAGTGCAGGCACCAAACCCCAGCAATAACCCTGGAGGCAAAAAAAAAAAAAGACAGAATATATACTTTCTAGAACATACCTATATCATAGGAGTGAGACCCGCACCAGGAAACGGGTACATTGACCATGTGTGCAAGGAACCCTGGACCACTAGCTAAGTCTCCTCAAACAAGAGGGAGAGGTAGCTGTAGAGTGGACAGAGGGAGGGTTGCAGATACATAACAGAAGGGGAAGCTCCACTTCCCACAGCACTTGGTAGGGGAGGAGCGAACTGCACCCAGCAGAGACCCGCATGCCCAGGTCAGCACTGACATCTCAGGAAGCTGATCGGTAAGCCGGCTTCCCTCCCTCCCCTTCCCTCTCAGAGCCAGCGCAAGCTTGTGGGTGCCCAAACTGTGGGTCCAGATCCCATGGGGAGCCAAGCTCAAGCTCTGGGGAGGGGACTTGCTAATGCTTGCTTTGAATTAACACCTCTGAGGGCAGGGGTAGATAGTAGAGAGACTCTCCTGCCTGATACTGCAGAGTCCCAGGTTCAATCCCCAGCACCACCATCAGCCAGAGCTGAGCAGGGTTCGGGGGAAAAAAAAAACTTAACGCTGCTGTCCTCACACTCATAGGCCACCAGAGGTAAAGCCGCCACAGCTGTCCTGGGAGACTGACTCTGCAAGCTGTCCCAGAGAGGAGAGTACTCTGGCTTCCCCGGGACGTGAAGCTGTGCCCCAGAGCCGGGGAGACAAGTGAGCCACTTCTCAGGCCGGGTGTGCCTGAGCCGTCTTGTTCTCTTGGCATCATCAGGAAAAACACACAGATTGGTCTCACAAGAGCCCCACCCTGTCTGGAAATAAAAATAAAAAACCAACCTATTATGTTATGTCTATTTTTTTAATGCTACTGGCAGTTGCAGTTAAAAGTGTTGAAGAAAACAAAAGCAGGTATTTGACAGGAAGGTCTAGATGATGCTGGTTTTTTTTTGTCTGTTTTGTTTTTTTTAATTGTTTCTTATGATTGTAATTCAGCCTCTGGGATCCTGTGAGCTTGGACTCAGTGCAAAGACAGAAAGAAGTAGCATCGGGGAGCTGGGTGATGGCACAGTTGGTTGAGCGCACATATTACAGTGTGCAAGGACCCAGGTTCAAACCCCCAGTCGCCCCCTGCAGGGGAAAACTTCTCAAGTGATGAAGCAGGGCTGCAGGTGTCTCTCTGTCTTTCTCCCTCCCTGTCTCCTCCTCCCGTCTTGATTTCTGGCTATCTCTCTTCAGTAAATAAGTAAAGATTTTTCAGCTACTAGGTTCAAGATGCCATCAGGATGCCGGCCAGGCTTCCCTGGACTGAAGACCCCACCAATGCATCCTGGGGCTCCGCTTCCCCAGAGACTCACCCTACTAGGGAAAGAGAGAGGCAGACTGGGAGTATGGACCAACCAGTCAACGCCCATGTTCAGCAGGGAAGCAATTACAGAAGCCAGACCTTCCACCTTCTGCAACCCACAAGGACCCTGGGTCCATGCTCCCAGAGGGATAGAGAATGGGAAAGCTATTGGGGAGGGGATGGGATATGGCAGGAATTGTGTAGAGTTGTACCCCCCCCATCCTATGATTTTGTTAATGTCTCCTTAAATAAATTTAAAAAAAAAATAAGTAAAGATTTAAAAAAGCAGAAAGCAAAATGAACTTAAAAAAAGAGAAATAAATTAAAGAGAGAAGTAGTGTTAGCAGCAGGCTCAACTGAGGGCTGTAGTGGTTAGACTTGCAGTCAGAGGCCCCCTTGCTGGGCGGGTCCCACACCTAAAGCCAGGCTGGGGAGAAGCATCTGAAGGGAGAGGTGAGAAGTCAGGGTTCATGCCCATGAGAAGTGGTGGGAACAAGAGCTGCAGGTCCAGAGCTGACAGGCTGATGGGTGGAGGGTGCAGAGCCTGTGGAGGCTGGAGCACTGACTCAGGGAGGACAGAGGTGGGTCCCTTCTGCCCCTCAGTCTGCAGGCCCCATCTTGGGTTCTGCTGAGCCCACTCCAGAGAGCGGGAAGCGCTTCCATCAGGAATCTGAACAGGACAGGAACTCTGCATGCTCACTGCTGAGGGAGCCAGGCTTACAGGGAGAAGACCAAGGACTGAGAGGGCACAGGGCCTGCCCTGAACACTGGCAGATGGAGGGAGGGAAGGAGGGAGGGAGGGAGGGAGGGAGGGAGGGAGGGAGGGAGGGAGAGATACCAAAAGCCAGGCCACGTTTTCATAGGGGTTTAGAGAAGGGAGGCAGGTGGTGGCACACCTGTTGAGCGCACATGTCACCATGCACAAGGACCCGGGTAT
Source organism: Erinaceus europaeus (assembly GCF_950295315.1). Classification (NCBI taxonomy): domain Eukaryota; kingdom Metazoa; phylum Chordata; class Mammalia; order Eulipotyphla; family Erinaceidae; genus Erinaceus; species Erinaceus europaeus. The sequence goes on from NC_080168.1 coordinate 67,123,341, forward strand.
AAGCCTCCAGTCCCCACCTGCAGGAGGAAAGCTTCATGCAGGAGAGAAGCTTCACGGGCAGTAAAGCAGGGATGTAGGTGTCTCTCTCTCTCTTTCTCTATCTATCTCCCCCTCCCTTCTCAGTTTCTCTCCATCCTATGAAATGAAGAGGAAAAACAACAGGAAAAAATGGCCACCAGGAGTGATGGATTTTATGTGCTAGCACCAAGCCCCAGAGATAATCCTGGCAGGAAAAAGAAGTTTGGAGAATAATATATTATTTTTTAGAAGACTTTTCACCTCAGTGTCTGTTGCTGGGGCATGATTCCATCACTCCCAAGAGTCTCACTTCTGCTTCTCTTTAGATAAGAGACTGAGAGACAGGAAGGGCAAGACAGACATGCAGACACCCAACACTGCTCCAGGCTCATGAAGCCTCCCTCAGACATGTGCTCCCTCCCACACAGTGGCCCAAGGGCTGAACCCAGTCCCAGTGGATGATGTGAGAGCTATGCCCAGCCCCATTTTTTTAAAAGATTCATTTGCTTATTTTGTAGAATGCAGAGAGGATGCCTCACGAGAAGAAGAGAGAGAAGCCAGCACCTCACTCTAGCACCTGCAAGTCCTGCACTCTGCCAGCTCAGCTGTTTCCCTGGGCAGAAGAGAAGAGACCAACCCCTCCCCACCACCACCACCCCCGCGCGCAAAGGGTTGACAATTATCTGTTAGTTCTAGTGAGGTGTTTGTTTGTTTTTGTTTCCAGGGTTATTGCTGGGGCAGATCTCAGTGCCGAATCCATGGCTCCTGGTGGCCATTTTCTTTTTTTCTTCTGTTTTATTCTTACTTGCCAAAACAGAGAGAAATTGAGAGGGGAGGGGAAGATAGAAAGGGAGAGAGAATGATAAATGCCTGCAGACCTGCTTCACCGCTCCTGAAGCATCCTTCCTGCAGGTGGGGAGCCAGGGCTCGAACCCGGTCTTTGAGCATGGTGATCTGTGCGCGCTTAACTGGGTGAGGACTTTAAAGTGAATTCAGAGGAGAAGCTGTGCTCCAGGTGAACGGCATTGGGGTGAGGACAGGAGTTCTGAGAGCAGCTCAGTCCTCTCTGGGAAGGAGAAAGCACAACATGCAGTAGGTGGAGGAGTTTTCCTGAGATGTGGGGAGCTTCCATGTGTTCTGGGGCTCCCGGGAACACAGGGGACCAGGCAGGGCTGGGCAGGGTGAGGGCAGCCACTCCTTCCTGTGTGCAGCCAGGTGGTCAGGGAGCTGACAGGAAGGAGTGTCGTTCTGTGGGTGTCGTGTCCACTTGGAAGCAGCCCATGCAGCCAGCTGCCAGTTACGGGGGGGGGATTATGTTCTGGAGCAGCTCCAGTACTTAGCCCCAACTCGGAGTTGTTTCAAAGCTGGAGACAGAGAGAAGGCAACTCATCTGCTTGGTTTAAAATTCCTGTCCATCTGATGGGAAAAAAAAAACAAAACTCCCAAATACTGTGGGGGGGGGGGCAGAGCAGCAGAGGAGTTTCTCAGTCTGTGTGTGAGAGTCCCTCAGGAGAAGCTGCCATGGGTGGATGCACCCTGGGTGCTAGTCTCACCCCATCAGGAGTCTAGGCCAGCTGACGGGCTGGGCATTCCCAGCGAGGAGATGGGAACACAGGAACTTTGGGCTGATGACTGGGATGTCTAGATGCCTAACACTAATGCACCACACAGCTCACCGTCACATGACTGTGTGTGGGCCTGGCTCCTGCAGGAAAGGAAGTGGTAAGGGGGTCTGTGGAGACAGGGGTGAGGGCCGTGCCATCCTGCAAAGGCCAGAGTCATAACCGCCCTGCGCAGTCCTTGGTGTCTCAGCTTTCTTAAAGAGAACGCCCTGGGGGCACCGTGCTGCTGCTTCCTGGGAAGGCAGGGGCGGGTACCAAGGCAGGCCTGCTGGTGTATCCACACGCCAGGTTTCAGACTCGGTTCCGGAAGCTCATATTCTCTTTTCGGGATTTAATAGCTCAGAATAAAGGGAGAACGGAGACAAGACCACTCACAGGAAGAAGAGTCAGAGCAATGGGCCACCTCTGGCACCCCGGGTGAGGCTTGCAGAGCAGGGTAGGGTTCTCCAGGCCCTCTCACTCACCCTGCAGCATCCAGGCACTGTGAGCCTCTGCCCAGCCACCCTAGGCCCCGCAGGAAAGCTCTCCTCACAGCCCCCAGGCCCGCAGCCAGCCTCTTCACTGGGTCTTTCTGTGCCTCTCCAAACAACGACTGTACTTCCACGAGTGTGTGGAGCATGGCCTCCCAAGCCGCCGTGGAAACTGGGGCCAGAGAGAGCTTGGTTGTGGAGCCGGGGCTCACTGCCTGAGGGCCCAGGTCTGACCCCCAGCACTGCCTGTGACAAGCTGAGCACTTAGAACTTAGTTCACAGGGGCCCCAAGCCTCCTGCCCCTCATTGCCAGAGCACAAACAGAGGGCTGGGCTTTTTGTAGAGGAAGGGAGGGGGACCCCAGTCCTCAGGAGAGCTACCCCTCTGGTAAGCTGGATCACTTGGTGTTGCTGTTGCCACTGGGCCTGGTTCTGATCTGGGTGGTGATCCATGGCGACTTAGACAGGTAGCTTGGCTCTGTTTTCCTCCCTGAGCGGCCCCAGTATCAGCTAGCTAGAGCAGAGAGTAGGTCGACCTTTGCTGCTCTCACCTCCCCACTCAAGGTCTCCACCTTCTAAGGTGGCAGGCCCTTGGAAGGGGTGACATGGGGAGGAGGGCAGGGGCATGACCTCTGGCTCAAGAGCCACAACACTGCAGGCCACCTGCCCGCTGTTCCCCCCTCAGGCAGCTAGAGGTGCCCGTCCCAAGCTCCTCTCTGTGAAGCCACAGTGCTGCCGCCCACTTGGGCAGAAGCAGGATTCTATTCCTGTGGAGAGGGAATGGGGATGGGTGACAGCTCACACCCCCACCAGCGTCCCCGAGTCCAGCTCGTGATGGGGACACTTACCCAGCAGGGGTGTTGCTGCAGCTTCCAGCCACCGGAGTGGCTCTTCCTTTTCGGCCTCAGTGAGGATGACCTTTATTTCTGGGGACCGTGTGGTGGTACACCCAGTTAAGCACACTTGGTACTAAGTGCAAGGACCCACACAAGGATCTGGGTTCCAGCCCCTGCTCCCCTTCTGCAAGGGGGACACTTCACAAGTGGTGAAGCAGGGCTGCAGATGTCTGTCTCCCCTTTTCTCTCTGTCTGATCCAATACAGTAGAAAATGGCACCGAGCCCCAGCAACAACCCTGAAGGCAATTTAAAGAGAGAGAGAGAGAGAGAGAGAGTTCCATGAATAATAAGGCTTCAAAAGCGGCCCCTCTGTAAGCAGAGATCCCTGTGGTGAGAAGACTTCGAGTCAGAGTCCACCCCGCACACTGCGTGCACCTTCCTTCCCCTGCCCATCCTGGCATCTTAGATCCCATGGGTATGCGTGAACTTGAGGCCCCGGGACTGTGGGTTGGCCACAGAGTGTCCCCGCAGACCCAGTGCACAGCTGCTTGGTGAAGCAGCACCCCTGGGGTCAGGGCTTCTGCTGTAGCTGCATGGACACAGCGGGCAGGAGGTGCTAGCTGGCTCCTCAGCCCAAAGGTGCCCTGTGTCCTGCTGGCTTATGGCTGCTGACAGCCCCAGATGAGGTAGTTCCAGGTCACTCTGCAGCCCTGGCAGGTGGGCGCCGGTCCTAACAGGGTGATGCCCTCCCAAGGTAAGGGCTGAGAACTAGTCTCTGAACCCAGGGATCCACCTGAGGAGAGAAGCAGATGTGTCAGCCATCCTTCCCTTCCTGCCTACCCCCCACACTCCTTTCCACCCGCCTTGAAGTCCTGGTGGCAGATTCCAAGGTGGTGGAGGGGTCCCTGGGACACATGCCCACAGGACCCTTTGCTTCCTGTGGCTACGGCTGGACACGAGAAGCCTGTGCTCTGTGGCCACCACTGGCCTCTGGTGGAAGGTGGGAGTTGGGACATGCTAGGAGGAACAGGGTTGCAGAGTCCACTCTCTGACTGGCCCTCTACTAGCACCAGAGAAGCCAGCACAGTCATTCTTTCTTGTTTTTTTCTTTCTTTTTTTTTGCTTCCAGGGTTATCGCTGGGGCTCAATGCTAGCACCACAAATCCACTGATCCTGGCAGCCATTTTTTCCTTTTATTTTTTAAATTTTATTTATGTACTTTTTTATTGGACAGGACAGAGAGAAACTGAGAGAGAAGGAGAGAGAGAGAGAGAGAGGGAGGGAGGAAGAGAGAAAGACAGACACCTGAAGACCTGCTTCACTGCCTGTGAAGTATTCTTGCTGCAGGTGAGGGTCGGGGGCTCAAACCCGGCTCCTCGCACAGGTCCTTGTGCTTAGGACTATGTGCACTGAACTGGGTGCCTGGCCCCGCAACAGCCTTTCTCCAGGAGGCTGACTCCTTAGGCCTCTCTGCCTGCCTCCTGGAGCTCTGCATGGTAGGACTTTGTCCTCTGCACCTCACAGCACTGGACTTGATAAGAGCAGAGGCTGCGAGTCCCCTGAGGTGGGCGAGACTGGGAGGGAAGTGAGACACCCGAAGCCGTGGGGTGGCACTCTTCTGTCTTGCATCCAGGGGTATCACTGGGGCTCAGTGCCTGCACTACGAATCCACTGTTCCTGGAGGCCATTTTTCCCATTTTGTTGCCCTTGTTGTTGTTTTTGTTGCCATTGCTGTTGTTGGATAGGACAAAAGAAATGGAGAGAGGAGGGCAAGACAGAGAGGGGGAGAGAAAGACAGACACCTGCTTCACCACCTGTGAGGTAACCCCCCTGGAGGTGATCCCACCGCCAGTCAGCTACTGCACATGGCCCGGTGGGATGGGTAGAAGGCAGGCGGCACCCTGGGCGACAGGCCAGCTCACGCTCAGGTGGGAGGAAGGCGTGTCTCACATGCAGAGGATGATGCCAAACCTCCGGAAAGAGAGCCTGAGCTCCAGCAGTGTGGGGCTGTGACGGCATGGGACACGGGTCCTGGCCCCTCCCAGCCTGCCTGTCTTTGAAGCTTCTGCTCCCCTGTCTGTGGCACCACACAGTGGGCCTCCTCTCACACCTGCTCCCTGCAGAGCCTGGGGTACAGTTGAGGCCCAGGCCCTTCCAGCCCCAAGTCCACCTGCTGACTCCCTGGCTTTGGTTTCCTAAGCCACACAGTGAGGTCTGCTTCCAGATGGAAGGGATAACAGCAAGTCACATACGAATGGCAGTCTTCTCAGCCTTTGCTTTTCCTATTGTAAATGGACTTATTAAATATCTACCCCCTTCTAGAGTTTCAGTAGATTCAGTGCCCTTATTATTATATGATACAGATGGAGCCCTTGAACCCCGGCTGGGGCTGAAGACACTGAGGACAGCCTGTGGATGCCAGGGCCCATCCAGGTGCCTCTGCAAGTATGTCACCCTCACCACAGCATTCCTGGCTTGCAGTGCCCCCCCCCACCCCACCTGCTGTTATTACTGGGGACTGTGCTTGTCTTCAGGGAAACTGTGTCACACAGCAGAGACATGATGGGAAAGACACATGGTTGGCTTTCAGAAGGACTGTGATGATCAGGAATGTAATTAAATTGTTAATTCTTTCAGCCATTGGGCACTGTCCATGGATATTAGAGAGGGGAGGGTGGAAGGAGATAGCATAATGGTTCTACAAAGAGCTTTGTCATGGCTGAGGCCCCAAAGTCACAGGCTCAATCCCCCATACCACCATCAGCCACAGATGATCAGTGCTCTGATAAAAATAAGTAAATAGGGGGCCAGGCAGTGACACACCTGGCTAAGCACACACTTTACAGTGTGCAACGGTTCAAGTCCCTAGGTCCCACCTGCAGGGGGAAAGCTTCATGAACGGTGAAGCAGGGCTGCAGGTGTCTCTGTCTCTCCCTATCTCTTCTCCCCATCTCATTTCTCCCTGTATCTATCCAATAATAAATAAACAAACAGGGGGCCACTTGGTGTCATACCTAGTTAAGCACACACATTACAGTGTGCAAGGACCCAGGTTCAAGACCCTATTCCCCACCAGCAGGGGGAAACTTCACAAGTGGTGAAGCAGGATTGCAGGTGTTTCTCTGTCTCTTACCCTCTCTATCTCCCCCTCCCTTCTCAATTTCTCTGTCCAATAATAAATAAATAAATGTTTTTTAAAAAAGAGATTGGAGAGGGGACTGCAGCTTCTTCTGGGCCCTGGAGCAGACAGTGGACAGACCAGTGCCTTCGAGAGCTTATTGTCCACTGAGTTGGGTGGATATCACTACTGGGACAGAATGTACATCTGTCAGAACAAAATAATGTTTCAAGGTACAGGTCATTTTAATTAGCATTGGAAATTGATTAAAACAGGAAAATATTGGTTTTTATGCCAGAACTGTGTGCCAAACAACAACAACAAAAATGCTTGTAAAGCAACGCAGATGCATTCCAAATAATCACTTTCTCCCATCAATCAAAATGACAAGGATGACTAGTTCTCAAGAAAACGGGATTTGTGTGAAATGGACAGCTAGGAACTATATAAATCAAATATGTGTTAGAATCAGCTTTCTGAAATCCAGTTGATAAACACAAATCTTTCTTCTCTCCTTCCTCCTCCTGATCCTCCTCCTCCCCTTCCTTCTCTCCCTCCCCCCCCCCACCTCTCTCTCTCTCACACACACATACATACACACACAGACAAAAGCAATCCTGTCACAAAACTGATGTCTCAGAGCTACGGAAGAGAGATGTTTGCTGAGCCCACCCTGGCCTTTGAAAACAGGGGTCTTTCCAAGTGAGAGCACACCCATACCTTATAGACTGACAGGGGGATGGCCCCCTCAAACAAGACTAAAAGTAGTGGATCCCCTGGCCAAGGGGACGCTTCACCCACCCCACCCCTAGCCTCATGGGAAAACATTCTGATTTTCTTTATACCATCACTGGAATAGGTGAAACAAAGGGTGAGGGGTGCAGACAGTATCCCCAAGCCAGTGACACAATCCTTGCTTTGTGTCTCTAGAGAAATCCCTGCTGATCTGTCCCGGTCCCTTCGACAGCCAGGACACCTGTCCCTCAGAAGAGAGCCAGGCCAGAACAGTGGCCATGCCAGTTGTCTTTCTCAGTCACCTCAAGGACGTTCTCCTCATCCCCACCATGTCCACACTAAGAATGAGGCAAGTCTGACTTATAGGAACTTTGCGCTTTTATTTTAGAAGTTTCGACTCGATAGGAAGTGAGGCCCGTGGTGAGCTGACTATCTGAGAGATGCACATGGAAGCCAGGGCAAGCCCGTGGGTTGTAGCAGTGTGGCCCTGGGGGGGGGGGGGGGAACTAAGCCCTGTTATGCACATGAATGTGGTGCAGTGTGGAAGGCTGACCAAGGTCAGCTGCACAGCTTGCTGGGGCCATGTGCTGCTTTGCAGGGCATGTGGAAGATCACTGTGTGATTTCTAGCCCTGCCTTTCAGTCTCCTGGGAAAAAGAGACCTAAACCAGACCAGACGGAATTCATAGCTATGAGGAATATCCCGTCACAGTCACAGTGTATCTGAGAGAGAACTTCAGAGGCTGAGACGTGGTTCCCTGTCATCCTCAAGTATTCACAACTGGGATAATTCTGGCATTAAGCTCAAGCAAGGAGGTGGACTTGGTGGCTAGGCAGGCAGTGAGGTGTTCGAGGGAAGGGACACAGCCAGTGGTGAAGCCCAGCAAGCCTGGCAAGCCCAGCACGGCCCCATGCCATGAGTCAGAGGGTCCAGTGGGCTCAACTGAGTGGGACTGGCAGCAGCAGGCCTGGCCCCACAGCCTGTCCTGTCAGTAACCCCCAGCTGCTGTGCTGGGGAGGAAAGTGCCCCCCAGGCAGGCCAGTGTCTTCTGAACCCCCCACCCTTCCCTTTCAGTAGCACAGCTTCAAGCCACTAAGATCCCTCTCCCCACCCTACCCCCCAGGGGGGATGTAACGCTCAGCTCTGCCACCCCCAGGCCTGGAAGGCCAGCCTGAACAGGCCTGTCCACTCAGAGCCTGGGCCCTCCAGTACCCAGCTCCTCCTGAGACTGTGAATGGGAGGGTCCCTGCTCAGGCACAGCTGGGGACCTGCAGCAAGTGCACCCCTCAGGACATCTGGCCTAACCACACTGTCAGGAGACATGGGTGTATATGTGGAGATGGGTGAGGGAGACAGAGACAGGGAGACGGGAGACTAGGAGACACAGGAAGAGAGACAGGAGACTGGGAGAGAGAGGGAGACTGGGAGAAAGAGGGAGACTGAAGACTGGGAGAGAGACAGGGAGAGAGAGGGAGACTGGGAGAGAGACAGGGAGAGAGAGGGAGACTGGAGACTGGGAAAGAGACAGGGAGAGAGAGAGACTGGGAGAGAGACAGGGAGACTAGAGACTGGGAGAGAGACAGGGAGAGAGAGGGAGACTGGGAGAGAGATGGGGAGAGAGACTAGAGACAGGAAGAGAGATGGAGAGAGAGAGGGAGACTAGAGACTGGGAGAGGGACAGAGAGAGAGGAAGACTGGAGACTGGAAAAGAGATAAGAAGAGAGAGACTAGAGACTAGGAGAGAGACAGGGAGAATGAGAGAGGGAGACTGGAGACTGGGGGAGGGAGGGAGACAAGACTGGGGGATGACAGGGAGAGAGAGAGAGGGAGACTGGATATTGGAAGAGGACAAGGAGAGAGAGAGGAAGACTGGAGACAGGGAGAGAAAGAGGGAGACTAGAGACTGGGAGAGAGACAGGGAAGAGAGAGAGGGAGACTGGAGACTGGGAGAGGGGCAGGGAGAGAAAAGGGGAGACTGGAGACTGGGAGAGAGACAGAGAGAGAGGGAGAGTGGAGATTGGGAGAGGGTCAGTCAGGGGGAGAGAGAGACTGGAGACAGAGAGGGACAGGGAGAGAGAGGGAGACTGGAGAATTGGAGAGAGACAGGGAGAGAAAGAGAGGAAGAGTGGAGACTGGGAAAGAGATGGAGAGATAGAGGGAGACTAGAGACTTGGAGAGGGACAGGGAGAGAGAGAGAGAGAGGGGGGGGAGAGAGAGAACACTAGGAGACAGAGAGAGAGGAAGCTGAGAGGCAGGGAGAGATGGGGAGACAGGGAGAGATAGAGACGGGAGACAGAGGAGAGACCACAGCATTGCTCAGCTCCGGCACATGTCGCATAAGGGAATGAGCCATAAACCTCTGGTGCTCAGGCATGCAAGTCCTGTGCTTTCATACTGCGCTATCTTCCTGGCCCTAAGAACATCTGTTTTAAATAACAGGAACTCAGGCCTGGGCAGCGGCTCACCTGGTAGAATCCCATATCACAGTATGCAAGCACCCGGGTTCAAGCCCTCGGTCCCCATCTGCAGGGGGAAAGCTTCACTAACTGAGAAGCTGGGCTACAGGTGTCTCTCTCTACCTCTTCACTCTTGGTCTCTTAAAAATAATTGGCTTCTGAGAAGAAGCTCCATGGCTCAGGCCCCAAGCTGCAGTGACAGGCCTGGCAGCAGGAGGCAGGCGGGCTGGCTACATGAATCCCTGTCACAGAAGCCTGCTGCTCCTGACTCCCATGCTGCCCAGGTCTGCTGGCTTCCCCTTAGTGGCTGCAGTGCTTCAGATGGGAAGTGTGAGCCTGCCAGGGTGAAGGGCCAGCTCAGGTGGCAGCTGCTCTGCCACACCTGGATGGTGGTAGTCTCCTGGGGAAAGGCACCAGCATGCACCAGCTTCCCCTCTGATGCCCCGGGGGCTGCCACCCACCTCACACACACCCCCTCCCTGTGATGCTGGGAGCCCCCAGGGTGTGGGGTGCATCCTGGGCCTCCATCACTCCACTCTCTCTAGCAGGGGCTGGTGGACATTTTGGAGGACCCAGGTCACAATAATCTGAGTGTCCCGCAGCTCCCCAGGCCAGGAAGTGCTGTGGCCACCTTGGGGTGCAGTTTTCACCCCCTCATCCCCCAGCAGAGTGCCACCGCCCCCACCTGCCCGGTCCCTGTTCTCCAGGCGGCTACAGCTGCTACGCTGGATGCAACTGACCCGCACACCACTCTCAGCAGCCTGGATCACTGTGCCCTCGCCTGTCACCTTGGGGACCCTGAATGCCAAGGGGCCAGCTGAAAGGACCCCGACAGTGACGGGAATGGGGTACCCAGCCCCCATCTGCCCAGGCTCCAAGGTAGAGCTCTGCGGACCACGTGGCTCAGCTGGGGCTGGGGGGCTCAACGCCCCACCCCCCATCCCCGTTGAGCGGAGAGAAAATTCTGCACCCACTCTAGTCACCCCGCTCCAGGCAGAAGGGAACACCCCCACACACACACACACATACACACACACCCTGTGAATCCCAGGGTCCCTCCCCTCGGCCCCCACAAAGCAGCCGGGGCACGCGGCTCTGGGATGCTGGCCCGGGCCGGGCCTGGGCTCTAGGGCAGGGGGAGCGGGAGCCCCTCCGGGCCTGGAGCCAGAACAGCTGCGCAGGGGCTGTCAAGGGCTCCACAGGTTGCAGCTGCGCTGAGAGCCTCGGACCATGCTAGCGACTCCACTTAAACTCCGCTCCCCCTCCCCACGCAGAGCCCGTGAGCCCTGTGCTCGGAGCCAGGAGTCGTGGAGCAGAGACGCGCAGCCGAGGAGCCACGCCGGAGTCAAGTTAGGACCCGAGAGCCTGAGCAGGGGAGTCGGGAGCAGAAACGGGGAGCCGGAGTTGGGCCCCAGAGGCAGGAGCCGCGCGTGGGAAGTCCAGCAGCCCGGACCCAGAATCTGGGAGCAGCACCAGGGAGCCCGAGCCGGAGAGCCAGACCCAGAACCCAGAAGCCGGGCCCGGGCGCCTACGCTGGGAACCAGAGCCCGGAGCCGCGCGGGGAGCGGGGAGCCTGAATAGAGCGGAGCCCGCGAGCAGCAGAGGTAGGTGGGGCTCACCGGAGCCGGTGCCGCCCTGGGCGCCGCGGTCGGGCGGGAAGATGCCGGAACACTGGTCCCACTCCACCTGGCCCGCGAAGCACAGCTCCGACACGATGCGCAGTGCTTTCTGGCACAGCCCGCTCACCCCGTCCTCCCGCCGCGCGCCCATGGCCGGCCGCGCCTCAGCTTAAGCCATCCCGCCGCCAGAGCCACCAGCGGAGCCGGGGAGCGGGAAGCCTGCGCCAGTCACTGCCCGCCCACGCCAGCGGGAAGCCCCTCCCCTGCACCTCCTCCTTGTCCCCTCCCCTCCCCTCCCCTCCCTCCCTGTGCTTCCCCTCCTCCTGTCCCCTCCTAGTCCCCTCCCCTCCCCGCACCTTCCCGGAGGGGCGCTGCCCAGGCCACACGTGTGAAGAGGTCAGCCGGGAACCCCGTGTTCACACACAGTGCCATGCACACGACTGTGGCGGGTTTGCAGGCAGCGTTCACCCAGGGGTGCCTCATGCTTCACTGTGTTCCTGCTGGCGCTTTCCCCTGGCCCGGGTTACAGGTGCTTGGCCACCTGGTGCTGGCCAGAGGATCACGGGGTACAGGGCTGCTCTCCTGCTAGGTGGGGGGGACCCCGCTTCCAGGGCCCTCTGACCCGGCCTCTGGGTGAGGGGCACAGGGGTAGAAGGCAAGTCCTGTAAGCAGGCAGACCCTCTATCACTGGTTCTCCCATCAGGACCTGGAGCTTTCTATAAATAGGAGGCGCAGGGGGGAGGGAGGGGGTTAAGCCTTCATTAGTTGAATCATTTTGGCCTGATTCACGGGACAGTTGGCAGAACCAGGACTATTTCTGTTGTGGGTGAAAGACAGAAGGGACTGCAGGCTCCCTCCAGGCTGTGTTTTGTGCTCACTGCTGGGGTTGGGGACAGGTCAGATGGACATCTCACCTTCCAGAACGAATGGTGTTGGGAGTGACATGCTGAGCCATCCGCCCCCCCCCCACACAGACATGCAGGAGGGCCTAGTAAGCACCCCAGGCATCCTGGCACTGCCCACCAAGATCTGTCTCCACCCCACCTATGGACGCAGAGGCCTGTTGCCCCCCCCCCCCCCCCGCGCGCCCCCAGTTGCTGTCAACTGTGACTGAGGAAACTTCTGGTAGCTGCCAAGGTGGTGGCTGAGCCCTTCCCTCCCACCATGCCCCCGCCCCCAGCCACTGTCCTTTCTGTAGGCACCTGTCTGGCCTCTGTGTGCTCTCCCTGTAAAGCGCCATGAGGTTTGGATGTTTGGCTTTGTTTTGTGGACGTCTCCCGGCTCATTAGCAGCCAGATCAAGCCAGTCTTTCTCCGTGGCTTTGCACTGCTCAGGCAGGAGTTTGGGGGGAAACCAGTGGAAATGGCACCCAAGGGTGTTGTTATGCTTCTAAATTCTGCTTCTAAGACCCCTTCTGTTGCATTACTTACGATGTGGTCTATTTACATAATCACTGTTTTACCTGGGTCCTGCCCTGCCTGCAGGATATTGGTTTAATCCCCACTGGTTAGATGGAAGCTTTCTGTATTCTGTTAGCGCTCTTTTTTGCTCCACCCCCTCTCCTAGTCATTTCCTTTCCCTTGTCACTTCCGGTGAAGAGATGCATAAAAGGCAATGTATCTGATTAATAAACAAGATACTGCTTCCCAGCTCAGCCGTGAGTCCTTGGCCGTCTCTCTACTGCCGGTGAAGCTAGCCCAGCCCGGCACAAGGGCATTCATTCAGAGCTGAAGGGTAAGACGGGAGAGTTTCCGAAATTCACACAACATAGCATTGTTTTGCCAACTGTTTCCAGTAACACAAGCCTGGCAGTAAATGTAGACACTGAGTGACAGCGGGAAGACAAAGACAACACTGCCCACTTTGCAGGAAGGTGCAACTGGCACCCAGTGAAAACCCTGTCTGTCCTAAATCCTCTTGCAGTAGCGCAGGGCACCGCCTTCTAAAACACAGGGTGCATGTGGGCAGCTCGAGACGCTGACTCCATCCCCAGGCACTTGCCTCTGTGTCTTCAGGAAGGGAATTCCTGTCCCATGGACTTCCTGAGAGAGGAATATTCTCTTCTTGGTAGCCTTGTTCACAAAAGATGTCAACACCTTAAAAGACATGCCTTGCTTTTTGTTTATTCACTTATTTTAATTTTTGTTAGTGGTTTGATAATGATTAACAAGATTGTAAGATAGCAGGGGTACAATTCCATATAGTTCCTACCACCAGAGTTCCATGTCCCATCCCCTCCATTGGAGGTTTCCCTATTCTCTATCCCTCTGGGAGCATGGACCAAAATTCTTTATGGGGCTTCTGTAATTGCTTCTCTGTTGGACATGGGCACTGGCAGGTGGGTCTACACCTCTAGCCTGTTTCTGTCTTTCCCTAGTGAGGCAGGGCTCTGGGGAGGTGGGGTTCCAGGACACCCTGCCTTTCACCCGGTGCCGGCTTATCACTGTGAGCTTCTTCTTCTAGCGTTTGCCCTTCTTTGGTAGCCAGTCAACAGCATCAGGTTGAGCCTGATGTAAAGTTTCGAGACCTCCTTTGAATCTGGAGAGGTGGCAGTCGTTGACTATGTGGGTCATAGTCTGTCTGTAGCCGCAGGGGCAGTTCGAGTTGTCTCTGGCTCCCCAGCGATGGAACATAGTGGCGCACCAGCCATGGCCTGTTCGAAAGCGATTGAGGAGGGCCCAATCATAATGTGCTAGGTCAAAGCCGGGTTGACGCTTGCAGGGGTCTGTGATGAGGTGTTTGTTCTTTACCTCAGCTGACTGCCAGCTCTGTTTCCAAGAGTCTGGAACAGAGAAGTTCAGTGTAGGCGTAGGAGACCAGATTGGGTGACGAGACGTCAAGCGTTGGACAGGGTGGGCGAAGATATCCGCGTATATTGGCAGGTCCGGTCGAGCGTAGACGTGGGAAATGAACTTAGATGATGCCGCATCCCGACGAATATCTGGCGGGGCGATGTTGCTAAGAACTGGCAGCCATGGAACCGGGGTGGAACGGATGGTTCCAGAAATTATCCTCATGGAGGAATATAATTTGGAATCGACCAAGTGGACATGGGGGCTACGGAACCATACTGGGGCACAGTATTCTGCAGTGGAATAGCATAATGCCAGAGAGGATGATCGTAGTGTGGAAGCGCTCGCGCCCCATGAGGAGCTGGCCAGTCTTGCAATGATGTTATTCCTCGCGCCCACCTTTGCTGCAGTTTTTATGAGATGTTCGTGAAATGACAGAGTGCGATCGAGAGTAACACCAAGATAGACTGGCTGGGCTTCATGCTGGATTCTCGTATCGTCAAGCTGCACATTAAGCTCACGCGAGGCTGAGGCATGGAGTAGATGGAAAACGGATGATACCGTTTTTGCAGTGCTAGGGATTAGTCGCCATTTTTTACAGTAATCAGATATCAGAGACATGTCTTTTGTGAGTGTTTCCTCGAGGATGTCGAACTTGGATGCCTGAGTTGCACAGCAGATGTCATCAGCTGTGAGCTGAAAGGCTGCCTCACACTTCTGCACTGAAGCAACTCTCTTCAGTTGTCAAGTGGCCCTGCCTTCTACCGTGGGCGATGTCACTTGTGTGTCTGATGGCATCTGACCCTCTCATCCCCTCCTGCCATCATTCGTGGTGACCACTGACTCATCTTCTAGTCCAAAATCTCACTGTCTTATGGTCCACCCACTGGGATTGTTGGATATATGCACGTGTGGGTGAAGCCAGAGGGTGTGCTCTCTCTCCCTCTTCTAGACCCACCTACATCTCTGAATGGCAGGGGCTGGTCTCTGTTCACAGCTGACATGCATTCCACTCACATCTCTGCGGGTGGGCTCCCAGGTGCATCCCAGCATTCGGTCATTGGGAATAGCGTTGCCATCGGCACCAGGCTGTGGATGATATCTGTCTGTATCTGTCTTGGGATTCCATAAGGTAATGGAGCCATATGCAGTTGTGTTCTCAGAGTCCCTGTCCTTTTGTCCCCACCTATGCACTGGTCACTCCCCCACCAGCACACAGGAGGGCTCCCAGCCCCCAGTGCCTGCCGACTCTGCTGTTGGGGAGCGGCCCTTCTCACAGGTGCAGGCCAGGTGAGAGCTGGCCCCTTGTCCCCGGCCCAGGCTGGGCCACCAGCTTGTCTTCTCTGGAGATGTCTGTTCACGTCCTGTGCCCATTTTCATTCTGAATGTTTTGCTCTTGGCTTCTGAGTCTTCTGTGTATGTTAAGTCAGAACCTGTTGGCATATGGTTTACAGATATTTTTTTCCCACGATGTGGGATGCCTTTTTAAAATTATTGTTTCTATTTCTTTTGAAGAATATTTTATTTATTTTATTTGAGGGGGGATACAGAGAGAGATACCAGAGCCCTGCTGAGTTCTGGCTGGTGATGGGGCTGGGGATTAAACCTGGGACCTCAGAGCTTCAGGCAGGAGAGTCTTTTGCAGAACCATTATGCTATTTCCCTGGCCGCCTCATTATTATTATTATTATTATTATTATTATTATTATTATTATTATTATTTCCCAAGAACCCTGCTCAGCTCTGGCTGATGATAGTGCAGGGGACTGAACCTGGGGGCTTGGAGCCTAAGGCAGGAGAGTCTGCTGCTGTCTCCCCACCCTCACAGGTGTTTGACTTTTTTTTAATTTAATAATGATTGACAAGACCATAGGATAAGAAGGGTACAATTCCACACAGTTTCCACCACCAGAGTTCTGCATTCCATCCCCTCCATTGGAAGCTTCCCTATTATTTATCCCTCTGGGAGTATGGACCCAGGATCATTATGGAGTGCAGAAGGTGGAAGGGCTGGCTTCTGTAATTGCTTCTCCACTGGACATAGACATTGACAGGTGGATCTATACTTCCAACCTGTTTCTGTCTTTCCCTAGTGGGGCAGGCCTCTGGAGAGGTGGGGTTCCAGGATACATTGGTGGGGTCATCTGCCCAGGGAAATAAGGTTGGCATCATGCAACTTGGTGGCTGAAAAAGTTAAGATATAAAAAATAACAAATTATTGACTAATCAGAAAGAATATAGAAGATGAGATTTGGGATCTCCATTTTGGAAAAGGCTCGTAGGTCTATGTTAGATATATTCCTAGGGGGCCCATGACTTTACTAATTTTTGCCTAAGCCCGACAGCTAATATGCAGGTGGGCTAAAGGTATTGTCTGGTGAGATGGTGTCACAGAATTGGGAATAAGACTAGAAAGCTGGATCTGGTTTGACTGATTTTTATTTTCAGTTGGATATAATCCAGTTTATTTTATTGACTTTCTTTTTTTCCTTGTCATTGGAACTGAGACCTCAAAACATGGGAAAGGCCCATTTTAGGGAGGACATCACTCCAGCTTTCCTCTGTATATTTTGTGGCTTCAGCTCTTATACCAGTCTTCAATCCTTTTCAAACAAATTTTGTGCGAAGTGTAAGACAGTGACTCCATTTCCGCTCCAGTGCGTATGCCTGTAAGTCTCCCCACCACCATGTCATGAAGACCCCCTATGCATTGCACAATCCTGGCTCCTTGTCCAGAGATGTGCAGGCTTACTCTCGGGCTGTCAGTTCTGTCCCACTTACCTGCGGACCTATGTGTATTCTAGTACTATGTTGTTTTTGATCACTAGCACATGATGTAGTCTGAAGTTGGTGAGCACGGTATCTCCACATTTCTCCTTTTATCTCATGATAGTTTGTGCCATTAGAACTCTTTTGTAACTCCAAATAGAACTCTGATTTTTTTTTTGTTCTGTTTCTGTGCATATCACCATGTTCTTTACAGATTAGGATAGTTTTCTGTTTTTTCACTGGATAGAGACAGAAATTGAGAGGGGTGAGGAGATGGAGAGGGAGAGAGAGAGAGACACCTGTAGCCCTGCTTCACCGCTTATGAAGATTTTCCCCTGCAGGTGGGGACCAGGGACTTGAACCCAGGTCCTTGGGCACTGTAATGTGAGCACTTAACCAGGTGCACCGCCACCTGGCCCCAGATTGCGATAGTTTTACTTTCTTCCCGATGGATTTCTTGAATGTCTCTAAATTTAGAGTTCAGTGGTTCTGGCCAGGATGATAGCACTGAGGCTCGATGTTCTTGCCAGCTTCTTGGATTTTGAGAACAGGCTTCCAGCCTGCTGTCCCCCTCCCCCCCGCCCTGAGCGAGATCATGATGGGTTTCCTGCGTGTTGAAGTGCCCCCTCTGACCCCAGGACGTAGTAGCCTCTTATCTGAAGGAGACTTGAGTCACACCGGTGCTTTCTCTGCATTGACAGAGGTGATTTCACACTGCGCTTGGCTGGTGTCTTGAGCTAGAGGCACTGAACTACTTTGGTATTCCTGGAATAAGCCCCCCCCCCCCCCCCCCCCCGTCTGGGATGTGATGTTGAATGTGTGGATTTGGTTTTGCCAGCATTTGGCAGAGGGTGTCTGCATCTCTGCTCACCAGCAGGTCTGTAGTTGTCTCTTCTTGGCCTCCAAGGTCATCCCTGGGCTCAGTGGCTCCTGGCAGCCATTTGTCCCCCCTCCATTGTATTTGGTAGGACAGAGAGAAATTGACAGGGGAGAGAGAGAGAGACAGAGGCACCCACAGACCTGCTTCTCCGCTAGATCAAGTGTCTTCCCTGTAGGTGGCAAGCAGGGGCTTGAATCCAGATCCTTGTGTGTGTCCTTGAACTTAGTACTAGCTGCTCTTAACTGGGTGCACCACCACTCAGCCCCTATTGTCTTTTCTTTCTTTTTCAGTTTCGTGGTCTGGTCTGGGCATCAGGGTAGTACTGATTTCATTTAATGTATTTGGAAACTTTGCTTCCTTTTTAATTTTTTTTTGAAAGAAGTTGAAAAGGATGATGGATAGTTATTCGCTGATGGTATGGTAGAGTTTGCTAGTGAAGGTATCTGGTCCCAGACCTTTGGCTTATTAGAATATTTTGGTTATTGTTTTTTTTTTAATTTTTTTATCTAGATAGCCAGAAATTGAGAGAGGAGGGGGAGATAGGGAGAGAGACAGAGAGACAGAGAGACACCTGCAGCCCTCTTTCATTACTCGTGAAGCTTTCCCCCATAGATGGGAGCTGGGGCCTTGAACCTGGGTACTTGTGCACTGAGCATGTGCACTCAACCAGGTGCACCACTGCCCAGCTCCTTGTCTTACTTTCTTCTTCTTGCCTGTTTTGTTTAGGTTTTCTGTTTCTTCTTGATCCAGCCTGTGTATTTCTAAGAATGTATTCAGCTTGGTCGCATTCTATGTTGGTTGTAATTTTCTATAACGCTCACCTGTGACACATCCTAAGCACAGTCTGCTCCTGGGAATGCCCAGTGTCCTCTTTCCTGAGTGTGTGTCCTGTTGTTTGGGGTGCTGTGCTCTGACCAGCTTGTTAATCCATCTCAGTTGTGGCCCTAGTCCTCTGCTTCTGGCTGGGTGACTGTCCCCTGTGTTGAGGCAGATCATAATGGCTGTGCTCCCCACGGCGACTCCCCTTAGGGCTGGCTGTTAATGGTCTGATGAATCAACTCTGGGTGCTTCTGAGCTGAGATTGTCAGTAAGCACCTCATGGTCTGGGTTCTTTGTGTAGCTTGAAAGCTCTGGTCTCTGTCCCTGGTTCCTGGCCCTCTCCCCCTTGCCTGTAGCTTAGAGCACCTCTGTACTTCCTAGAGTCCCTCATTCTGGCCTCCTGCACTCCTCCCAGACAGCCTGAAGGCAGGGCTTTGCAGGGCACTGGTGAGGTCAGGACCCTGGGTCTAGGGCCAATTGCTGACGCGGTCTTACCTCTGCTACGTGGCCTTTGGGCTTCTGGTTCTAGTGATCACCGTCTTCGTACCTCATGGAATTTTTTTTTTCTGCTTTCAATATATATGTACTGAGGCCTGGATTCCTGCAGCTTTGGTTTTGTACGGCAAGGTCTTTATTTCCCCCTCATCTCTGAGATTTTTCTGACTGGCAGTTACTTTTAAAGATTCATTTGTTTACTCATCATAGAGAGAGAACATCACCCTGACACGTGGGGTCCTGGGCTTTAAACTTGAGACCTCACCCATCAAGATGGGCAGCTCCACTGTCCCCCAGCTTGCTCACCAGAATTATTGTTGTTATTTTCATCTTTGAGTGTTGAATATGTCACCATCCTCTCTCCTGTCTTGTGGGGCTCCTGCTGAGGGTACGTCGGTGAGCTTTTTTCACTTAGCCAGTTCTCTCCCACTTTCTCCTGCCTTGTAGTCTTGACATTGCCATGGCTGCTGTGTCTTGGTGTGGGGCTCTTACCTAGATCATGAGGGGCTCTGCTTCACCATGGACTCCTGTGCTGGCTCTGTCTGTGGGCTTGGCATGTTTTCAGCGACTGCTCCTTTGCGTAAACCCTCTGTTCCCTTCTCTCTCCACCCTCTGGGGTCCTTCAGTTGCCTTTTCTTGTGGCCTCAGTTGTTAACAGCATTTGTTCATCTTGTAAATATCTTCTCCTTCTCTTCTCTCACCTAAGTCATTTTCAGAGTTTCCTCCTTGGTCAGATGAGATCAGGCGTGTCCAGGGTAGTCTGGCCACAGACTAGAGTTTCCTCTTAGAGCTCACTGACTTTCTTCCTCCACTGGGTCTGCTCTGTCTCCATAGCTTTCTATAGCACTCTTGGCCCTTTTAAGGTTTACTCATTATCAGGACTGGGTGGCGGTGCTGAGAGTACACATCACCATGTACAAGGACCTGCACAGGGACACTTCATGAGTGGTGAAGCAGGGCTGCAGGTGTCTATCTCCCCTCCCCTTTCAATTTCACTCTGTCCTACCAAATGAAATAGAAAAAGAGAGAGAGAGAGAGAGAGAGAGAGGGAAAATGGCCACTGGGAGCGATGTATTTGTAGTGCAGGCACGGAGCCCCAGTGGTAACCCTGGTGGCCATTTAAAAAAATTTTTTTTATATTTATTTATTTTCCCTTTTGTTACCCTTGTTGTTTTTCATTGGTATTGTAGTTATTGTTGTTATTGATATCATAATTGTTAGATAGGACAGTGAGAAATGGACAGAGGAGGGGAAGACAGAGAGGGGCAGAGAAAGACAGATACCTGCAGACCTGCTTCACCACCTGTGAAGCGACTCCCCTGCAGGTGGGGAGCTAGGGGCTTGAACCGGAATCCTTATGCCAGTTCTTCTGCTTTGCGCCACATGTGCTTAACCCGTTGCACTACCACCTGACTCTCCCTGTTGGCCATTTTAAAGAAAATAATTATTCATGATTTTTTGCACCAAAGCGATGAACTCTGAGGAGGCGGGAGATAGGGAAGGGGCTCTCGGGTGGAGGGGGACCTGGGCTGGGGGGAGAGTGTTTTGCAGACAGACACCTGTCACAGTGAGGTGAGAGATCGCACCATGTGTCTACAACTGTATTAACTACAGGCCGTGAAACCCCAATAAAAAGAAATTAAAGTCTTCTTCCTTTTGAGAGAGGGGCGTGGGGCCTCAGGTGCGGAGCTGGTGCTCAGCTGCCCCCCCCACCCCGGACCCCAGGCCCTGCACTGTGCATCACTTCTGAGTCTCCAGCACTCGTGTTGGAAGCTGCTGTTTCTGCCTTTCAGTTTTCATTTATTTCCGAGCTCATTTGGTTTTGCTTTCTGAGGTCTCTCATGGCTTTGAACTGACCATTAGGCTTCCTTGTAGGCCTCTGAGTATCTCTGTGGTGGCTTCACTAATTCAGGACCCATCTTCCTCGGGTGATAGGCAGAGTATGCTATCCAAGCTCCCTTCGGAGAATGGAACATTCCCTACCATTGTTTATCCACATTGAGGGCCAGATCCTATAGGGGACCACAGTGGGGTCCATTATGTAGTTCCTGATGGAGATGACCAGTGACAATGGTGAGAGGGATTTGTTAGAGGTCTAGGCCCGCCATGTCTGTGTGGGAACCCCAGGGCTCCCTTCTAATCAGGAACTTAGAGCTGAGCTGCTGCTCTAAAGTGCCCCAGCAGATGGCGACATGTCCTTTTCATGGTCTCATCCAGAGCTTGGGCACCTCCTCCACAGCTGTCCAGCTGTGCTCTGCTCCTGCCTGTTAGCAGGTGGGGGCGGGGTGGCTGGAGCAATCACTGCACAGAACACAGCTGCTCAGGTCAACGGCCACCCTGTCAGAGTCCAGGGCACTTACACACAGGGTCTGTGGAAGCCACGTCTGCGGAGATGATTCTGACGTGGTGCCCAGACCCCGTGTCCAGTGTCTTCACGCTCCCTTGAGAGAGCTGGAGACCCACGCAGCTCCACTTTGTGCTGTCGAGGCTCAAACCCAGGGCCCTGCAGTCAGCTCTGTTGGGTGAGCCTTCTCATGGCCCCAGGCATCCAGGAGGCTGCTCCCCAGCACTGGAATCTGTACAGCCATGACTCTAAGTGTGTGTGTGCTAGGACCTGCTGGCTGCTGTGGTGTAGACTGGAGTGGGCAGTCCTGATGTCCAGTCCCTGTGGACTCGCAGGGACCAGCGCCCATGGAGACAGTGTGGAGCTCACCCAGAAGGCCTGGCCCAAGCACATTACCTGCACACCCACCACATCTGTCCTCTGGCTGAGCCTAACCCAGGCTAGAAGAGTTGAGGGCATTGCTTGGGGTGCTCTCAGACGTATACAGGGCCGTCTTTTGGGTGTATAGTGTGGGAGGCATCTGTCGCAACTCGAGGTGAGGACGAGTGCTAAGGCTGCAGGGCCCCGGCATGGTTGCCTTCTGCTCCTTCTGGACCCTCAGCATGACCTTCATGGCAGACAGGAGAGCCGAGTTGGGATGGATTCGGGTGCTGCCAGCCTGGCTCTCTTCCCCTCTACCACCCCTTTCCTTCTCAATTTCTGACTCTCTGTATCCAATATGTAAATAAAGATAATAAGATCTTTTTTAAAAAAGACATGACAGGGAGTCAGGCAATAGCACAGCAGGCTAAGCGCAGGTGGCACAAAGTGCAAAGGCCTGTGTAAGGATCCTCATTCGAGCCCCCGGCTCCCCACCTGCAGGGGAGTCACTTCACAAGTGGTGAAGCAGGTCTGCAGGTGTCTATCTTTCTCTTCCCCTCTCTGTCTTCCCCTCTTCTCTCAATTTCTCTCTGTCCTATCCATCATCAACAACAGCAATAACAATAACAATAATAACATCAACAAGGGCAGCAAGAGAAACAAAATGGGAAAAAATGGCCTCCAGGAGCAGTGGATTCATAGTGCAGGCACTGAACCCCAGTGATAACTCTGGAGGCAAAAGAGAGAGAGAGATAAAAAGTAAAGTAGGGGGAGTCAGGCAGTAGTGCAGTAGGTTAAGTGCACGTGACGTAAAGTACAAGGACTGGCCTAAAGATCTCTGTTTGAGCCCCCAGCTCCCCACCTGCAGGGGAGTCGCTTCACAAGCAGTGAAGCAGGTCTGCAGGTGTCTGTCTTTCTTTCCCCTCTCTGTCTTCCCCTCCTCTCTCCATTTCTCTCTGTCCTAACAATGATGTCATCAATAACAACAACAACTACAACAATAATAAAGAGACAACAAGGGCAACAAAAGGGAAAATATTTTTTTAAATTTTTTAAAAAGTAAAGTAGGTCTGCAGGTGTCTATCTTTCTCTCCCCATCTCTCTCCCCTCCTCTCTTGATTTCTCTCTGTCCTATCCAACAACAGCAACAACAATAATAATGACAACAAGCAACAAGGGCAAGAAAATGGGGGAAATGGCCTCCAGGAGCAATGGATTCATAGTGCACGCACTGAGCCCCAGCAAAAACCCTAGAGGCAAAAAAAAAAGTTATTAGTGATTCCATAGTAGTTTATAGACTCCCAAGGAATAGTTTCCCATTCCTCCTGATGTTTGGTGAGCTCCTGTGTTTCAGTTCTCTGTGGCTCATGTGTCAGTGAGGTCTCTTGCCACCTTTTTTCCATCACCAACACAGTCGCCTCCAGTCCCTTCCATTTTGTCCCAAAGGACATGATATCATCTTTTCTGATTGCAGAGTAGTATTCTATAGTATTCTATGGAGCATATATCCCTTAACAACAACTACTACTATTACTCTTTTTTTTTTTTTGCCTCCAGTATTTACCTCTGGGCTCAGTGCTAGCTCTATGAATCCACTTCTCCTTGTGGCCATTTTTCCTTTTTTTTTTTTTTTACAAGACCCAGAGATATCAAGAGAGGAGGGGGAGATAGAGAGGGAAAGACAGAGAGACACCTGCAGCACTGCTTCACTGCTCTAAAGAGACCCCCCTGTGTTGGTATGCTTCTAATTCTGCTTTTAAAAACCCCTTCTGTTTCATTTGTTTTAATCCCCCCTGCATTCTATTTACATAACACTGTATTCTGTTTACATAACCTCTGTTAACAAGCACCACCCTCCCTCCAGGGCATTGGTGGTTCAGTGGTAGAATTCTCGCCTGCTCCGCCCCCTCCTTGTCATACCCTGATTTTCACCAGTCACTTTTCTCTCCACCCTCTCTGCGTTGCATCCTGTTCCCACCCTACTGGGCTAGTATATTTATAAGGACAAGATTGTTGGTAGTGTTTAGTTTAGTCTAGCTTGGTATAGATTGCGCTGCGTCCTACATGAATAAAGAGATACTGCGTACAGCTCAACCATGAGTCCCTGGTCGTCTGTTACCCGCCCGTGAAGCCAGCCGGTCGAAAACAACACCCCTGCAGGGGGCTTGAACAGGGATCCTTGCGTGGGTCCTTGCACTTGGTACTATGTGCACTTACCCTGATGAGCCACCACCACCTAGTAACTCCGTAACTTCTTGATCCAGCCATCTGTTGTGGATGGGCATCTAGGCTGCTTCTACTCTTTAGCTTTTGTGAACAATACAGTTGTGAATGTGTGCATGTGTCCCTGTGAGTTAGTGTTTGAGTGTCATCAGGAGGTGCGCCTAGGAGTGGGCTTGCTGGGTCATGGGGCATCTCTGCTTGTGTTTGTCTGGGCCTCCCCATCCTGCATTCCCCAGCAGCTGCACCAGTCTGTATTCCTGCCTCCAGTCTGATTGGTGTGGGTCATTCTCAGAGGTGTGAGGTGGACTGAGTGCGGCTTGATGCACGTTCAGAGTCAGCTTCTATTCTATTCTACTGAGTGCGGCTTGATGCACGTTCAGAGTCAGCGCTATTTAAGCTGAGTTGCGTCATTTCACAGCAGGCTGCTGTAAATTAGAATGATTCTAATTATGATCTCTGGGGAAGTCACTAAGAAAATTACTGAAAACACATACAAAAGAAAACGGGAAGAAATGAAAAGTCACAGTAGGGGACTGAGCAGCACGAGAGTTTGAAGGACCCCAAGCATGACGCACAGGGAAGACAAAAGGCGGAGAGAGGTAGCCCTCATCACTGACCGTGATCTGCAGGGCCAAGTCCCACCGAGTCCAGTGCAGATTTTGGGGGGAGGGGCTAAGATCCACCCCCAGGTGCCACCCACAAGAAGCTCACTTTGGTTGCAGAGGCACAAACAGGCTGAGGGTGAAGTGATGGGAAGGGGTGCAGAGATCTCCCATAAAATAAAGCTTCAGTCAAAGCCAGTAAAAGGTGGAGGCAGGGAGGGGGGGACTGCACCCTGCCTACCAGGGTCTGATCATTCACAGCAGCCAGTCAAGTTGAGGGTGGGCCTGAGAGGGATCGGTGCCCGCACAGCACAGCACAGCTCAGCACACTGGCTTTAGCTGAGTGAGGGCAGAGGGCAGCAGGAGGCCTGAGGCTGTTGCATGTGTCTCCCAAGCAGCCCTTACAGGTTCAGGGTGTCTGGGCTGGGGTGTCATCTCCCATCATCTCAGAACTAGAAAGACTGGGCCTGGATGGTGGCACACCTGGTTCAGCACATAGATTACAGTGCGCAAGGACCCGGGGTTTGAGCCTCTGGTTCCCACCTGCAGGAGGAAATCTTCACAAATAGTGAATCAGGTCTGCAGGTATCTCTGTCTCCATGCCTCTCTATCTCCTCCTTCCCTCTCAATTTTTGGCTGTCTCTATCCTATAAATAAAGACTGTGTGTGTGTGTGTGTGTGTGTGTGTGTGTGTGTGTGTGTGTGTGTGTGTGTACGTATACATGTATATATATGAAGAAAAGATTATTTATTGGAGGGTGACATGTTTTTATTCCCTTTTGTTGCCCTTGTTGTTTTATTGTTGTAGTTATTATTGTTGTTGTTGGATAGGACAGAGAGAAATCGAGAGAGGAAGGGAACACAGAGGGAAAGAGAAAGATAGACACCTGCAGACCTGCTTCACCGCTTGCAAAGCGACTCCCCTGCAGGTGGGGAGCTGGGGACTTGAACCGGGATCCTTATGCCTGTCCTTGCACTGTGCACCACGTGCGCTTAACCCGCTGTGCTACCATCCAACTCCCAACATTTTTTTAAAGTAGTGTTAAGTACTGATAAGTTCAGCTGAAGGTGTTAGATCCAGACAGGCTGACCCCTTACACAGGGCACCCACAGAGAAGGGAAAGTGGCAACCAGCACCCATATTGGAAAGCAGGCCAGAACCCACATTTCTGGGTCATGAGAGCCACCAGGTGGAAGGGCCACAGCACTGACTGATAGCAGAGTGGCTGGGAGGCCTCAGGGCCCCTGTCCGGAAGACAGGGCTGTCGGCCATAGTCTCCAGAGCCAGCCAAGATGCCGCCCGCGTTGACATTTGTTTTGATGAATGGGCTTCCGGCGTCCTTTGCCAAGCTGAGGGGCCATTACCCAGTGGCAGCCCTGCTGACATTATCTGCTAATTATCGCTGCCAGGGCTGATCCCCGGCTGGGCTGTGACTGCTGTTCTGCCAGCCCCTGGGGCTGGAAATGCAGCCGCTGACATTAAAAGTGAAAGCCTGGGGGTTGGACTATATGTAGTACAGTGGATTAAGTGCACATGGCACAAAGTGCAAGGACTGGCACAGGGACTGGTGTAAGGATCCTGGTTCGAGCCTACAGCTCCCCACCTGCAGGGGGGTCGCTTCACAGGTAGTGAAGCAGGTCTGCAGGTGTTTATCTTTCTCTCCCCCTCTCTGTCTTCCCCTCCTCTCTCCACTTCTCTGTCCTATTTAACAAGGATGGCATCAGTAACAACAATAATAACCACAACAACCATAAAAAAAAAACAACAAGGGCAACACAAGGGAAAAAATAGCCTCCAGTAGCAGTGGATTTGTAGTGCAGGCACTGAGCCCCCAGCTGTTGGCAAAAAAAAAAAAAAAAAAAAAAAGAAAGAAAGAAAGAAAAGAAAACTGGTGGCAAAAAAAAAAGTGAGGGCCTACAAGTACCTGTGGGGTGGTCTGCACCTGTTATCCAGGAAGGAGGCCAGGGCCTGTCCATCCCCATGAGCTCTGAGCCGACCTCCTATGCTCTCTTCTCAGGTAGCTGCTTCTGTGAGACCCTTTGGGGCCTGGGTTCAAACCCTGATTCTGTCTCTCCCTTGCTGTCTGTGTGCAGTACAAGGAAGCAGAGACCATCTGCCCTTGGGGTGGTGCAGTGCACATACACAAGCCTCCAATGCTCTAAAAATCATTGTTGTGTGTGTAGTCTAACCAGAGGGCCTGGTGCCAGGGGATCTGGTGCTAGGTGCCTGGTGGGTTTGCCTGGTGTTGGGGAGACCTGGTTATGAGGGGTCTGGTAGGCTGATGAAAGTCACACTTTGCCCCATTTCTGGTGCCCTAAGCCCCTTCTCTCTAACTTGCTAACAGTCTCTGTATCTTCA
Organism: Erinaceus europaeus; assembly: GCF_950295315.1. Taxonomy (NCBI): domain Eukaryota; kingdom Metazoa; phylum Chordata; class Mammalia; order Eulipotyphla; family Erinaceidae; genus Erinaceus; species Erinaceus europaeus. Next base: position 67,149,858 of record NC_080168.1, read on the forward strand.
CCCATAAAAGACCATGGGATAGATAACCATTCTCTGTAAACATTACTGCACTTTATTTGAATGCATCTCACCATTCTGTGTTAGAGAAATAATAACTGCACCTTAGTTTTCAGCAGAGGACAGTGGGATAACATCATCCTTAAAATGTCTTGCATAATGGAATTAAAAAAAAAGTCAATTACAGATAGACAGGTGATAAAGTCAAACACATTTTAGAGCATGGTTTTGTACTCAGGGGTCTGTGGAGACTTCTGCTTCTACTCTGCCCCTCAGAATGCCTGCTGTATTGTCTCAGCCTAGCACAAGCATCTGGCATGTTTTGGTGACAGAGTGGACTGATCTTTCACAAGATATGGGTGCAGAGGGGGCTGGAGAGCCCAGCAGCTCTCTCAGCACACCACACCACACCACACCACACCACACCACACCACACCACACCACACCACACAGGCTTTGTCTCAGTGTGGCATGTAATGAAGCTGGCACTCCTTTTTTGTTCTCTGTAGGTTCATTAGAATATGTATGATGTGGAAGCATGCTAGCTTTGTTTCTACACAAGCAGATGATAAAAGACAAAGCTCCTTTATGTCTTTACACTTACTAGAGATAGCAAGGCTGCTGAGGGCTTTAATAACAAGCTTGATGAGCCCTCAGTGAAAGAGCTAACCTTTCTCTCTAGCACTGCAGGGCTAAGAGTTTCCTAGTGTTGTAGCACTGAGATTAAAGTTCCTTTGCTGACTCTGGCTCCGCAGCTCCATGTGCAAGCAGAATGCATGATCCTAGCAAGAAACCACAGAACCAATACTGAGCAATGGTTGTGAATGAATTGTAAATGAAAGAGAAGTGCAGGCCTGACTGGTGGTGGCACACCTGGTTACACACACATGTTACCAAGCACAGGAACCCAGGTTCAGTCCCCCACTCCACTCCCCACCTTAAGGGGCACACTTCCCAAGCGGTGAAGCAGGTTTGCAGGTCTCTGTCCCTACCTATCTACCTACCTATCTGCCTGTCTATCTATCTTCCCATCCTCTCTCAATGTCTCTTCCTGTCCAATAAAATGGGAAAAAAATGGCCTCCAGGAGCAATGGATTCACAGTGCTGGCCCCAAGCCCCAGTGCTGACTGTCAGCACTCTAAAGGCAACAGCAAGCAGGCAAGCCAAGCGCAAGAGCATTTTGTTTCCGTCTTGTACTAGTTTTCCCTGCATGTGAGCATCCATGACCTTGTGAAATGATGATTCACAGCAGACTTTTCAGCATAGCTGCTTCTTCAGCACCAGGATTCTGCTGTGAGGAGATAATACGGATTCTTGTGTGTGGTGGGAGCAGGGGGGAGGGGAGTTTGCACGGGCTCAACCCCAGTCTCACTGATCCAGGCTTCTTTCCCCTTTCACACACACCCTGAGAGACACAGAGAAACCACAGCCCCAGAGCTCCCTTCAGTGCCACAGTCCTTCCTGTGTGCTGCCGGGGTTTGAAGCTGGGCCTCAGACCTGAGGCATGCCAGGTGTCCTCGTAGCGCTCTCTCTGGCCCCCAAGAGCTAGCTGTATTGCTGCTGTGGCATCCCCAAACATTTCATGACACATTGTCCTGCACTAGCAGGAGAACATGTCTGATACCCTGAGTGTTCAGTAAAGTGGTTCTTGAGCCACATGGGTGATTCCATTGGAGACTTTTTGCGCAGTTAAAAGTCAAGCAGGTAAGTCTCCCTGTTAAGAAATGGTCCCAGCTAAGAAGGCGCAGCAGGAGAGAACAAGCCTGAGTGTTGTTTCTCTTCAAATAATGGACCAACTGCGGTCACTGCAGCAAGACAGTGTCCAGATTCTCCTATTCGTTTCACTTTACCCACAGGAGCAAATTGCTCCCGAGAGCAAACAGGAGAGCCCGAGCCAGAGCAGGAAGACTGTCAAAGATGTGTTTATTTGTCATGAGATGGAGAGAGGAGGGGGGAGTGCTGTGAGCAGGGCCCAGCTCAGCCCTGGCTGAAGCTGGTGCCAGGGGTTTAACCTGTAGCCTGTGTAGCCTCAGGCCTTGAGCTGTTGCTCTGATGGCTGCGCTGTCTCCCCAGCCCAGAAACAGTGAAGATGTGAACACTGCTATCACTGGCCCCAAAGAAACCAAAATTACAGACTAGAAGTAAAGCATCATCAGAATCCAGGACAATGGGAGATGCTTTCTGCCATTTGATGCCATAAGTCCAAGATGCTGCTTATTCAAGACTCTGCTTTTGGAGAAGAGAAGAATCTTAGGTTTGCAGGAGAGTGGAGGGGAAGGTACGGACATTTCCCACATGCCCTGGCCCTCCCTGGCACAGGCTCCACCACTCCCAGCCCCACAGGAATCTCACCTCCTAAAAGCCTTATTCCTGTCCCCAGTCCCCCACACCCCATCTCTTTGCTGCCTTCCCTCAGACTGGCATCTCTCACTGACACCATTTACCCTTCTGCCTTCATGTGGCTTGCTTCCTTGTTTCTTTCTGGTGCTGGAGAGGATCCAGACCTGGACCACAGGGCCTCCCTGTAACCTCCAGTGGTCTCTTGACTGCTGCTGTCCGAGCCTGCATGTAGGTCTAGGCAGGAACACCCGGCCTCAGCTCCTCAGGGTGAAGGCTGGGGGGAGTGGTTCTGTGCAGAGTGTGGGGCTGCTGAGGTGGCTGCAGGCTGCCCTGCAGAGTGGCCACCCCCACACACACCAGCAGTGCCCACAGCTCCCTCCCCCCAGCATCTGTGTGGCCTGGACTCTGGGCGCTGGCCCTCTGCCGGGCCTGAGGTGACATTTCGCTGCCTCACCGTCCCCCCTCCCCCCAGGGGCGAGTGGTTCCTGCCTCTTCCCAGCACTGTGTGCCTTCTGCCTGTCTGCTCAGGTGAAGTGCCTGCTGAGGTCTTTGGCCTGCTTCTCATTTGTGGAGTTTCTTTTCTTGTTGCTGAGGTTTAAGACCTCTTTGTGTGTTTGGATAGCCATTAGCCATACATGTCTTCTGCAAACACTTCCTCCTGGTTTAGGGCTTGTTTTCTGTGGGTGTTTAGATGCATTTTTTTTTTTTAAATCCCACATAGATGCCCATTGTTTGGACACTGTCCCAGATGCTTTGTCCCCTGCACAGCTTTTGCTCCTCTAAGACTGGGGACTGAGGATTCACTGTAAGGCACTGCTGTGAAAATCTTGCTTCCTGGAAGCCGTGGCTTCAGATGACATTAGGCCAGTTGTTAGTGGTCTACTTAGACATCTTCTGTTTGTCTTACATATGATAGCACAGAAATTGAAAGGGACAAAGGGAGACAGAGAACAACAGAAAAAGAGGAGAGACACCTGCAACCCTGTTTCACCTGCAGGTGGGGAGAGGGAGCTTAAGCCTGGGTCCTTGTGATGGTGACACGTGCCTTTAACCAGGAGTATCACCGCCTGGCCCCAGCAGTCCTATTTGTGCTTCTTTCCTAACTGTTCAGTATTTTTGGTACAGTATAGATGTTTTTACAAGATTCCCATGTGATAAGCTGCCATACATTTTTCCCAGTTTGAGTGATGGTGTACCAATGCATTTCAAACTGCAGCTAAGCTCAGCAGTACATCTGTAGCAGAGCTAGTCAGCTCCTGTGCTTCCGAAAGCTGACACTATATTCAGTGCGGTGATGCCAGGCAATGCTGCTATTGCTTTGGCACTTCAGTCTGGGACAGACAAGAGAGGTTACCTGGGAGGAGGCCTGCTTTGTCATGCATGTGACACAAGTTCGAGCCCAGCCCCTGTAGCACTGAGGGAAGCTTTGGAGCTGTGGTATCTGTCTCGGTCTATGTGAAAGACAGGAAAGAAAAAAAAAAGCCTGGCTCAGAAGATTGAAGCCCTGGTGTTGACAGACAGACAAAAACTTTCAATCTGGCCTATGAACAGTTACCTCAGAAATAAGCCAAGGGAGCCAGGTCTTGGCACAAGGACCTGGCTTCAAGTTCCTGCTCCCCACCTGCAGGGGGAAAGCTTCACAAGCAGTGAGCAGGTATCTCTGCCTCAACCTCCACCTTCGGTCTCAATTTCTCTGTGTCATATCAAATAATAAAAATGAATTAAAAAGGAACAAAGAAATAAGCCAAGGTTATGGCTTGTATCCTGGGCTCACCTCAGTACACCTGAGTGCCCTGCCCTGCCCTGCCCTGCCCTGCCCTGCCCTGCCCTGCCCTGCCGAGGAACCAGGTAAGCTTCTGGGAATGGATGGGCAGAAACCTGGGATCTCAGTACTTCTTCCCAGCTCCTTCTTCTCCTCCAGTGTGACATCCAGAAAGCTAAAAATCTACCTAAAGTGTTCAAAACATGGATCCTCACAAAAATACATATTTGCGCACACAATATATATATGCATACATATTCATGCACATATACATACATATGTAAATATATATGCACATATATAGACAGATACATACATACATATCCTGAACAAGATGGAAAAGGGAGCAAGAAGCATTTAGAAATGTCTTTTTTGGTCGGCTGACTCATTCTCACAAAGACTGTCTTCTGGTTCTCGCCAAGACCACTGTAATTTTCATTGACGCTCTGCTCAAGTGGCCCCAGGCTTATTTTTATAACTTAACATTCAGCGCTCCTCTAATAGAACCATCAAACCAGGTCTTAAGTGCATGCTAAGTTATCAACCTTCAGGTATGGAGGAGAGTGGGAGGAGGCCAGAGATATCTGGCTTTGTCTGGGGGGGGGATTCTTTCTTAAAAAAATTTTTTTTACTAGTGATTTAATAATGATTAACAAGATTATAAGATCACAGGGGTACAGTTCCATACAGTTCTCACCACCAGAGTTCCTGTCCCATCCCCTCCATTGATATTCTTTATCCCTCTGGGAGTATGGACTGAAATTCTTCATGGGGAGCAAAAGGTGGGAATTCTGGCTTCTGTAATTTCTTCTCCACTAAACATGGGCATTGGCAGCTAGATCCACACCCCCAGCCTGTTTCTATCTTTCCCTAGTGGGGCAGGGCTCTGGGGAGGGGAGATTCCAGGACACATTGGTGAGGTCGTCTGCCCAGGGAAGTCAGGATGGAATCATAGTAGCATCTGCAATTTGGTAGCTGAAAGGCGGTAAGATATAAAGCAGGACAAAATGTTTAATGAATAGGAACCCAAAGTTAGGACTAGAGCAGATGAAACCAGGGGTATTCATGTGGGAAGAAGGAGGGAGTCTACTTTAGGTATGTTCCAAAGGGCCCATGGCTTTAGTAGTTTTTATTTCATCTGTCCCTGTGTCAGGACATGATCTCAGCAGAGCCCAGGTAGGGCATATTGAAGGGTTGCTTCTGCAGTTCCTGGCCTGACCTGCTTCATCCCAGGGAAAACTCACCTGTCCTGACAGCCAGGTGTGAACCCCAGCCCTGGTGTCTGCCCTCTGAGCCAGCTTCCTTACACTCCTGGCACCTGGGTCCTGAGTGCCAGCCCTCCCACTACCCTCACACACTGTGGAGGGGTCTGGGTGGCCCTTTTCATCCCAGCCAGACCTGAGTCCTCACATACTTGAAGAATCTAATGCCTGCCTGCAGGGGGGCAAGTCCAGATACTCCTGTCCTCTTCTGGCCCGTCCTCTTCTGACCGGCCACCCAAGAGTCCCCTGGCCCAGGCCTCTAGCCCTACCCTCAGGCCCCACTTCTCCTGTGGCCACAGGTAGCAGACTGGTGGCTCCTGAGGGCGGGGTGCTGGGCCCCTGGCAAACCCCCAGCAAAACTGTGGGCCCTTCTTGCCTGGGTGCTAAGTTACTTCAGGTCATTCTTGTAGCAGGCACCATTCAGCTGAGTGGGGCCCGAGGAACCTGGGAGCTCTGGCAGGCAGGTCTGTGTCTCCAGTCACAGCCCCGCCCATCTCGACCTCCAGGCTTTAGATCACGTGGTGGTAACAATAGCTGCTATTCATCCTGTATGAAGGTCATATACACTAGTATGCAGATTTGGTGCAAAAACCTAAACTTTTCCCAATATTTACTTAATTACTGGATAGACAGAGAAATCAAGAAGGAGGTAGGAAAAAGAGACTGCCTACGCCCTGCTTCCTGACTTGCAAATCTTTCCCCCTGCAGGTGGGGAGCAGGGGCTCAAACCCAGGTCCTTGTGCACTGTAACGTGTATGTTCAGCCAGGTGCACCACCACCCAGCCCCTAACCTACATTTTAACAGGAACTCTTGAGGGCAGAGACACACTGTGCTTTTCTGTGCTTACAGTGCCCGTGCCATGCCCTAGATGCCCTGCATCCAGCGTGAAAGGCAGAGCCCAGTGCACAGGTACCTCCCGCTTTCCTGTCCACCGAGCGCTGGTCAGACCCACACCCCCTGCCCATCTCCAAGGCAGCGAGAGTGGCTGTTGTGGGCGCGCTGCCTGAGGAAGCTATCTGTCCTGTGGAGGTCAGGTGCAGGCCACACTCTCCACCTCCCGCACAGGTGAGCAAGTGAGCAAGCCGGGAGGTGGGGTGGTGGTGAGCTATGCTCAGGGTGACCGGCAGCCCCCAGGGAGGAGCTGCCCTGGGCTGACTTCCTGCAGCTCCTCCTCCTCCTCCTACAAGGCTTCTCATCCTGCCGTGAGCAAGACACCAATTAAACTTAGGCAGCTTTTAATTAAGGAGGAGGCACACGGAGCTCTGTAGACCTGAGCTGGGGTGGGCACTTCTGAGGACCGGCACTCACTCCCCGCAGACCCCACCATGAGTTTCGGAGGAGGTGCTGTTGGGGGTGGGCAGCAGTGGCAGACGTGACAGCTCCAAGTGCATCCTGAGGCCTCTGGGGGCCACCAGTTAGAGGCCAGGCAGGCATAAGTCTGCAGCTGAGGCCCTGACATGCCCTTAGCCCTCGCCAGGCTAGATCTAACTCTCTCTGTCCCCTGACCAGTGACTCTCACTGACTGCCAGGTGGGGCACATGCAGCTTCTACCTACCATCTCTGGGGCCTGGGGTGGGGGTGTGGGGGCCAGCTGCTGCCTAAGAGGCTATGTGTCCTGATCACTTGGGGGGCCAGGACCCCACATGGAAGGGGAGAGGAGCTGTCAGCCCCCAGGCCCAACCAGGGTGTTGTAGAAGCTCTGTAGACAGACCACTGAGAGCTGCAGAGTGATGGGCTGGCCTGGGGAGGGCATGGCTGTGCCCAGGTGGTGAGAGGGTCCTGCTGGACTAAGGCCTGGCTGCAGAAGTTTCCAGAGGGCAGGCAGAAGCACCACTTCTGGGTTCTTGTTGGCAGTCAGGGCAGCAGTGCAGAGGAAGCTGCCTCCCCCATCCATGTGACCTGGGAGCTCAAAACCCCTGCAGGAAAGGCTCTGCATGACCCACAGACCCAGCCAGAGAGCAGGGAGCTGCTGTGAACCCCTGAGCAGAGAGGCAGGACTGGGAGCCACTGCTCAGGGCCACAGAGGAAGCAACACCTGCCACATTGGTCTGGGCTGGAGCTGGCTGCTGGGATCAAGCCCCTTCTCCTGCAAGTGGCAGCCTTGCACTGGGTGAGGGGGGCCTGGGCTGAGCCCCAGCCCGGAGGCTTCAGGGCCCGCTCTGCTCCTTGGGCACCACCCTCTTGGCCATAGACAGTCAGTCTGTCCCTGCAGAGGAGTCTGACCATCCAAGCAGTTCCCTGCAGCCTCTTTTCTCCTGCTTCTGTGTGTGGGGCAATGAGGAGGAGCCCAGCACCTACACTTGCCACTACTTCTGAGTATTCTTCCTCGTTTCCTCTCCTCTCTGGTCCTGACAGAATTAGGGTTCAGAGCCCTCTGGTTGTCTTCCCCCCTCTGGGAGTTATTAGCCAGGTTTATAAATGAGTCCAGCATTTGCCTGCCCCCTGCCCTTCCAGAACCCAAGGCTTTGTTGGTTTATTTTATTTTCCTGTGTTTCTCCATGCCCTCTCTGCATGAGGTTCTCTGGGCTTGTCCCTCTCTCTTTATTTTGCCTTCAGGGTTCGTTGGAGCTTGGTCTGGCACTACAAATCCATGACTCCTGGTGGACTTTTATTCCCCCATTTTATTGGATAAGACAGAAATTGAGGGTGGAGGGAGAAAGACAGAGACACCTACAGCCCTGCTTCACCACTTGTGAAGCTTTTCCCCTGCAGGTGTGGAGCGGGGGACTTGAACCTAAGTCCTTGCACTTCACACTATGTACACTTAACTGGGTGCACCACTGCCCGGGCCTCTGGACTCATCCTCCTCCTGACATACTTTGCGCCCCATCCAGTTTACTCTGTGTAGTAAAGGGTAGAGCTCAGCCTCCTCACAGCTGAGCTGCACTTAACCCCTCTGTGGAAAACAATTGTTAGTAATTAAATACTGATTTATAAAATTACATGTCAATAGGGGTATAAATCCACTTCATTCCCACCACCAGGGTTCTGAATCTTCAGTCTCCCCACTGCAAGCCACCGCAGTTCCCCTAAAGCTATCCAGGAGTGGCAGGGCAGGATAACTCCAGCCTCCCATCAGATACTGGGGCTGTCCCTACTGTTGTGCTTTATGGTGAGGGCAAGGTCCTGGGAGGGGGCCTGTAAGAGGGCTTATGATGACGTTCCTGATGTAAGTGTCCGGTGGTGGTGGAGAGGGATCCATTAGAGGTCTAGGCCCATCCTATTTGAAGGCTACATCTTTTTTTATTGAATAGAGGTAGAGATTGTAATATGTGTACTCAATCAGGTGCACCACCACCTGGCCCCACCATTTTTTTTTCTATTTTATTTGATAGGCTAGAAAGAAATTGAGAGAGGAGGGAGAGATAGAGAGAGAGAGAGACAATTGCAGACCTGCTTCACCCCTTGTGAAGCTTTCCTCCTGTAGGTGGGGAGCAGAGACTTGAGCCTGGGTCTTTGTGCACTGTAATGTGCACCACCACCTATCCTGAGGCCACATTGTCTTAGCCTAGGAGGCTGTCAGTGGGCACGTGGGCTGAGCCTGAATCTTGGCTGTTGTGAATGACACTCTCATGAACACAGGTGTGTGTGTGTGTGTGTGTGTGTGTGTGTGTGTGTGTGTGTGTGGTGTCCCTGGCCCGTGGCGTCTCTCAGGCTGTGCCATGCAATGCCCTTCACCAGCTTCTCTAGTCTCATGCCTTCTGCATATTTTTAATGGATTCTGCCAAGATCATAGTCTGGTTCCATTCTCTTGCGTGGGACTATCCAATATTCCCAATAGTACTTGAAGGGACTTTCTCTACTGTATGTGTTTGACTCCTTTGTCTGATTGAAGTATCTGAATCAGTATTGTGCACTATTTCTGAAGTGGGAGGTGAAGTTATTTCTTTCCTTCATCCTGATAAGGGCGTTTAGTGTAACACAGTTTACTCTATCTCCAGCTGGCCTTAGTAACAGAAGTTTGCCGTGCTGTTTCTATCTCAGCCCATTGCCAGTGTGCTCTAATTTCCCTTTTGATTTCTTGTTTGCCCCTGGGCCATCTAGAAGTATATTGTTTTGTCTCCAGTAGCTGGTGATTTGCCAGATACCGTTGTTATAATTGATTTATATCTTAATTTTGTTCTGTTCAATGACTTGAAACCTTACTGTTAATGTTCATTTATTTTCTGGCCTGGAGTATGTTTGTCAAATGTCAGTTTATCAGCCGCTCCATACACACATAGATTTAAGGTTGGATTACTGTTTTATGTCATTCTTGTGCTTTTCTCTGTAGACAGTATATGAAGTTCAATGAGACGGAGGCTTTCTTGTTCATGGCTGGTATTGTATCAGCATTGTCAGTTCAGACTTAGATTCTCCGTTTTGACTGTTCCTTTATGTGTGTGGTGCTTGTTAATATTAGCTGTGTACAACTTTCCCCAGCAGATGCTGGCTGGCATTTATGTCTTCTCAGTCCCTGGCTGTTGGTTGGATGCACTGTTAGTTGACTATGGAGATCTGCTCCAGTCTTGTCTTGCTCAGCCGAGTTATGATGGAACCTGGGCTGCACCCAGAGGACACACATCCCAGGAGGCTCAGTGCTGGAGTGGGTGGAGCCATTTCTGGAGAATCAGAGAGCCCCAGCTGAGGGAGATGTTCAGTCATAGGCATCCAGGAAGCCAACAGTTTTACTGATCTTTCCTCCCCCCCATATTTCTTTCCACCCATCCATCTATCCATCCCATCCATGTATTCGTTGCAGTCCCCATCCATCTCCACACCCATGCACTCATCCATCTCCCTATCCATCCACCCATCTATTCACTCATTCACATATCCACCCATCCACCCATTCATCCATCCATACACCCATCCATCCCCCACCCATCCATCCATATATAAACACACCCATCCATCCATCCACACACCCATCCAAGTATCCGTCCACCCCCCAATCCATATACCCACCCACCCATTCCCCACCCCCATACATACACACACCCATCCGTGTATCCATCCATCCCCCCACCCATACACACATACATACCCCCTACCCATGTGCCCATCCACCACCTATGAATCTACCTGTGTATACCTACAGCCATCCGTTTACCCACCCACCCACCCATCTACTCACCCACCCATGCACCTACCCATCCACCTGTCTACCATCCCATTCACCTATGTATGCAGTACTGGGAAGGAACCAATGTGCACAGCGCCACTGAGTGTCTACTCCCTGCCCAGCTTTTTAATTCTTTATAATCAGGTAGAGAGACAGACAATAGAGAGGCAGATGACGAAAGAGAGACTGCAACCCTGCACCACCCACGGAGTTTGCCTCATGCTGCTCTGGGCTCCCAGGTCCTTGCACACCATAACAGGTGTTCCCCAGCAGGTGTGCCACCATCCAGCCCCTCTCTGTAGCATTTTAGGTTGGAGCACCCACACAGAGGAAGGTCAAGTTCCTACTCCCTTAGAAGGTTGAAGCTGAACTAAGCCAACTCCCTGAGAAGCCCTGCCAGCCCCTCAGCCAGGAGGCTCTGCTCTGCCTGGGCTCTGGCTGGGTCATGGATAGTGGAGCCAGGCTTGGTTGAGCCACCTGCAGCACAGTGTCCTGTCACCAAGGTCCTGCTGAGGGTAGCAGCCCTGAGCAAGAAGCTAGGGTTAAGGCAGGGGTGGACCAGGCTTCCCACCGAGCCCCACCTGTCTTTACCTGCCAACTGTCTGTCTCCTGTCCCAGGTTCCATGAAGGAGGTGCCTGCCAGAGCCAGGGGACCAGAGGTGCTGTTCAGTCTGGCTCAGAGGCTCAGCTGTCTGCAGGGTGGCTGTGCAGAGGGGCCCAGTGCACTTTGGGGGTAGGGGGGAACAGGGTTGTGCTCAGGGCCCTCACACTGGGTGCAGTCCAGCCAGTGCTCCAGGCTGGGAAGGAAGGAGACAGGAGAATGCTTGGGGAGGGCAGGGCAGGGCAGGGGGCTGTATATGAAAGGAATCTAGAGAAAGCTCAGCAGGGAGAGATGGGGGAGGCTGAGCCCCCCCCCCACACACACACACACACGTTGACTCAATCTTTGAGCAGGAGGGGAGTCCTTTGAATAGGCAGTTGGTGAAGAAAAGTCCTGGAGGAGAGATGGGAGCAGTGAGGGCTGCTAGACTGTAGAGGAGGTTGTGGCCTGCTGGGAGGTGGTGGTGGGGGGTGCATCCTGGGACCCCCTGCAGGGAGACCAAGGGAAGCAGAGCTGAGGACAGCAGCAAGGCCCAGGCAGTCTCCTCTTTGGATCCTTTTTATCTGTTTGTGAGTCAACACTTGCCTTAATTTTTCTTTTTTATTACAGAAAATGAAAACATAACTTTTGAAGATTTAATCAGATTGATTTTCCTACTAGACATAACTGCTCCCCCCCAGCTTAATTATATCAGAGGAAAGTAATATTCCAAGGATGATAAATCTCAGTTAGCTGCCTCCAGATCTTTTATTTCAGGCAGTTTAAATGAAAGTATGTAAATAGAGCAGCACCAAGTTTGGGAGAAGGCAGGTTCTGGCCTAGCCCTGGCCACTTGGTCATTCACCTTGTTCTAACCGAAAATGTTGGGGTGGGGACTCTGACCCCAGCCCAGATTGTGTCCCACTGAAGTCTTGGCTAGGGGAAGATGGATGGATAGGACAGGTAGAGCCAGCCCACCCCCCCAGTGTGGACTCAGGATGGAGGGGAGAGAGGGGCAGGTGTCCCAGGCAGATAGGAAGAGGGCTGAAAGTCGGGTGGTAGCTCAGCGGGTTAAGCACATGTGGCACAAAGCACAAGGACCAGCATAAAGATCCTGGTTCAAGCTCCCGGCACCTCACCTGCAGGGGAGTAGCTTTACAGGCAGTGAGGCAGGTCTGCAGGTATCTGTCTTTCTTTCCCCTTCTCTGTCTTCCCCTCCTTTCTCCGTTTCTCTCTGTCCTATCCAACAATGATGGCATCAATAACAACAGTCATAACTACAACAATAATGAAAAAACAAGGGCAACAAAAGAGAAAATTAAATATATATATATGAGGAGGGCTGGGGATCTCCCTCAAGTGCAGCTCTGTCAGGGGTCTGAGGGACCCTGGGGCTAAGGAGCAAGTTTGGGCAGAGGCCCCATGGCCCTGGCTCTGTGGTTCCCACCCTCCTAGCACCTGGGCCTCAGAGGCCATCCCTGGTGGCACAGACTGTGGGCACTGATGCCCAGAGGTGGCTGGGTGCCTGGGGTACCAGTTCTCAGTTGTACTTTGCAGATGGTTATTTCCAGTGTCCAGCCCATCTGCACTGCCCACAGCAGGACAGGTGCAGCCCTGAGTAGCTCCAGGAGATGTAGCATCCCCCAGGCAGTCGTCCCCTCCCTCCAGTGCAGTATCCTCTCTCTGTGGCTCCTCCCAGCTCCCCAACCTCTAACCCCAGGAGCATCTGTGTGTCCTGCTGGCTGTATGTCTGTGTTCACAGCCAGCACTTCATTTTTTATTTTTCAAACATTTTTTAAGATTTATTTTCTAGTATTTATTTATTATTCCCTTTTGTTGCCCTTGTTGTTTTTTATTGTTGCAGTTATTATTGATGCTGTTGTTGTTGGATAGGACAGAGAGAAATGGAGAGAGGAAGTGAAGACAGAGAAGGGAGAAAGAGACAGACACCTGCAGACCTGCTTCACCACTTGTGAAGCAACTTCCCTGCAGGTGGGGAGCTGGGGGCTCGAACTGGGATCCTTATGCTGGTCCTTGGACTTTGTGCCACCTGCGCTTAACCCGCTGCACTATGCCTGACTGTCACATTTTTTATTTTTATTTAAATTTATTTATTGGGGGATTAATGTTTTACAGTCAACAGTAAATATAATAGTTTGTCCATGCATAACATTTCTCAGTCTCCCACATAACAATTCAACCTCCACTGGGTCCCCTGCCATCATGTTCCAGGACCTGAACCCTCCCCCATGCCCACCCCACAGTCTTTTACTTTGGTGCAACACTCTAACTCTAGTCCAAATTCTGCTGTGTGTTTTCCTTCTAGTCTTGTTTTTCAACTTATGCCTGTGAGTGGGATCATCCCATATTCATCCTTCTCTTCTTGCTGATCTCACATAATATGTTTCCTTCAAGTTCCATCCAAAATGTAAAGAAGGTGAATTCACCATTTTTAATAGCTGAGTAGTATTCCATTGATTTCTGCATTTCTTCTTCTTCTAACTCAGTGTTTGCATAGAGGAATGCCACTGACTTTTGTATGTTAAGTTTGTAGCCTGACACCTTACTGTATTGCCTGATAATTTCCAAAAGCTTCCTGCTGGGTTCTTTAGGTTTTTCTGTGTACAGTCATATCATCTGTAAATAGGGAGAGTTTGGGTTCTTCTCTTCCAGTCTGTATCCCTTTAATTCCTTGCTCCTGCCACAGCCGGCACTTGAATTGGGCTGTTGGCTCTCTGGTTCTCGCAGGAGACAGGCTCCTCATCAGTATCACTTGCAATCAAGCCTCCGAGACTCTGGCTTTGCTCTCTGTGTTCCCTTTAAAGGGGAGAGTGCTGGGTGTTGACTAAGCACAGTTAATTCTCATTTAGCTTCCTTGTCAAATCCTCCTCCCAACCCAAGGTCATGCCGGCTGCTGGCTTGTTTTTCTTTCCTTCCCAGTGTTCTGTTGCTTTCAACTCTGTACTTGGGCCTGTGATGTATGTGGTTCACAGACACACACCCATCCGCAGCCCTGCCTGTGTCAGTTGCTGGCACGACTGTCCCTGCAGGTGGACCGACCGTCTCCATGCTTGCTCACGACCAGTGAGTGGCGGCACAAGTGGCCCTTGAAGGGCCTGTTCTCTGCTTCTACTCAGGGCCACACTCTTGGCATTACAGGATCTCCATGACATGTTCTGAAAGTTGGTAGTATAAGTGCTTCCGAGATTTTCCCTCAGGTGTTCTGTTTGTCTCTTGCTGCTCTGGGCACTTGCTATCGGCATTTGCCTTGAATCCAGCCAGACGACTGCTGCACTGTCCGCAGTGCTCTGGGCCTGTCAGATCTCAGGGGGATTGTTAAAAGACGTTGTTGATATGTAAAAGTCTCAAATTCCTTCTCTATTAAAAACGTTGGATCCTGCAGTAGATATGCTAATAACAAGTTTTGTTTCATAGTAAGTAAGTTGCAGCCAGCTGCCTGTGGGACTCTAGGCCGTTCCCTGCCCCCATGCAATTGCCCTTGAGACAAGTAGCCCCCCAGAGGCAAGAAATGTTTTTTTTTTCAGATATGGCCCCCTCAGGCCTTCCCTTGGCAACATGCTGGTTTTTGTTATATATGTTTCTGTTCACCCCACACCCTTGATACTATAGTCATTTAGTTAAAAAGAAAAGGGGGAATTGTCGTATGCTTTACATTGGTTTGTTCTAGCCCTCCCCCGCCAAGAGAATTGGATGAGTCCTGTTAATTTCGCGGGCCTGCTTGGCCCCGCCCCAAGGAACCCCGGGAGAGGGTTCCTGAGTTCGAGAGTGCCAGAGTTCCTGAGTTCCTGAGTTCGAGAGTTTCAGGGTTACAGAGTAAGAGAGAGTTCCAGTGTGCCAGAGTTTCAGAGGGCTTTCAAGTACGAGAGTTCCAGAGTGCCAGAGTTGGAGAGTGGCAGAGTTACAGAGTAAGAGAGAGTTCCAGAGTTCCTGAGTTCGAGAGTTTCAGGGTTACAGAGTAAGAGAGAGTGCCAGAGTTCGAGAGTGACAGAGTTCCTGAGTTCCTGAGTTCTAGAGTTCCCGAGTTAAAGAAAAGGAAAGAGTGCTTGCGCCGCCGCAAAGAGACAGCAGAGTTCTGTTTGGTGATTAGTTTGTCTTAGTTTATGAATCGTTGTTCCTGAATAAAGAAATACAGCTTCCCTGCCCAGCTGTTGTCTCCACGTCTCTGTTACCCGCCGTGAAGCCAGCCCGGCCAGCTGGAGCCATCCGGGAATTTTAACAACAAATGGCGCCCACGTGGACCTGACCTGCGCATCTCTCAGATAAGTAAAGACAATTTGGCTACCTATGCACTATGGCCTTCTCTTCTGCTTGTGAAGAGATCTCCAAAGGCCTCTGCTCTTTCTTCACGAGACTGTTTTGCTGTTTCTGGAACATTTATCTCTGGACCACTCTGTGGTTTCCACTCGCTCGGGCGAACTCAGAACAGCCAGCGGGAAGAGCCAGCGGGCGGGAGGCGAGGTGCGGAGCTGCTGTTTCCACCTGGTTAAACAGCCAGCCAGCCGGCTGCGCCCAGACAACCCCGCGCACCGCGCCCGCAGCCCCGCAGCCCGCAGGAGGCCTACGCCAGCACACAAAAGCCCCAAGAGCCCAATGCCAACATGCTGGAGCCCTATGCCAACACACAAGAGCCCGAGGCCAACACATAAGAGCCCGAGGCCAGCCCACAAGAGCCAGCTCTCCACCGCGTGGCACAAGACACTGGACGTGTGATCCCTCCACACTGCTCGGCCACTGCGAGCAGGGCAGCAGACATGGCAGGGCCATGGGGCAGGGCCGCGGCGGCCTATCATGGCCGCCACCCCTGGGCACCTAGGCTCACGCCTTCTGCAAAGATGGCCTGCCTGCCCTCTTTCTATGAATTCTGGAACCATCCCGGGCCTCCCGGACCCCCGGGCTCCCTGCCGAAACTGGGCACACGAGATCTCCAGCCGCCGGTCCGGTCTGAAGGCAGACAAGCTGGAGTACGCAGAGATTTGTGCAGAGATCGCAACCTGCAATTCCTAAAAGTGAAGCTGCGCGGGAAGCCACCTCCGGATGGTGAAACCCCCCCCCCCCAACAACTAAGACAGTACAGATTTAAATTCGTGTTTAAAATGACATGTCTTCGTAACAAAGGTTTCTCTCCTTGTGTATTAATGACCATGTTTATGTGTGTGTTTAAAGTTTAGTAAACAGTAGCTTTAAGGCTAAATTCTTACTAGTCAAAGTTAAATGAAAAAGGTTTTCAACGTAATTCTCATAAAGATAAAATTAACTTACATTTAAAGTCTGAGGTAAAAATTCGTTAACAATCAATATATTTTAACTAAGTTAGGCTAAACAAAAGGTTAAATAGACTTGTTGATATGTAAATCTCTCCACTACCTTCTCTATTAGAAATGGTAGATCGCACAATGGCTATGCTAATTATTCTCATGCCTGAGGTTTCCTCTCCGGCCCACACCTAGGGTGTGTCTCCATCTTGAATGGGTGTAACAAAAGGTTAAAAGATGTTGTTGATATGTAAAAGTCTCAAATTCCTTCTCTATTAAAAATGTTGGATCCTGCAGTAGATATGCTAATAACAAGTTTTGTTTCATAGTAAGTAAGTTGCAGCCAGCTGCCTGTGGGACTCTAGGCCGTTCCCTGCCCCCATGCAATTGCCCTTGAGACAAGTAGCCCCCCAGAGGCAAGAAATGTTTTTTTTTTTTCAGATATGGCCCCCTCAGGCCTTCCCTTGGCAACATGCTGGTTTTTGTTATATATGTTTCTGTTCACCCCACACCCTTGATACTATAGTCATTTAGTTAAAAAGAAAAGGGGGAATTGTCGTATGCTTTACATTGGTTTGTTCTAGCCCTCCCCCTGCCAAGAGAATTGGATCAGTCCAATTAATTTCGCGGGCCCGCTTGGCCCCGCCCCAAGGAACCCCGGGAGAGGGTTCCTGAGTTCGAGGGTGACAGAGTAAGAGAGTTCCAGAGTTTCAGAGTACGAGAGTTCGAGAGTTCCTGAGTTCGAGAGTTTCAGGGTTCCAGAGTAAGAGAGAGTTCCACAGTGGAAGAGTTTCAGAGGGTTCCCCAGTACGAGAGTTCAAGAGTTCCAGAGTTGGAGAGTTCCCGAGTTACAGAAAAAGAAAGAGTGCTTGTGCCGCCGCAAAGAGACTGCAGAGTTCTGTTTGGTGATTAGTTTGTCTTAGTTTATGAATCGTTGTTCCTGAATAAAGAAATACAGCTTCCCTGCCCAGCCGTTGTCTCCATGTCTCTGTTACCCGCCCGTGAAGCAAGCCAGCCCAGCAAGAGCCTCCGAAAATATTAACAACAATTTCTGTGTGTCAGTGTCCTTCATCTTGGAACAGTGGTGAAGAGCCTCTGGCTACAGACAGTCTGGAACATGCTCTGTGTCTGCCGGGCCGACACACCTGCCAGGGACCCGCCATTGTGGAGAAGCGTCTTCCTCAGAGTCCACTCCAGACAGCGAGTGCCCTGTCAGGCATGAATCTGTAGTGAGTGGTGATGTACTCTGAGTCATAAAGTCATAGGGAGGTGGCCCTGTGGGCCAGTGAGGTGCATAGTTGCTATCTGCTGCCAGACTTGCAGACCAGACCCCAGAGTCCTGGGTCCAGCACAGCACCCCACAGGTAAGAGCTGAGCTGATCAGGGCTCTTGGCTGGCTCTCTCTCTCTCTTTCTCTCTCTCTCTCCCTCTTTTCTTTTCTTTTTTTTTTTGCCTCCAGGGTCATTGCTGGGGCTTGGTGCTGGCACTATGAATCCACTGCTCCTGGAGGCCATTTTTTCCATCTTATTGGACAGGACAGAGAGAAATTGAGAGAGGAGGAGGAGAGAGACAGAGAGACACCTGCAGACCTTTTTCACGACTCAAGAAGCTTTCTCCCTGCAGGTGGAGAGCCAGGGGCTAGAACCAGGATCCTCATTTAGTACTATGTGCACTTAACTGGGTGTGCCACCGCCCAGGCCTCTCATGCAAACAAACGAGTCTCTGTGAAAGTGTGACCTCATTCTAGAAGGATATCCCCAAACACCCCACAGGGACACTGCCAAAGGGGCAGGGCAGGGCAGTGACACTGTGCATCTTGGGCATGACAGTCTGTGCTGTGTGAAGCCCCTGTGAGCTTCCAGGGAACAGAGAGCACAGAAGGCAGCCTCGGTTGCATAATATGCAAATCTCCTATCTGCTGGCTGTCTAGGTTGCTGAGAATAATGCTGATGTCTCCCTGGGAGACCATTTCCCCAGAAAGGTGAGCATTTTTACGACTTTGTTTGGTACATTTGGGCATTTCAGATGCTGAGGACAGATGGAATTAAAGCAGAGCCTGGCGTAATGAATCCATTAGTTCCCCTCAAAGAGCCTCTTGTTAGTCTCTCCCCGTGCTGGCTGGCTCCCCTCACCCTCTCCCCAGAGATCTCAGCCTCCAGGAGAGACCTTTCCCCAGACAGAGAGCTCAGTAGACACAAGAACTGTGGGCCTTTGTTGTTGTTTTCCCCTAAGCCCTGCTCAGCTCTGGCTGATGGTGGTGAAAGGAATTGAACCCAAGACCACAGAGCCTCAGATGGGAGAGTCTCTTAGCAGAACATTATTATTATTATTATTATTATTATTATTATTATTATTAATTATTATTTTCCCCAGAGCCCTGCTGAGCTCTGGCTGATGGTGGTGTTGGAGATTGAACCTGGACCCTCAGAACCTCAGGGAGGAGAGTCTCTTTGCAGAACCTCAGTGCTGTCTACCCCCACCCTCGTCTTGTTTTTAAAGAATTGATGTCTTCCTTTCCTGAGAGACCTGGCCAGACCTCGGGCCAGTGCTGCAATGGCATTAGTGCCTGCTAGGCCAGGGCTCTCTGTGTCTGCCACCCAGCTTGCCATGACTGTCGGTCAGTACCAGGGACAGGCCAGTGGGGCAGCAAGGGCCCTGGGGCCTGTCTGCACCCCCCTCCCCCCCCCCCCCCAGTTTTCAGGTGTCCAGAGGCCTTAGATGTGACTGTAGGAAATCCAAGGTGAAAATACAGAACAACCTTCCCTGGTGATGTAACGAGGGATTTTCTTGTAACTTTATTCATTTATTGAATAGGACAGAGAAATTAGAGGGGAGGGGGTAGAGAGGAAGAGAGAGAGAGAGACAGAGATACCTGCGGCACTGCTTCACCACTTGTGAAGCTCCCTCCTGTAGGTGGGACCAGGGGCTTGAACACAGGTCCTTGTGCACTGTAATGTGAGGGCTTAATCAGGCGTGCTGCCACCTTCAACATTACATTTTATTTTTCTCTTTTTTTTTTTTTTTGATATTTATAATGTGATGGGGGGGGAGAACAAGAACCAGACATCACTCTGGTACTTGTGCTTCTGGAGACTGAAATCAGGACCTCATGCTTGAAAGTCCAGGGTTTTATCCACTGTGCTACCTCCTGGACCACCTTTTCTCAGTTGTCTGTAAGCCACATACCTGACTTTGGTTCTTTATTATTCTAAAGTGTTTTGGAAGCTTCTTAAGTGGGAGCTTAGCACACACACAGCTATGGATTTCCTTCCAGGCCGTGCCTCAGCCGATGGTCACCCAGGTCATGAGTCCTCTTGTCCCTCCTGAGGTCACAGTTGAATCCCCAACATCCCGGTTCTGTCTCGAGAACCCGCTGCCTTAGCTGAGTGTCAGCCAGCCTCTGCACCTGTCTCCATCTGCCGTGGGGTCTCTTCTCACTGTATCTGACTTTGTGACCTTTCTCTGTCTTTATCACCGCAACACTTGCGGTGGCCTCTGCCTTCTGGAAGCAGCACCTGGGGCTAGCCTCTGCAATAGAGCCTCTCGAGGCCTTGCAGATGCAAAGCTTCTCAGGAGCCAGAACGTCACAGGACTCTGGACATGTGAGTACAAAGCCTAGAACTTTTCCCAGGGTCACACACCCTTCCTCCCCTCTGTCTGGACTTCTGGAGACATTCCCAGACTTGCCACTCTGCTGATAACTGAGAGTGACCCAGAGAGCTGGGGCCCAGCCTGTGCAGCGAGTCCGATGAGCCTTCAGTGAAGGAGACCGGCAGCTCACAAAGCAGCCGCTGTCGTCATGGGGAGCACGGTGAGCCCATAAAATGGGGCCGGCCGGCAGACAAGGCCCACGGCAATGGGGACCACTCACAGTCCACCCCACCCTCCACACTGCACTGATGGCAGGCTGTAGACACAGGCCCTGGCGATAAAGACGCAGCGGAAACACTCAGTTCTGCTGCAATTGTCTTCATTTCCCGTGTCATCTGTCTGCAGTAGCTCTCCTGATCTCTGCAAGCAGGGTCCATTCCTCAGTCCATCATTCTCCACACCCACCCCAGACACCTATCTCCAGCATTTCCCCAGAGACACCTGTCTACATTCTCCAGCCATGACTCCAATCTCCAGTTTTCATTTCCTCTGTGACTCCAGTCTCCACACCCTCCCTCATGAACCCTGACTCCAGCATCCTCCCTCTGTGACATTCCACAGCTTCCTTCTCATTTTGCTCAGAAATGAATTCTGAATGAGCAGGAATCCACCTGCCCTTGAAGATGAACTCTCTCTACCCTACCTCTCCTTTTAGGTAGCAGACAGGGGACAGGAAGTATGAGAGACACTGTGCCGCCATCAACCTCCTGAACTT
The DNA here is from genome assembly GCF_950295315.1 of Erinaceus europaeus. Classification (NCBI taxonomy): domain Eukaryota; kingdom Metazoa; phylum Chordata; class Mammalia; order Eulipotyphla; family Erinaceidae; genus Erinaceus; species Erinaceus europaeus. Next base: position 67,170,543 of record NC_080168.1, read on the forward strand.
CCCCCAGGTTAGGGCTCTCATTAGTGCTGGGTTTGAACCAGGGTCCTCACAGGTGTTGAGCCCTTTCCAGGTGTCTGTTCCTATCATGCTTTTCTCGTCTTTGTCGTATAGTGGAGGGAGCTACAACTTCCCACCAGGGAAAACTAGGTTCCAGGAGATGCCCCCACCCTGTGGCTCAGCTGCCACCTCACTGGGGGCAGGGCCCGTGTCCCTGGTCCCTCCTCCCTCAGGCCTCCTCCATGGGTCACCGGGGCTGTCCGGTGACCTGGTTGTCTGGAGATGGGAATCCCAGTTTGTGGAGTTTGCAGTGAGCACTTGTTGCAGCCTCAGAGCCAAGGTCCCCGCAGGTGGGTGCGTCCAGGGTTGGGGCACAGAATGTGGAAGTGGTGGGTGGCTGCTGGCAGGGACACAATTCACTTGGGGCCAGCAGTGGGTTCAGCACAGGAGAAGGAAGGGGTGCTGGAGGCCTGGGGCTGTGCGACGCAGTCCTGCTCTCGCCACGAATCTCTCTGTGATGTGGTCACATGCAGGACAACATCTACCCAAGCCAGTCTTCTTTTAAAAAATCTTTTATTTATTGGATACAGACAGATATTGAGAGGGGAGAGGGTGATAGCAGGACACCTGTAGCCCTGCTTCATCACTTGTGAAGCTTCCCCCCTGCAGCAGGGGCTTGAACCTGGGTCCTTGTGCAATGTACTGCGTGCGCTCCACCAGGTGCCACCACCTGCCCCACCACCACAGTGATTTTTTGTTTTGCCACTAAGAATCCACTGCTCCTGATGACCTTTTTATTCCATTTTGTTGGAGAGGACAGACAGACATTGAGATGGGAGGGGAAGACAGAGATACAGACACCTATAGCCCTGCTACACCTGTAGCCATACCTCAGTACTGGTGAAGCTTCCATCCTGCAGCTGGGGAGCGGAGGTTCTAATCCAGATCCTTGCGCTTTGTACTATGTGCTTAATCAGGTATGCCGCCAACCACCCTCCTTACCTGCTTCCCCGATTTACATGACAGAACGGCTGGTCTTGGCTTCATGAGAATGACCACAACTGACTTGAGAGACCTCAGGGAACAATGCTAAATCCACATTCCAACTCCCTCTTTAGGTTGTTGCCCCTGGCAAGAGCCACAATGTTTACAGGGTTTGAGTCAGTTTTGCTGTTACTGTTGACTACTTCTCTGTTGTCTAACTTGTATCCTACATGTGGGTTGAACCTGGAGGTAGTTATTTCCTCAGCATCATCACCTCCAGTTCCATCCACTTTGTCCCCAAGGACACAATCTCATCTTCTCTGACTGCAGAGTAATGTTCCATGGAGTCTATATCCCATAACTCCTTTACCCAGTCATCAGTGATGGGCACTTACGCTGCTCCCACTCTGGCTGTTTTGAATGGTGCAACTGTGAACACAGGAGTGCGGGTGTCCCTTCTAAAGTGCTTGAGTGTCCATTGGGTAAATGCCCAAGAGTGGTGTTGCTGAGTCGTGAGGCAATCCCACTATCTGTTTAAGGACACAGTCTTCCTCAGGGGTGGCCCTGGTCTGCCTCCCCACCAGCAGTGGAGCAGAGTTCCCTCTTCTCCAGCACCTGCCACTTGTGTTGTTTTTTTTTAAATATTTATTTTATTTATTCCCTTTTGTTGCCCTTGTTGTTTTATTGTTGTAGTTATTATTGTTGTTGTCGTTGGATAGGACAGAGAGAAATGGAGAGAGGAGGGGAAGACAGAGAGGAGGAGAGAAAGATAGACACCTGCAGACCTGCTTCACCGCCTGTGAAGCGACTCCCCTGCAGGTGGGGAGCCGGGGCTCGAACCGGGATCCTTATGCCAGTCCTTGTGCTTTGCGCCACCTGCGCTTAACCCGCTGCACTACAGCCCGACTCCCAGCCACTTGTGTTTTTGAGGAAGCCATCCTCTCAGGTGTGAAGTGGCATCCCTGTGGCTGTTGTGTATTTGGTGGTGAGTGAGGGGGAGCAGCTCTTCACTGTGTCTCCTCTTGGAGAAATACCTGCTGGCTGAGCCTCTGCCTATACTTGGCTGCCTCAGCCGCCTCCTCTCACACTCGGGTGTCAGCCATCATGAAGTGTGAGGCACAGACGCCCATCCCCTGTGCGGCACTGTGTTGGTGGCATCTTCCCTTGGTGTGGACCATCCCTCTGTCCGTCTGTTGGGTATATGTCCCTGCCCTCCAGGCCTCTGTGATGCATCTCCTTCTGCAGGTGACCACAAAGAACAGAGATCGAGTCAGCCTTAGGGGCTTTGCTTTGTGGTTTTTTTTCTTTTCTTTCCAGATTGGAAAAGATAATGTGGAGGTTAAGAAGGAAAGTGTTTTTGGTTTGGGATCAATTTTTGGTGTTTCAGAGCAGCCTGTAAAACACCGCTCGAGTCTGACCTCCAGGGGGGCTGTACTGTACTGGCTGGTGCAGGGAGCCCTCAAGAGCCAGAACTTTCTCCTCCTGCTGACTGGAGAACTATCTCACTGGGCCCCCCACTATCTCACTTTGCCAGTTGACAGAGATCTGTAGTTCTCAGGAGCCTGTCACAGCCCAGCAAACATGGTACCAGAGCTTGGCCTGGATGAAGTAACACTGCTTACACAACAAAGGGGAGGGGAGCTGGTGCCTTACTAAACCAGATGCTTCCAAGGGCAGAAGAGCAGACCGGCTGTGAGGCTGGTTCATGACAGGGCACCCGCCTGCTGGCATCACTGCCAGGTCCAGCACTCCCAGGACCCCTTCACCACCCTTGGTCGAGCACATTTATCTGGGAGTTGGGGTGTAGGCTGGGCACTCTAGCCCTCTGGGCGCTTCTCAGATGACAGCAGTGGATTGTTCCTTGGTGCCGGCAGGGCCACAAGCTACTGTGCACAGTGAGTGTCCATTGCAGCTGACCGCCAGGACAGTGCCCCCTGCTCACACCTTGGTGGTGGCAGCATTCTTTGTGGTGGACTCTTGAGCCCTGAGGTGTCGCCACCCCCCAAGCAGACACAGAGACCACTGAGCTGCCTCCCATGAAGTTTATTTCAACCACAGAACTGAGGACGGCGTCTGATCGATTCTGCACCCACACTGCTGTCTTCTGGGAGTCCAATGCCATCACTAGGACAAAGAGACACAGACGTGAGAGGAAGGAAGAGAAAAGACTAGACTGAGTTAGTGAACACAGGAGGTGATGGGAAAGGAGAGAAAAGACTAGAGTGGGAGTGAGGGAGAGGAGAAGGAAGAGAAAGAGGGATCGAGAAAAAAGACTAGATTGAGATAGTGAGGGGAGAAGGGAAATGAGAGTGGGAGTGATAGAAGAGAGTGAAAAGACTAGACTAAGATAGGGAGACATAGAGGAAGAGAGGGTGACAGGAAAGGAGAAAAGACTAGATTGAGATAGTGAGGAGAGAAAACTAGAGTGGATGTGAGGAAGAGGAGAAATGGTGAGAAAGAAGGAAGAGAAAGTGGGATAAAGACTATAGATTGAGACAGTGAACTGAGAGAAAGAGGAAAATGGACAGGGTGGGTGATAAGGAAGAGAGAAGGGCAGAAAAAGTAGAGTGGATGTGAGGGAGAGGAATAGAGGAGGAGAGATAGAAGGAAGACAAAGTGGGATAGAGAAAAGACTAGATTGAGATAGGGGAGAAAGGAAACTTAGAGTGTTGGAAACCAGAGTGATGGAGAGAAAGAGAACAGAAGAGGAGAGATGGTTAGAAAGAAGAGGAATAGGGCACCAAAGTAAAAACCCTGGGGTAAGGGTGGACATTCGGCTTCCGGGGCAGTGGAGGTGGGGGGTGGGATGGGACACAGTCTCTTGGTGGTGGGAATGGTGTTTATGTACACTCCTATTAATTTGTAGTCATATAAATCACTAATTAATATGACAGGGGGGAAATTGTATGTCTCAAACTTTTTAAAGCACAGACTAAGTCTTTTTAATACAGAGGCTGAGTCTTTGATATGTTGACTCTCTCAAAGGCCTAGACCAGGGAGAACAGAAGCAACCGGTGGCACAGCTATATACAAGATGTTGGGTATTGTACAGCAAATCCTAACAAAGGGACTTTTCAAAGTTAACCCAATTACCAAATAATGTGATAACAATAACTATCCATTATCATCTTAAACCCTAAGACAGCAGGAACCTCACATTTCCACTATAGAGCCTATATTCCCCCCAGTCCTGAAATCTTAGGGTGGGGCGTACTTTCCTGCATGCTTCTCTCAATTCATAGCACCTGCTGACCACAACCCAATCAATACAACAAGTGCCACCTCAGCATGCTTCACTTCAGACTGTGTCCAGAGACTTCAGGTGTGGAATGACAACCCTTCAGCTTCATCACTCGGGTGAGACCGTTCCTTTCATAGTATTCTCTAATTCCATTCCAGGTGGTTCACTTCCTAACAAAGTCCCAAAACCTAGATATAGACCAGGTCCTCTGAGATAGAGCATATGTTCACATGTGTCCGTAAACTAGGGAAAAATATATACCTGAAAGCAAAAGTACACAATAGTTTGCAGTGAGTACCTCCCAACACTTCATCTGCACCACTATACCAGCCTTTAGGTCTATGATTGTTCAACAATTTGTTTGGCTTTGTATGTTAACTCTCTTTTCAGCCACCAGGTTCTAGATGCCAGCATAATGCTGACCAGACTTCCCTGGACAGATGACCCCACCAGTGTGTCCTGGAGCTCCACTTCCCCAGAGACCCACCCTACTAGGGAAAGAGAGGCAGACTGGGAGTATGGATTGACCAGTCAACGCCCATGTTCAGCAGGGAAGCAATTACAAAAGCCAGACCTTCCACCTTCTGCATCCCACAATGACCTTGGGTCCATACTTCCAGAGGGATAAAGAATGGGAAAGCTATCAGGGGAGGAGATTGGATATAGAGATCTGGTGGTGGGAAGTGTGTGAAGTTGTAACCCTCCTATCCTACGGTTTTGTTAATGTCTCCCCTTTTAAATAAATAAATAAAAATAGTAAAGAACAAGGGCTGGGTGGTGGTGCACCTGGTTGAGTGCACCCATTACAGTGCACAAAGACCCGGTGCAAGCCCCCAGTCCCCACCTGCAAGTGGAAAGCTTCATGAGTGGTGAAGAAGGGCTGCAGGTGTCTCTCTGTCTCCCTCCCTCTCTATCACCCCCTTCCCTCTGATTTCTGGCTCTGTCCAATAAATAGATAATTTTTTTTTTACAAAAATGGAGGAGAAAAAGGAGGAAACAGGCTGTTTGTAATACTTGGTGAGAACTATGGTGTTAATCTTTTGGGAGGTGGGTGTGATGTGGAACTATGCCCAATAATCTTAAAAGATTGTAACTCACTATTAATCACAAATAAAAAAGAAGATAAAGGGGGACAGAGAAAAGACTAGATTGAGATAGTGAGGAGGGAGGGGTGATGGGAAAGGAAGAGAGCAGAGGAAAGACTAGATTGAGATAGTTAACAGAGAGGAGAAGAGAGAAATGGGGAAAGTGGGACACAGGGGTGATGGGAAAGAAAACTAGAGTGGAAGTGAGAGAGAAGGTGGGATAGAGAAAGACTATATTGATAATGTGAGGGGGGAGTGAGACATAGAGATGGATGAGAAAAAAGAAAGTAGAGTGGGAGTGCTGGAGAGAAGAGACATGGATATGTGAGAGGAAAGACTGGATTGAGATAGTCAACAGAGAAAGAGAAAACAGGAGAGGGTGGGTGACGGAGAAGTGAAAGTGGGGGAGGAGGAGAAATGGTTAGAAAGAGGAATAGAGAAAAGGAGAGAGTGAGTGATGGAGAAGAGAGACATGGGTAGAGATAAGGAAAGAAAGGAAACTAGAGAAGAAGAGAAAGTGGGATAGAGAAAAGACTAGATGGAGATAGTGAGGGGAGAGAGAGGGATGAGGGGAGAAGAGAGAAAAGACTGGCAGAGAGAATAGCGGAGAGATGGTTAGGAAGAAGGAAGAGAAAGTGGGATAGAGAAAGGACTAGACTGAGATACAGTGAGGGGAGAGAGGGAGAAGAGAGAGTGGGACATAGAGAGGGATGAGAGGAAAGAGTAGACAGTGAACAGAAAGAAAGAGAAAACTAGAGAGGAGAGACCATGGATAGAAGGAAGTGGAAGTGAGGGGAGAGAAAGGGTGACAGGAGAGAAGACTGAATAGATAGGATGTGCAGGAGTGGAGGTGGAGAAATGGTTAGAAAGAAGGAAGAGGGGGGCCGGGCGGTAGCGCAGCGGGTTAAGCACACGTGGCACAAAGCTCAAGGACCGGCGGAAGGATCCTGGTTCGAGACCCCAGTGCAGGGGGGTCACTTCACAGGCGGTGAAGCAGGTCTGCAGGTGTCTGTCTTTCTCTCCCCCTCTGTCTTCCCCTCCTCTCTCCATTTCTCTCGGTCCTATCCAACAACAATGACATCAACAACAATAATAATAACTACAACAATAAAACAACAAGGGCAACAAAAGGGATAAATAAATAAACTATTTTAAAAAAATAAAGAAGGAAGAGAAAATGGGATAGAGAAAAGACTAGGTTGAGATAGTGAACACAGAAAAGATTGGACAGAGAGGAGGAGAGAGAGAGAAAACTAGAGTGGGACATAGAGGGGAGTGATGGAGAGGAGAAGAGAGATGGATAGAGAAAACTAAAGTGGATGTGAGGAAGAGAAATGAGGAGAAATGGTTAGAAGAGAGAGAAAGTGGGATCGAGAAAAGACTAGATTGAGATAGTGAGGGGAGAGAGGAAGCCAGTAGGCGCGATGGAGAGAAAAGAGACATGGATGGGTGATGGAAAAGGTGAGAGGAAAGACTAGATTGAGAGAGTGAACAGAGACTAAAAAAACTGGAGAGAGTGGGTGATGGAGAGGAGGAGAGAGATGGATCCAGAAAGAAGCAAGAGGAGAGAGTGGGACATAGAGAAGGGTGATGGGAAAGGAAGAGAGAGGAAAGACTAGATTGAGATAGTTACAAGAGAGAAAACTAGAGTGGATGTGAGGGAGAGAATAGAGGAGGAGAAATGGTTAGAAGGAAGAGAAAGTGGGATAAGACTAGATTGAGATAGTGAAGAGAAAGAAGGTGATGGAAAGAAGGTGAAGAGAAAGAAGGTGAAGGAGAAAGGAAAGACTGGATAGAGAGAAAGGAGAGAAATTAAGTGGGAGAGAGAACAGAGGAAGAGAGATGGTTAGAAAGTGGGATAGAGGGAGTCAGGCGGTAGCGCAGTGGGTTAAGCGCACATGGTGCAAAGTACAAGGATTGGTGTAAGGATCCCGGTTTGAGCCCCCGACTCCCCACCTGCAGGGGAGTCGCTTCACAAGTGGTGAAGCAGGTCTGCAGGTGTCTTTCTCTCCCCCCCTATCCAACAATGACAATGACATCAATACTAATAATGACTACAACAATAAAACAAGGGCAACAAAAGGGAATAAATATTAAAAAAAGAGAAAGTGGGATAGAGAAAAGAGTAGATTGAGACAATGAGGGGAGAGAAAGAAGCCAAGAAAAGGTAGAGAGTGGGACAGAGAGGGGAAAGACGAGGTTAAGAGTGAGGAGAGGGGTGATGGAGAGAGAGACGGAAGAGAAAGAAAACTAGAGTGTAAGTGAGGGAGAGAAGGGAGAACAGAGGAGAGATAGTGGGACAGAGAAAAGACTAGCTTGAGATAGTGAGGAGGGGTGATGGAGAGGAGAAGAGAGACATGGACAGAAGAAAGGAAATGAAAGACTAGATGGAGAGTGAAGAGAGGGTGATGGGAAAGGAAGAGAGAGAAGGGTGGAGATGATACCTGGCCTCCATGTGTTTGTCCGCTAAGCCTGGGCACACCTATGCTGGGAGGAAAAAAGCCCCTGCCCATCCATGTACTCAGTAAACTCCCCCTGTGGCCCGCCCCCCCCCCCCCCACATCCAGAGTGAGACCCAGGATGGGCACAATTGTCCCCGCTGGAGACCCAGGCAACACCTCAACCCCTCCACCTTGATGGCCTGGCTGGGTGACAGGTGCATGACGCCCACCCACCACGTCCCGTGGGACTCGGGACCCCAGGGTATCACCGCACTGAAGTGGGCCAAGGCTTGCCCCCTGTGCCACCAGCTGCTGGGGACAGGGAGAGGTCAGGCCCTGGCTGCCAGGACACCAGCCAGCTGGCACCGGGGACAGTGACTATGTTCCTGGTGCGCCTCTCCCACAGGGAGCTAACTCACCCCTCCAGCTGGTCAGTGCACACCCTCTCTGCACCAGGGCAGCCCTGCTGGAGGGGCGCAATGGCCTGGGGGCAGATGGTGCGCACCTGGGGCCGCCTCCAGGGGGTGCCCCAACAACTCTGTTCCTGGACACACAACCCTGGCTGACCACTGCTCTTGGCCAGCTCGGGCTGGATGTCAGGTGAAGCACAGCCATGGCCTCAAGACAGACAGCAGGGCCCGTACACCACCCGAGACTGGAGCAGCCTCAGCAGCAACCACGTTCGAGTTTAATGAGCCCCCAAGCTCTGCCTGTGGGATGGCCAGTCATGGGGTTAGGGGTCCTGCAGAGGTGGGGCACCTGAGAGCTGGGCCAGCGTCTCCAGCTCCTTCATGACCCTCAGACACAGCTCTTCCTGCCACGGCAGGGCCACACACTGAACAGCCACTGGCAGTCCCACGCCGCCCATGAACATCTACGGGGTTTGAGGGGGTGCTCAGCACTGGGTGGCCCTGCTGCATCCAGCCCCAACAGGAGGCAGCCTTCCCTTCTGCCTGGCCTGTCCCCCTCCAGGCCCATGGCCCTGCCCGGCCTCACTCGCCTCAGGGACATTCTTGCCCAGCAGGTCCTGGTGGTAGCCCTTGTAGTCCTTCAGCTCCTCCTCATCCTGCTCTGTCACCCTGCCCACAGGGACAGTGCCCGCAGGGAAGTTGATCACGTTGTACAGGATGGTGTAGGACCACAGGCCTGCAGCCCGAGAGATGGTTAGAGCCCCCCCCCCAAGAGTCCCTTCTTCCGCACGCAGAAAGCAGGGCCCTAGGGGTCTTCTGCTGAGAGGCCCCTTCACCAGGATGACCACTCTCCTCTCAGCACTGTGCACAGCACCCAGGGAGCCCCATGGAGGGTGGGTCTGGTCACTTGCATAGCTGACTGGAGCTGGACAATGGGAGCAGCCTAAGAGGCCACAGGGTGTGTCTACAATGGACACTACAGTGAAAAAAGATGCAGTTGTATCATCTAGAACACAATAGGAGGACCTGGAGGTGGCCACACTGAGGACAACAGCTGGCGGCTGTGCTGGTCTATGCAATAAACAGATGATCAGCTGCCTCCTGGGATCTGTTATACCATATTAAATCTGCCACCCTAATAAGTCACTGTTAAGAAGGAAGAGTCTACAGCTACTCAACACACAGCCACTCAGCAAGCTAGGAGATGAGGGAGCTGAATGCACCTGCTACCGTGCACAAGGACCTGGGTTCAAGCCCCTGCCCCCCACCTGCAGGGAGAAGGAAGCTTCATGAGTGCCAAAGCGGAGCTGCAGGTCTCTATCTCCCCCTCCCTTCTCAATTTCTCCAATTTTTTTAAAAGACAGAGTAGCAGCTTGGAAGGGGTGGCCGTGCCATGACATGGAGCTGTATCCAGGCTGTGTGTGCAGAGGAGGAGAGGCGGCACCACTTACTGACGTGGCCAACGAAGACTGAGCTGGGTGCGGGGCAGGGGCAGGGGCAGATGAGGACATCCAGCTGCAGGGCCTGCCACTGCTCCATGAATTCATGTTGGTACTCCTGGGGGAGAGCCAGGCTCATCAAGGTTGGGGGGGGGGTCTCATGAGCCTGGAGGCTCACAGGGCCCAGCATGGGGACCACCAGCTCCTGCACAGCTGCCCAGGGCCACTGACATGCCCCTTTCCCAAGAGCCCAGAGGCATGAGGGCTCCAGCCCAGCTCTTTCGAGCCCTCCCCCAGCAGATGGTCACCTTCAGGGCCTCCTGCTGCCTCCAAAGCTCCTTCACAGACCTGCAGAGACAGACAGATGTTCAGGGCAGACCCCCACAGCTGCTCTCTATTCCAGCTGGGTCCCACACCAACGCCCACAGGCAGCTCACCTGACACCACAGGCCAGCCTGAAGTTCTGGGCCACCTGTGGGCACTAGAACAGACAGATGCAGGCCCATCAGTGTGGACTGCAATGACAAGGGTGTGGCAGCCCTTAGTCTCTCTCTCTCTGTCTCCCCTCCCATTTCTCTGTCCTGTTAAATAAAAAAGGTGGGGGGGCAGTGGAGCATGGGGTTAAGCTCACATAGTATGAAGCACAAGGACCCTCTCAAGGACCCTGGTTCAAATCCCTGGCTCCCCACCTACAGGGGGGTCACTTCACAAGCAGTGAAGTAGGTCTTCTGGTGTCTCTCTTCCTCTCTGTCCTATCAAGTAAAATAAAATTTTAAAAAAATGGCTTCTAGGAGCAGTGGATTCATACTGAGGCTCTGAGCCCCAGCAATAACCTTGGAGGCATGAAAGACAAGAAATCTAGCACCAGGAGTGCTAGATTTGTTGTAAAAGCACTAACTGTAGTGACAACCCTGGTTCGAAAGAAAAAAAAAAAAGCCGCAGTTGGGTATTAACCCCAAAATACTGAATCCTGAAGTCTGCTGCTTTTGCTGTTCCAGCAAAGTCACAAGCCCAAGCACCAGGGGTGTGTCTGCCTATGGGGACGGGGATGTGGGGGCTGCAGACCACATTGAGTGTCCAGGTCAGGGCACCGGCGGGCAGCTGGGCAAGGCCCCTCTCTGCCCCTCCCTGAGGCTGGGCAATACTCCAGGCCCAGGGAATAGACATGGGCCCCTCCGCTCTCTGTGCTCCCGGGGGTCAGTCCCAGACTCACCAGGGGCCTCCAAATAAGGGACAGGATCCTCTTGAAGAAGCGGGGGTAGCAGCTCAGCCTGAACAAGCTCTGCAGAGTGCGTTCCACCGGCTCATCCTTCCTGGGATAGAGACAAGGGTGGTGGCCTCCTGCTCCCCTATCCCTATGGAGAGCTCCCCTCCTCAGACTCCAGCAATAGGCACTGAGCAGAGAGCTCTGAGACTCACAGGCATGAGTATATATTCTCCTGGCCGTCAGCCATCAGCCCCCCCCAGAAGAACTGGGACACGACTAGGTCGATCCTGGGCACAGAGAAGGGGACAAGCTGTGGAGTGGGGGTGTGGTCAGAGCAGAGGCCAGCAGAGGGAAGTGCCTTCCACACAGCACCAGCTCCAACCACAGGGCTAGCACCCCACTCCTGGCCCTGGCAGTCTCCCTAGGCTGCCAGAGTGTGGACAGGCCACACTGAGGTACAGTGCAGGCCTGGATCCCAAGGGTCCACACCCCTCCCTGGAGACCCCAGGGCCCAGAGGACAATTAGAGCACATATGCAGACTCCACCAAAGGGGATATGACACCCAGGGACCCTGACAGGACAGCACTGGTGTTGGGGACTGCCCTGGAGGCTTCTCCTCATCTGTGGGCAGAGGCAGCAGGAGGAAGGGTAGAGGCAGCAAGAGGAAGAACAGAAGACATGGGGAACAGAGGACTGTCGTCCTCAGCAAGATGTGGAGCCCTCACCCAGGCAGGGAGCTTGGTGTCAGAGACCTCCTGGAGGGGCCTGGAGACAGCTCTCAAGACAGGCCTGACCTCCCTCAGTGTCCCCTCAGCCAGCCAGGCTTCAGCAGAGATGAGAGAGTAGAGGATCCCTCCTCCCGCCTCAGACTTGTGTCCAGCATGGCAGCGGCCACCTCAGAAGGGACAGCTCACTGCTGTCACCCATGTCTGCAGGCTCCTCTGGCACCTGGACCCCACGGCAAGCCCTGTGACCACATGGCCGCCCGGCCACCTGCTTGGGCCCTGCTGGCTCCTCCTGACTTGTCCCCCGGCAGCCTTGCACCCTGAGTCCTCTGAGCTGAGGGAGGCCAGACAGCCCCACAAAGTGGCCAGAGGCATCTTGGGGCCACAGCAGGTGCTGGCCAAGGCCCCGGCCCCAGGTCCCCAGGTGCCCACCTGGTGGCCAGCCCCCTGGAGCAGGTGATAGGCGTGTTGCACAGCCCTCCGCATACTGGGCGTGGGCTGGCTGTAGCCGTCACTCTCGTAGTAGCCGACACGCAGGGGCCGGCGGCTAGAGTAGACCTGGATGCACCCTGAAGCTGCTGCACTGCCCACTACTCCAGACCTCTCCGGGGACCAGTGGGGTGAGCAGGGCGTGTGACCCCAGGGTGTGGGGGACCCAAAGTGTGGGAGATCTCAGGGCATGGGAGGTAGGGTGTGGTGAGCAGGGAGACCCAGAGTATGAGGGAGAGGGACCCCAGGGCGTGTTGGAGGGGGCAAGAAGTGAAGAGGGTCCAGGTTGTGGGGCACAGGGAACCACCAGGGTGTGGGGTGGGGACCTGTTATAGGGAGTCAGGCTGTAGGGGCCCAAGAGCAGGGCTCCCAACAGGGGCCCCTCCCAAGCTCCAAGGCTCTCCCTGAAAGAGCTTCCAGAAGGTTCTGGCCCCGCAGGGAGGAGCTGTGGGGTGGGGCTCCTGGCTGGGGTGTGGACCTGGCCATCCCTCAGTCCCTGGCTGTAGGCTGGTAGCCTTCCAGGGTCTCACCTCCTGGTTGAAGGGCAGTGGCGGTACCAGGGGGTCTAGCCGGAACATCTCGTCACACAGCAAGGCATGTAGGAGCAGGGCCAGGCTGTCCACATCCCTGGCCATTGGCCCCACGGCTGACGACACTGGGGGGCAGGGCAGCAGAGCCAAGGCCACCCATGTGGGGGCAAGGTCTAGAGCTGCCCTGGCTATCCCTGGGTCTGTCCCTGAGCCCGGCACGTACAGCCTCCCTAAGCTGGACTTGAAAGGACAGCCCACATGCTGGCTGTTGGCCCCAGCCCTGGCCCCAGGAGAGGAACAGGAGCACACCCAGCAGGGGCAGTGTGGGGACAGAAGGTCCGTGGAGGCCTACCTGTGGTCAGGCTGTTCAGGGTTTTCACCACTCCCCAAGAGCTGCAGGCAGAGACCCAAGGGACGAGTGCACACAGGGCCATAACAGAGAGGGACTCAGGGAGCCCCCCCCATCCATGGGAGCCCCCCCACTCAGCCCTCACCCCAGGGTGCCCGCCCTACCTCAACCGGGAGGCAGTGGGCTTGAGGCCGCAGATACCGCAGAAGGCGGCAGGGATACGGATGCTGCCCCCCAGGTCAGAGCCCAGTCCCACTGGGGAGCCCCCTGCTGCAATGAGGGCAGCCTCGCCGCTGGAGGAGCCCCCTACGAGCCTGTCAGGGTTGTGGGGGTGGAGGGTCTTCCCGTAGATGGGGTTGTAGCTGTAGTAGCTGCAAGGGCAGGAAGGTGGAGCCCGATGCCCTGCAGCCCCCCCCCCATGCCAGCTCCCCACAGACACCGGGGCCCCCACCTCATGTCCAGGCCCTCCACCCCTCCACCTCAGCATGGCCTGCGATACACTGGTCTTCACAAAGGGCAGGGCGCCCTGGCTCCTCAGCACCCTGACCAGCACACAGTCTTCTTGGGTGGGCACCCCCAGCCACTTCACCAGCCCACAGCTGGCACTCAGGCCCTGGGCAGGCAGGTGTCAGTATGGACCTCCCCCAGCCTCAAGAGACGGGACAGGATGGGAAAGGACCAGGGACGGGGTAGAGGGGCCTTCATGGGCCATGCACACCTGCCTCTGGGTGTACATGTGTGTGCACATGTGTGAGTGTACACATCTCCATGTGTGTGTGTGTGTGTGTGTGTCTGTCCATATGCATGGGCAGTGGGGCCCAGAAGAGCCTGGAGGGGGTTGGGGGCTGGGAGTCTGGGAGTCCAGGAGGTCCTGGAGGGGCTGTGGCCAGGGCGAGGTTCCTGGGGTGCAGGTACTCACCTTGCAGCCATAGTTGTCCTTGAGGCTGATGGGGACACCGTGCAGGAAGCCCTTGCGCTCCTGCTGCTGCAGCTCCCACAGTGGTTCCTCCCAGGGCAGGGTGGACGTGAGGCAGTTTAGGGCACGGTGCACCTCCAAGGCCTGTGGAGCCCCCCATTCCTCCGTCAGCCCAGGGCAGGGCCACAGGCCCTATATCCCCCTCCCACCCGGCAGCAGGGAGGCCCCAGGGGCCCTGGCCAGTCCTCCTGAGGAACAGTTCAGAGACCTGCAGCCTGGCTGATCCTGGGGTGCCCCAGTCCCCGCCCAAGACCAGGCCGGTGTCACAGGCTGTCCCCACTGCACCCCCTACACAGGAGGCCTGGCTCACAGCCCCGCACCGCACAGCCTTGTCCATTCTTCCATGTGGCTGCAGAAGGCAATTGATGGGGGGCAGTGGGAAGAGACACCACAGTACTGTTCCACCATCCATGGTGCCCAGTGGTGCTGTGGTGTCTCTCTCTCTCTCTCTATCTTCTTCTTCTCTCTCTCCTCCCTCCCTCTCTTTGAAGCTAACCATAGAATGCAAACTGGGCTGGCTCCTGTGGAAGGCTGTATGAACAGTCCTTAGATAAATAAACATGGGATTGCCTTATGACCCAGCAACACCGCTCTTGGGCATTTACTCAGTGGACACTCAAGCACTAACTGGATGGGTCACATGCAGCCCTGTGTTCACAGTTGCATCATTCACAACAGCCAGAGTGGAAGCAGCCTAAATGCCCATCCATAGATGACTTGCTAATGAAGTTATGGGATATAGACTCCATGGAATACTACTCTGTCATCAATCTTGTCAATATTTCCATTTTATAAATAAAAATTTTAAAAAATACAATGATGTGTCTTTCGGGACAAAATGGAGGGAATTGGAGGTGATGGTGCTTAGTGAAATAAAGACGCAAAAGACAACAAACAGGAGAGTTTCAATAATATGTGGGGCTCTAGAGATCTGATTCACATGAACTTACAAAAAAACCATAAAACAAAGGCAAAAAATTGCATCTAAGTCTTTGTGAGAACCCTGGTGGTCCTCTCTCGAGGTGGGGGTGGGGGGCACAGACTTCAGTGTTGAGAGTGGTGTGGAACTAGCCCGTCATCTTATGGTCTTCAAACCCAGGAAAAAATATGTATTTTTTAATTTCCATTTTATTGGAGAGAAACAGAGAGAAATTGAGAGGAAGGGGAGATAGAGAGGGAGAGAGACAGAGAGACATCTGCAGCCCTGCTTCACAGGCTTGAACCAGGTCCTTGCACGTGGTGATAAATAAGTGTGCTCAGCTAGGTGTGCCCTGCCCGGGCTCACTTCTAAGGGGAAAGGATGCCAGTGAAGTGCCCGTGTGCCTCTTCCCTCCCAGGTCTAAGGTGGGACCCCAAGAGCTCACCTTGCCCAGGTAGGTATAGAGGACATGCTCCGAGCTCAGGGTGTCCTTCTGCAGCTGCTCCCTCAATTCTGACAGGGGTAGGGTGCGGATGGACTCAGCCTGGACCTCAGGGTGCTGGGGTGGGGGGGTGAGGGCAGGGGACAGACTCACTCTGCAGCCCAGCCCCCACAAGCCCAGCTTAGAGACCAGCTGCAGAAACCCAGAGTAGGGCTTCGGGGTCTCCCAGCAGCAAAGAATATGTCCAACCAGGCAGAGAGGGCAGGGTCAGCCTCCTGACCAGGGGAAGGTTCTGTCATCCTCTCTGCAGGGATGCCTCCTCCAGCTCCTGGGGCCTGAGGCCAGCTCAAGGCAAGCGCAGGAACAAGGCCAGGGGGACAGGCAGGCTGTGCTGGAGCAGGGGGGAGCAGGGGGGAGGTCTGGCTGCAGGCAGGTGTCCCAGTCCAGCTAGCTGGATCAGCAGCCCTGCCCACCCACTCTGCCCACCCACCCATCCAGCTGCTGGAGCAACTTCCTGCCCAGGAAGCTCAGGAGGGTGGGACATGGGTGGGGGCAGGGGGCCTTAGGTGGACCTCTACCCACATGGTGGGGAGTGGGCTCTGCCTAAACCTGGGGAAAGGGCACAGCCCCCCGAGCTCCTCCCAAACCCCAGGGGCTCTACCCCCTCCCCCACGGGGGGCTGTCCCTTCCCCCAGTGGGCTCTGCCCCAAGGCCTGCCCAGCACCTGAACCCAGCTGAAGGCCTGAACACCCCCCACACACAGGCGCCTAGGAACTCCTGGCCTCAGGCCTGCACCCTGGTCAGAGGAGGGCTCAACCCACCCTCAGCCCCAGGGTTGCACCCTGGCCACCCAGCACCCACAGTGATGGACAGGCTATGTTCCTGGCAGGGTCTATCCCTGGTCCCTGCTGTCTCCTGGGCCTCCTGCCCCCCCATCTCCCATTCCACCCATCTGTGCCCCCGTCCCATGGTCCCATGCTACCTCTCTGCAGCCTCTCTGACCCCTCCTGTCCTGAGTCCCCAGCCTCCTATCCCCTTGTGACCATGGCCCCAGACCACTGTTACCCTGACACACCCTCCCTATGCTCACTGTCCCCAACCTGTCCACCCTGTCCCCAGTGTCACCCCATGTCACCCTTCTGTCCCTCACCTTGCTATCCTCCCGTCCCCTGTGACCTCATGTCCCATGTTCCCCCACCATTACCCCATGTCCCAGGACCAACCCCCAGCCCCCCAGTTCCCCAGACCCTTGCATCCCCAGCGCCCACCTGAGCCCTGAAGTGCACCAGGGCAGCCTCTGCCTGGGCCACCAGCCGTGCCCTCTCCTCCTGGGCCAGTGCCACCCTCTGGGCCAGCCTGCGTCGGGAAATCCAGCGCCGCAGCAGAAAGCCAGCCCCCCAGCCCAGGAGCAGGGCACCCAGGGGAGCAGCCAGGTGGGCAGGGGGCAGCTGCAGCAGCATCCGCAGCCCGGGCATAGTGGGTGATCACTGAACCTGGGCCTGAGCAAGGTGGATCATCCTCCCACTGGCCCCACACCCTCCAGGCTGATCATTAACCCTGCAACCTCCCTGCCTCCAAGGCCCCAGTTCTTCTTCTAGCGTTTGCCCTTCTTCCATAGCCAGTCAACAGCATCAGGTTGAAAGCTGTCAGGAGCTGCTTGTTGCTGGCTTTGAAAGTGACTGGGATCCATGTGGATTCAGTCGGCTAGGAAGGATCGTCAGTTTCCCCAATGAATGGGTACTCACGGGATGCACCACGAGAAGGTCGATCCAATGCATCCCAGGGCCCCAGTGACAGCAAATAGCAGCAGAGAGGCTCTCCCACCTGCAGGGCACTCTATCTTCCCTTCCTCTCTCAGTGTCTCTCTGTCCTAGCCAACAAAAAAATTGGGGAGAAAGGGGTGGATGCCCACAGGGGCAGTGGATTGGCAGTGCAGGGACCAAGCCCCAGGATCACCCAGGTGCCTCGAGAAGGGGCAGGGGGTGAGGGGCTGTGGCCCGTCAGGGTCACGGGAAGCAACTCAGCACTCAGCCTACAGGCGCTCCTCCCTAACCCCTCCCACCACCTGCAGCGCCAGCTCAATATTGGGAAAGTCAAATATTTAAGAGTGGAGTGTGGCAGGGCAGCTGATACTCATCTCCACTCCAGCATCATGCTGAGCCCTGAAGGCTTGATCTTCCCGGTGAAAACAGCCTGGCTGCAGAGAATGTGCTGTGACCAGACCTCAAGAAGCGGCAGGGGGTGAAGGTGGTGGCGAAGAATCGGGCAGGATCTACAGGTGCTCGACCCACTGTGACCAGGACAACCGTCCACAGTGGCCCGGGGTGGGCCAGCGGGGCAGGGCCCCTCTGCTGAGCAGTCAGCCAGCACCTGGCACCCAGGGCTGACACAGCCTGGGGTGACTGGGACAGGACAGAAGCCCAGGAGGGCAGGAAGCAGCATGGTCATGCCATGACTTGGCTGCATCCTTAGTCGACGAGCAGAGGTGTCTGTGACTGGGGGGCTTTGGCTGCATGTCCTCAGAAGGACTCTGGTGGCTGTTGGGACCCAGTACAAGTCCCTGACACAACCCCGGCCTTCTGAGCAGTGACTAAGGAGTGTCTCACAGGAAACCCCCCCCATGCCCTCTGAGCAGTGACTAAGTGGCATCTCAAAGGAAGCCCCCCAGTCCTCTGAGCAGTGAATGGGGATGTCTAACTTGCCCATGACAGTGAGTCAGGGCTGGCAGGTGTCAGCGGGGCTGACCTCACTGAAACAGCAGCCCCCAAGGTGACATGCAGGGACACTTCCTGAGACAATTTTTTTTGGGGGTAGAGGACACTGCTAACGCCCATGTTCAGCGGGGAAGCAATTACAGAAGCCAGATCTTCCACCTTCTGCACCCCACAATGACACTGGGTCCATGCTCCCAGAGGGATAAAGAATAGAAAAGCTATCAGGAGTCGGGCGGTAAGTGCATGTGGCGCAAAGCACAAGGACTGGCATAAGGATTCTGGTTCAAGCCCCCGGCTCCCCACCTGCAGGGGAGTTGCTTCACAGGCGGTGAAGCAGGTCTGCAGATGTCATCTTTCTCCCTCCCTCTCTGTCTTCCCCTCCTCTCTCCATTTCTCTCTGTCCTATCCAACAACGACAACATCAACGACAACAACAATAACTACAACAATAAAACAACAAGGGCAACAAAGGAGAATAAGTAAATAAGAAAAAATAAAAAGAAAAGAATAGGAAAGCTGTCAGGGGAGAGGATGGCATATGGAGTTGTGATGGTGGGAATTGTGTGGAACTGTACCCCTCTTATCCTATGGTCTTGTCAGTGTTTCCATTTTATAAATAAAAATTAAAAATAAAAAGGAGCCTTCATTTTCCTTCACAGCTGAGTAGTATTCCACTCAGCCACTCATCTGTTGCCAGACACCTGGGTTGCTTACAGGTTTGGGTGGCTACAAATTGCTCAGCTATGAACACCAACAAGGGATAATATGCAAAATCTACAAAGAATCCACCTAACTCAGCAACAACAAAAGCAAATGACACCATCCAAACACGGGGAGAGGACGTGGACAGAATATTCACCACAGAAGAGATCCAAAATGCCGAGAACCACATGAAAAAATGCTCCAAGTCTTTGATTGTCAGAAAAATGTAAATAAAGACAACAATGAGATACCACTTCACCCATGTGAGAATGTCATACATCAGAAAAGGTAACAGCAACAAATGCTGGAGAGGTTGTGGAGTCAAAGGAACCCTCCTGCACTGCTGGTGGGAATGTCAATGGGCCCATCCCCTGTGGAGAGCAGTCTGGAGAACTCTCAGAGGCTAGAAGTGGACCTGCCCTGTGACCCTGCAATTCCTCTCGTGAAGATACATCCTAAGGAACCAGACACACCCATCAAAGAAGATCTCTGCACCTGCGCTCCCTAGCGAGATCTCTGCGCCTGCACTCTCCAGAGATCTCAGCACCGACAGGCAGCAGAGCTGCAGTGGCTGTGAGGACTGGACAGGGCGCCGCGGGGGAGGCAGCTGACCGGCGTCCCCAGCACCGGCCCCAGGGTCCCTCTGCAGCTCGAGACCCGGACTGTGCCCCGGCCCCAGAGGGAGGGCCACTGTTCGGCCTCCACCGCCGTCCCGCGCGGCGGAAGACTCGGGCTCCGCGGGCACAGGCCCCGCCCCGTTCTTACCTGCTCACGGCAGTAGCCCACCGGCGCCCTCTGGCGGTCACGCGGGATCCCAGCGCGCATCACGGCACCCGCTTCCGGCGCGCTCCGCCCGCCCCGGCGATGACACAACTTCCGGTTGACGTTAACGTCACTTCCCGCGCGCCGTCCCCGGAAACGGTGCACGCAGCCGCGCGCCGGCCATGGAAGGCCACCTGTTCTCTGCGGCGCTCAGCGGCTCGTTCCTGGCGTCGTGCCTACTATTCGCCGCTGTGGGCCGCGCGCTGCGGGAGCCCTACATGGACGAGGTCTTCCACCTGCCGCAGGCGCAGCGCTTCTGCCAGGGCCACTTCACCGAGGTGCGCCCTGCCGTTGACCCCTGACCCCAGCCCCGGGCTGCGGGGTGGGGGGGCTGACCCCTGACCCTGGGTCCCCCAACCCACCCCGGGCTGTGGGGGAGGCTGATCTCTGACCCTGGCCCCCCCCACCCCGGCAGCAGTGCGGGCTGACCCCTTCCAACCTAGGGGCTTGCCAGGTGGAGGCTGACCTCTGACCCGCGCCCCAGCGGGGTGGGATCCTCCGGGTCAGTAGCAGATAAGGACCAGGGTCGCCTCGGCCCTGCCTGCCGGGCTGCCAACCACACTGCCCCACCTCCACCCCCGGGCGGGTGGACGCCGGGGTCCCCATCCCCCGACGGCAGCAAACCCACCTGGGGGACCCCCAGCCTCCAGGGACCCGGCCGCTCCTGACCCGCGCCGGGCCACCTGACTCCCCGCGGGTGTCCCCCGTAGTGGGACCCCATGATCACCACGCTGCCTGGCCTGTACCTGCTGTCCGTGGGCGTGGTCAAGCCGGCAGGCTGGCTGCTGGGCTGGCCCGAGCAGGTGGTCTGCTCCATCGGGGCCCTGCGCTTCGTCAACCTGCTCTTCAGCGCCGGCAACTTCTACCTGCTGCACCTGCTGCTGTGCCGCACGCAGCCGCGCCACAAGGTAAGGCTGGGGCAGGGGACTCGGCGGGCGGGCGGGCGGGCAAGCCGAGGGCATAGGGTTCCTGCGACTCCCTGTGCTTAAACCCGAGCGCATCCATGACCCCACGGTCAGCCCCGAGTGGGCTGGACAGCTGCCCGCCCTGGCCCCGTGGCTGCGGGCAAGCGGCCCCTAGTCCCAGGCGCAGAGGAGATGAGTGATTTCTCTCTAGAAGAGTAAGGCCTCGGCCCAGTCCCAGCATCACACGGAGCAAGCGCCATGGACGCAGGGCTGGGCGCCACCGGGCCACTAATCTCAACAGACAAACCGCAGACCTCACCCGACCAGGGGCTGCTGTGAGCACTGGGGGTACCCCACCCTCTCCTGTGGGGTGCTGAGGACTCTGTCTCTGCAGAAGGCCTCTTTCCACCTGGTCACAGCACCCCCTGTGCTTAGCGACCCTAGGCCCTTCAGGGTGCCCACCCCACCCCCCTGCCAGCTGGCAGTAGTCCTTGGGTGGGCCTGAGCGGACCTAGCCCCCCCCCCCACCTCCACTCAGCAGGCCTGGTGCCCCCGGCCCCTCCTGCAGGCCTCGTCGGGCATCCAGAGGGTCCTGTGCACGGTGGCGCTGGCAGCCTTCCCACCGCTTTATTTCTTCAACTTCCTGTACTACACGGACGTGGGCTCGGTGTTCTTCACGCTCTTCTCCTACCTCATGTGCCTGTACGGGAACCACAAGACAGCCGCCCTGCTAGGCGCAGGCGCTGTGCTCTTCCGGCAGACCAACGTGGTGTGGGTGGCCTTCTGTGCAGGCAGCGTATGCGCCCCAAAACTGGCGGAGGCCTGGCAGGCGGAGCTGCGGGTCCGGCCTGCGGGAGGGGGGCCCCTGCAGCGAGGCTGGGCGCTGGCCCGCTTCCTGGGGATATTCTTGGGACGCAGGGAGCAACTGTGGGCCCTGCTGCCGGCGCTGTGGCCCTACGCCCTGCTGCTGCTGCTCTTCAGTGCCTTTGTGCTGCTCAACGGTGGCGTGGCCGTGGGTGACAGAGACAGTCACGAGGCCTGCCTGCACCTGCCACAACTCTTCTACTTCTGCTCCTTCACGCTGCTCTTCTCCTGTCCACACCTGGCCACCCCCTCAAGGCTGCGAGCCTTCCTGGGCTGGGCACGCCGGCGCCGGGCCCTCTTCCTGTTGCTCACTGTGGCCTGCATGCTGCTGGTCTGGAGGTTCACCTACGCCCATAAGTACCTGCTGGCTGACAACCGGCACTACACCTTTTACGTGTGGCGGCGGCTGCTGCAGCGCCACCCAGCAGTCAAGTACTTGCTGGCACCCGCCTATGTCTTCGCGGGCTGGGCCATCCTCGACTCACTCAGGGCCAAGTCCATCTTCTGGACCCTGACCTTCCTGGTCTGCCTGCTGGCCGCCACAGTCCCACAGAGGCTACTGGAGTTCCGCTACTTCATCCTGCCCTACCTCATCTACCGGCTGAACGTGCCACTGCCTCCCACTGCCCGGCTGGTGTGTGAGCTGGCGGCCCACACCGCTGTCAACGCCCTCACCTTCTACGTCTTCCTCAACAAGCCCTTCCGCTGGCCTGACAGTCCAGACTTGCAGCGCTTCATGTGGTGATGAATGGTGCCCAGCCAGTGTGGGACCACCACCCCAAGACACACAGCACAGCCTGCCTGTGGCCCCCAGAACCCAGGAGCTGAGAGTTGGGGCCACTGCAGCCAGGGAAGGGACCGTCCACTGCCAGCAGCAGGCCCCTCTGTGCCCCCAGACCCATCCCCAGCCAGGCAGCAACAGGGGACACAGCCTGGAAAGATGTTCCCAACTGGAAGGCCGTCCCACAGAACATGGCATGTGATTCAGATCTTCAAGTCAAACAGCCTTGACACTCCTGAGTCTGGGATCAGGGGAGGTCAAGCTTTTAATGACCACTGGCCCATAGCTGGCGCCCACTGGAAAGGACTTGTGGAGGGTGACCCCTCTCAGGAGGCCTGCTGACCACTGACCCTGTGCTTATTTGCAGGGCTGCTCTGACAAGTGGCCACAGACTTGGGGCTTAACACACCCCCCTCCCCCATTCCAGAATCTGGGGGCCTAAAAGGAAGGTCTTGGTGGATTGGTTGTCTCCAGAAGCCCAGGAGGCCAGCTTTGACACCCCAGTAGCTTCTGGGCCCCCCGATCCCCTTCTGGTTCTCCAGGACAAGGCCTGACCATGGCTGGTCTGGATCCAGGCCCTGCCTCATGTCTGCAGGTGGAAATGGGCAGTTCCTGGGTGCCTAGTGACCTGGTGCTTTGTGAGATATGCTTCAGCCTCTCAGACTCAGCAGTGAAGAGTGAAGCCTCTAGCTAGGAAGTCACGTCTACGTAGACAGCTGTGCATAGCATTGTGTCTGTACAGGGAGGTCACGTGGCCCAGGAACTAAAGGCACATGGTGTATGATGTCGCTGTGACACGTAGCAGACTTGGATGGGGGGGGTCTTAGAGTCATCTGCTTGAGGCCTTTGTAGTTAGGGATGGCTGCAGGGGTGTGTTGTGTGTGATGTCTGCTGTTTGGGGGACATTCCTTATACTGTTCTCTCCTTACAGAAAAATAGTATTTGGACCCATGAACTCTTCTGTGTACCCTCAGAACTGTGAACAGAGTTTATCCTTAGCCTTTACATTCATAAACTGACAGCCACTTATTGGTCTTCACTACTGGACCATGTGTTCTCTGGACCTGAAATGACGGATTTGGGAAATCTTTGCAAATAGAACTTGTGCAGAGCTGGAGTTACGTGTGCAGCTCTGAGTCACAAGTGTGCTCTCTTAGTGCACAGACACACGCACTTAGAGGAGAGCTTGTAGGATGAGTGTTCCCACCTACACTAGTTCTTAAAATTAGACAAGAAAGCACAAAGAAACTATTCTTTAGCAGAGACCTGAATTGCAGGGAATCAAAGTTATGTAGAGATAGAAACTTCCTGAGGATTATTTCCTCTAATGAAGAAATGTCTTCTCTGACAATTTCTCCAGTCCAGCCTGGCGGTCAGGTGGCCGTGCCAGGCCCTGTCTCCGCTCCAGGTGCTAGGACTGTCCTAGCATCTGAGTGGATTTCCCAAGAGGCCTTGTGCCAGGAGGCAGGCGACAGTCCATGTTTCCACAGCACTGAAATGCAAGTGCCCAGCGAGTGAGGGCCCTGGACCAGCAGGTGCTACTGAGCTCAGCCTATGACAGCCTCCCAAGCTACACCTATTTTGCATTTTTCAGAAGTTTTCAAATAGGTGTTTTACATGTACTTTTTAAAAATCAGACGAGTTTCATTAAGAGGTGACTGCCAACATATTGGTAAGCCAGGGTCTGTAGAAACTCCTGTTACAGTAAAGGTCTAAACAGAACTGGTTGAAAGGATGCCATGAAAAGATCCAAGCCACCAATTCTTCAGGCCCAGTAATGACTCTTCTCTCTTTTCTACCTTGCATGGATTGTGCAGATACAGAGCATTATCTGTATAGGTTAGTGAAGCCCTCTTCCCATGGTTTTTACACTCTTAGCAGAGACTCAGAAATCATTTGTAATGTCTCTTACTCAGAAATGGAACCACCCGCATGTGACAGAGTTTAGAAAGCCTGTTCTGAGTAAAGACGTCTGCCAGCCGCCTCTGCTGTGCCTGCTGTGCCGGATCTGCCTCCAGGCTCCTGGCCCTGCAGCTCAGTGTGTGGTATCTGTGTCTGTGCACTCTGCAGCCACGGCTGAAGGGAGGGCATGGGGGCCTCCCTATGGATCACACCCACCAACCTGGAGCCACTGTTGGGAGACTCGCCTTAAAGTAAAATGTTCACATAAAACTAAATCCAGTGGCACATGCACTTGAGCACACGTTATAAGGCACGAGGACCTGAGTCTGAGTACTCACTCTCCACTTACTGGGCAGAAGCTTCATCAGTGAAGTGGGTCTGCAGGTGTCTCTGTCTGTCTCCCTCTCTGTCTCCCCCCCTTCTCAATTTCTGTCTGTCCTGTCAAATAAAGTAGAAAAGAAAAAAAAGGCCACAAAGAACAGTGTTTGTGATGCCGGTACCGAGCCCCTGCAAAGACCCTGGTGGCAATAAGAAAAATTTAAAAATGAATAAAATAAAACCCAACCCACGTCTGCTGGGCAGCAGAGGGTATTCCTCAGAGCTAACTCAGAAGGAGCACCCTGCTGTGACTGCCTGGGGCCTGTGCCCAGGGAAGCGGGTCTGTGAGGGCTGGATTCACGGCTGTGGGGTCTCAGGAGGTGGTGGTGTGTCCTGTCCAGCTTCTAAGGCAGCAGCTGCAGCAGAGTTCAGGGACTTAGAAAGCACAGGCCGTGTTATCAGGAGCTGATCTTAGGATGTAGATCACTTCTCCCAAGGAGAAGGAGCCAGAGCTGTTTCCTGCCCAAGTTTCCCGGCCTAGGTTAAAAGTCTCATACCCACCAGTGTTTAAAACCACTACAATTACTCACTCACCTGTGGACACACTGGTGCTTCTAAACAGGATGTGATTTGATTGAGACACTTTGAATGTGATGACAGGGATCCAGGTCACATCAACTGTCCCATCGTTAATGACAATAGCACACTTGATGGTTATTAGGCTTTGTGGAAAAAGAATCAGCACACTGTTAATCCAGCAGGGCTGCACTCTGCTACTTTATGAGCAATTGTTAAGTTTTTTAAAGATGGTGTTATCATAAGCACTTAAATGTCAGCCACAGAAGCACATCTAATATGCTGAAACATGTCAGTCAAGAATAATAAAATGGACAGATGGGGGGTGTCCCCAAGTCCCACACTCCAGTCTTCAGCGCTTGGAGACCATTTCCAGGGCAAGACATTTGTCCCCGAAGTAATTGCAGCATTCTGAAAGCTTGCTGCTGAGGTGACGAAGCCAGGCTGGCTGTCCACTCTGGCTGGACATGCTGCCAACATGAGGGGGAGGGGCATGCGTGCATGTGTGTATATTAACACAGACTGGGTCTGTGTTAATATAAACGTGGGCTTTTGTGTGAGAGAATGTGTATTAGTGTGAGTTTGGGCCTGTGTCTGTGCCGAGTGGGGAGCAGATGGTGTCCTGTGGCTGTTCCTCCTAGTACCCAGGCTCCTCCCCACCAGGCAGCACTACCCCTGGCCTGTGAGTAGAGACTGCAGGTTGCTGGCCTTGGGTGGGTGTGACTGGGTGTGAGGCCCCACCTGTGGCTCTCGATGGCACGCAAAGGGCAGGAGCAGTCCTACCCTGTGCTGACCCACTGGGGGCACGTGGCCTTGTGCTGGCTGCAGCTGCTTCAGAAACTGGAAACTGCAGGTGCCAGCTGTGGAAGGGCGGAGCCCAGAGGATGCAACAAGGTTGCTGGTGTGTCTGGGAGCTGCCATGCTCCTGCCCACAGGCTCAGTCAGGTGGGAGAAGAAACGGGGGGTGGGTAGGGGGCAGTCAGAGCTCAGTGGGGCAGGCGGCCTTTCCTGATCTCTGCGGGGTTGCAGATACAGGGAGGAGACAGGTCTCTACAGAGATGCCCCAAGACGCAAACACATTGAGCTGGCTCCAGAACCAACCTCTGAGGCTGACACTATGGCTGCACCCGGTGGTCTCTGTCCTGAGGCAGCCAGTCCAGTCCGTGTGCCTTGCTGTCTTGCTGTCGAGACAGCCCGAGGGCACTTCCAGCTCTGGTGGTGACAGTGCAGGGACCCTCTAACAGTCACGGGGTATCAGCACATGTCTCTGGGCAAGAGACGAGGGAGACACCCGAGGTGAAGCTTCTGGGGGGGCCTCACCCTGGGCCATGAGCCTGGCAGGGTGGGTACCCTCTCAGGGGAGCCATCTGCAAAAGGTAGTCTCGAATTCTTTCCTAGGGGAAGGGAGAACCCACGGCTCCCCTCCCTTTGCAGCTTCCTCCTGCAGGCCTCACACAAGGTGGCGGCAGGAGGTGGCTCAAAACCGGGTCCTGTGCAGGGAAGCCTTTGCCCTGTGGGAAGCCGCCTGGATTCCCTCCTGAATTTACCCCCAGGCAGCTCTGCCAGGTCCGAGGCAGCACTGCCATGTTCAAGGAGTCCAGCAGGTGGCGCTGCTGTGCTCAGACACCAGCGTCAACTCCTCTGGGTTTGGGTGATCCTGTGCTGCTGGAGCCACCCTGCCTGTGCCATCACACGAGTCCGGGCTCTGCTGGGAGCTTCAGCCTGTGTCCCCTGCACTGTCTCCCACAGGTGAGGTTGGGGGGGGGGTCCCTGGGGCACAGCCCACAGCTGCCTCCTCTAGTCCAGGGGACCCTGCTCCCACCAGGCACCTCCTGTGGGGCCCAGGGTTGTCACCAGCTGCCCCGTCTGCCCCTGGAGCTCTAGGCCCTTCCTACAGTTTCCCTAGCCAATTTTCTCCCCCCACCCCCCTTACATTTTTCCCAGAGCAAGGGCCTCTCACGTTAAGATTTCACACACACCCATGCCACTGTCCATCCAGAGAGAGGGACACACACCACAGTGTAGCAAGACGTGTGCCTGCCAGTGGGCTGCCTTTCCCCCTCCCTATCCTTCTTGTTCCTCCTCTCCCTCTCCCATATCCTCGTTTTTAATGGGGTTTACATTCAACAGTATTTGTATACTTTTCCCATATTTGGGAGCTACTCTCTTCCCTGATGCAGCTTTCTGGTCCTTTTTCCAGCCATGACATCATCTCCCCCAGACAATAACTTGGATCCACCTGCATATCAGATTTCAGGCTCAGGGGGAAAAAAAAACTAGTATAGTCACAGGCCCTTTGGGATAGAAAGAATTAAAATAGGCCTACTAGCTATCTACAAAATGGAGAAACCCCCCCCCCCCCCAACTCTTCATCTGCACTATTCCAGCCTTTAGGTTCATGATTAGTCAACAACTTGTTTGGCTTTGTATGTTAACTCTCTTTTCAGCCACCAGGTTCCAGATGCTACCATGATGCCAAACAGACTTCCCTGGACAGACGACCCACCAATGTGTCCTGGAGCCCCGCTTCCCCAGAGCCCTGCCCCACTAGGGAAAGAGAGAGACAGGCTGGGAGTATGGATCAACCTGTCAATGTCCATGTTCAGCGGGGAAGCAACTTCAGAAGCCAGACCTTCCACATTCTGCATCCCACAATGACCTTGGGTCTATACTCCCAGAGGGTTAAAGAATAGGAAAGCTATCAGGGGACGGGATGAGATGCGGGCTTCTGATGGGAGTTATGTGGAGTTGTACCACTCTTACCCTGTGGTTTTGTCAATGTTTCCTTCTTATAAATAAAAAAGTTACTCATTTTGTTCTCGAATGTTTTACTTATTTTTTTTATTATTTTTTTTTATTTAAATTTTTAATTTAAGAAAGGA
Source organism: Erinaceus europaeus (assembly GCF_950295315.1). NCBI lineage: Eukaryota > Metazoa > Chordata > Mammalia > Eulipotyphla > Erinaceidae > Erinaceus > Erinaceus europaeus. The sequence goes on from NC_080168.1 coordinate 67,198,244, forward strand.
TTAGTGAACAAAAGCATAAGGTAGGAGGGGTACAACTCCACACAATTCCCACCACCCAATCCCCATAACCCACCCTCTCCCATGATAGCCTTCCCATTCTCTAGTCCTCTGGGAGCATGGACCCAGGGTCGTTGAGGGTTGCAGAAGGTAGAGGGTCTGGCTTCTGTAATTGCTTCCCCGCTGAACATGGGCGTTGACTGGTCGGTCCATACTCCCAGTCTGCCTCTCTCTTTCCCTAGTAAGGTGTGTCTCTGGGGAAGCTGAGCTCCAGGACACATTGGTGGGGTCTTCAATCCAGGGAAGCCTAGCCAGCATCCTGGTGGCATCTGGAACCTGGTGATTGAAAAGAGAGTTAACATACAAAGCCAAACAATTTGTTGAGCAAACATGGATCCCAAGATTGGAATAGTGGAGAGGAAGTGTTGGGGAGGTACTCACTGCAAACTCTAGTGTAATCCTGCTTTCAGGTATATATTTTGCAGTAGTTTATGGATACGTGTGCGCATACGCTCTCTCTCACAGAAACTGGTGTATGTCTAGGTTATGGGACTTTGTTAGAAAGTGAACTACCTGAGATGAAATTAGAGTGTACTATAAAAGGAAAGGTCTCACCCGAGTAATGAAGCTGAAGGGTTGTCATTCCACACGTGAAGTCTCTGGATACACTCTGAGGTGAAGCATGTTGAGATGGCAATCGTTGCTTTGGTTAGGTTGTGATCGACGGATGCAATATTATTTGGTATGGATTGGGAGAAGCATACGGGAAAGTGAGCCCTATCCATGGGTGCCAGGACTGGGGGAAGTAGGGGCTCTATAGTGAAGATGTGAGGTTCCTGCTGTCTTAGGCTTCAAAAAGACAATCAATAGTTAATATTATCATCACATTATTTGTTGATTGGGTTAACTTTGAAAAGTCCCTTTGTTATGGTTTGCTGTACAGTACCCAGTATCTTGTATATAGCTGTGCTATTGGAAGCTTCTAATCTACTTGGTCTAGGCTTTTGAGAGAGTCCGCATATCAAATACGTTGCCTATCTATTAAAAAGATTCAGTTTGTCTTTTGAGAACCTTTGAGACATACAATTGATTTCCCCCTCTCATATTAATTAACTACTGATTTATATGTCTACATTTTGCTAGGAGTGTACATAAACACCATTCCCATCACCAAAGGACCGTGACCCATCCCTCCCGCCCATTCCCACCCCCCACTGGCCCAGGAAGCTACATGTCTACCCCTCACCACTGGGTTTTTACTTTGGTGCCCTATGTTTTACTTATTTTTACTGGATAGAGACAGAGAAGTTGCAAGGAAGGGAGACAGAGAGATGCAGTGCTGTTTCCCCCCTGCAGGTGGAGGAGCAGGGGGCTTGGATCCAGGTACTTGCACACTGTAATGTGTGTGCTCCTGCCTGGCCCTTATTTTGATGAGAGAGACAAAGACCAGAGCCCTGCTCAGCTCTGGCTGCTGGTGGTGCTGGGGACTGAACTTGGGACCTCAGAGCCTCAGGCAGGAGAGCCTGCAGAACCCCTGTGATGTTACCCAGCATTATCATTATTTTCTTTTTTTAATTTTTATTTATTTATTTTCCCTTTTGTTGCCCTTGTTATTTTCCCCAGAGCCCTGCTCAGCTCTGGCTGATGGTGGTGCTGGGGACTGAACCTGGGACCTCAAAGCCTTAGGCAGGAGAGTCTTTGCAGAACCCCTGTGATGTTACCCAGCATTATTATTATTATTTATTTATTTTCCCCAGAGTCCTGCTCAGCTCTGGCTGATGGCAGTGTTGGAGTCTGACCCTGGGCCCTGGGGTCAGCTTGCAGAAGCTTCATGCTGTCTCCCTGGCCCCACTTCTTCCTCTTTCTACCCCTTTTCTTTTTCTCCCTGTCCACATCTTTTCAGTCATGCTCGTGCTCTATTTTTTTGTTGGTTTCTGTCGCTGGTGCCTGCATGACTCCACCACCCCTGGCAGAGTTCCCCCCCCCCCTCCTTGCTTATCTCTTTTCCAGACAGAAGCTGAGAGACAGAGAAGAGACTGCACAACACTGCTTCCCCAGTGCACCGCTCCCACACGGTGCCGGGGTCTCAGACCCCGGTCCCCCCACAGGTGCCACCTGGCTTTCTTTACGGGAACAACCCAGAAGCCCCTGGCTGAACCACCCCACCTTTGGGGCGGGCCTCGCCCCGTGGGTAACTGTCACCCTAGCCCAGGGATGCCCATGGCTCCCGTCCTGGACAGTCAGCTTCCTCAATGCTCTTCTCAGAGGACATCTGCATTTTCCTGAAATCCCTGGACAGCATGGACGGCACTGCTCTGAGCCAGCCTCATGCCCCAGAGTGCTCCCCACGCCCTGCTGGCTGAGGCTTCTGGGATCCGGGCCTCATTCTGTGTCCTGGCCCAGGACCCCAGGGCAACTCCTATGCACTGTCCCCGAGGGCTAGCTGCAGAGACATGTGGCTGTCCCTCTAGGGGAGACGGGTCTGACTCCTCTGGTCCCCGGGCACGTGGGAGCAGATCCAGGGGCGGTCTAGCTGCTACTGTCAGCTGACAGTTACTACTGCTGACATTTTCCACCAGACTTTGTCTTTTCAATCCAGTTTCAACAGTGAGTCAAATTTCCTGCACATTCAATATTCCTGCTTTCCAATTACCCAGAATGTTTGAATTTCTGATATAAAAATAAAAGACTTAGAGTCAACACTCTCATTCCCCTAAACCACTTAGTGCAATTCTCTCCTGCTCACACAATGCTTCAGGAATAAATCAACCACAGATGGCTCTCTCACCTACACTTAGCTGCCATGTGTGCCACTGGTTCTTTGCCATTTTAGCCTTTGCACTGCTTCACAAAAGCAATGAAGAATATGAAAAACATAAATTAGACAAACACAAGGCTCTGGAGGATCATCCAATATTAGATTTGAACACACTGTAAATGAAGAGCATGTTTCAGACTGAACAGAACCAAATGAGGGAAGAAGTCTGCCCAGCCACCGCCCAGGTGCAGGCTCCAAGCTCTGGGGAGGACAGTCATGCTGAGTACCCCAGTACCATGGCCTCCTCCCCACCGGAGGACCCACAGCAACCCAGGGATCCACGGACCCACAGCTCCAGATCCTCTCAGCAGCTCCAGCCCCCTCCCCACAGCTCCAGTGCTTACAGACAGTTCCCTATTACACAGATTCTTTTTTGGTGGTTGAAAATGCCACTTAACAATGGCATTAATAAAACCAGTAGTAGCAGGACAGCAATGTCAGGAAAACACATGCTCATAGTGAAATAATCTCATTTGGAGAGTTGATTTGATTCTTCCCCTAATGGATGGTGTTTTTTTCTGAGTTCCAATCACAGAAGGAATGACTTTGTAACCCAGCTGTTTCCAATACATGGGGGGGGAAAAACCCTTATCTCTTCTTCTTCTAGCGTTTGCCACCCTTATCTCTAAGACACTATGTAATCCTGTTAATGAGAATTACAATGCAACACAGCCCTGAATCAGGCAGGCAGTGCATGGATTCCTCATTATCTTGCTACTTGTGTGGCCACATCTTTGTCCAATATCAGAAACTACACCCCATTGGTCTCTTTCTCTCCCTCTCCCTCTTCCTCTCCCCCCACACATAGATGCAGACATTTCAAACTCTTTTGGATGTCTTTCTTTAGCACTTCATTTCCTTGGCACAACAGCTCAGCAATTAGAGATGTGGTCCCGGAATTACCAAATCATCTGTGAAAGGTCACACTGTCTCTGCATGTGCATGGATCTGCCCTTTGAAGCTGCCAGGCCTGAAAGTCTGTTGCCCCTCGGAGCTTGGGATTATGGTGCTCAGCTGTTGGGGGCCTTCATGGGGAGCGTAACCTTTAGGGCTGCCCACCTTCAGGGGTCTTGCTTACGGCGCTGCTCAGCTTAGAGGGATGGCTCTCAGCTGAAGGCCCCCTTCTAGAAGTCTGTGCCGCTCACCCCAATTCATTTACGGCTGGCAGCATTTTATTTTTATGGCGAATGCACTGAGGTGGGATGCACTCCCGTACCCCTCTGGGCTGGCCTATGCCCCTCCCTAGAGCAAGCAGGACCAAGCCTCCAGGGGTGTCTTCACAGCATGCTCAGAGGCCCCAGACAGCAGCTGTGACACCAGGCTCACCACCCTCTCTGACTTCTCACCTCCCTGACTCGAGCTCAGCTCCACCGTCAGGAGCACTGGGGTTAGGATGCAGCAGGAATGTGTGTTTAGCCACCCAGAGAGCCCAGTGCACTGGCCAGGGAGACACAGTTGGACAGGAGGACAGAGAGCTAAGTGACAGACACCCCAGGGCCCTTGCCCCCCCCCCTCTCTGCCTGCAGCCCCGGCACCTGGCACCCAGTGCTTCCAGAACATTCCTGATCCCCCTCAGACTCCCCCTCTTACCCGGCTGCCTGGCCCATGCCCCAAACTGAGGAGCTCCAGGGCCCCGGGTGTGACTCCCAGGGCAGCAGGGCAGCTGGACCACAGTCCAGTCCAGGAGCGACCCCCCCCTGCACACCCGTCCCCATGCCAACTGCTTCCTACATGGAGTTGCTGCCTTGTCCCTCAACACCCTGTGACCAAAGCTGCTCTGGAGCTATATTCTCATCAGTTCCGTCCATCCTTCTGTCTGTCTGTCCAACCAGGGAGAGGGCTCACTGGTCCTGCTGCAGATGTATGTCTGAGACCCCAGCTCCAGCCCCACTCCGCCATGTGCCAGAAGGGGGCAGCACCATGCTTCCTCTCTCACAAAAACCTGTAGGACAATTTTTAGAAGGCTGAGTTAGGGGGGCCAGGTGCCGGTGCACCCACATGAGCACACACCTTACCATATATAAAGAGCTGGGTTTGGGGTTTGAGCCCCTGGCCCACACCTACAGGGGGTACATTTCGTGAGGATGCAGGTTTCTGGTTTTTGTTTGAAACTCCCCCGGTGACCCCAACAAAACCAAGACAGACACTGGGGTGAGGCCAAGCAAGACCAGCAGCTGGGAGACAGCACAGCCGGCAGGGCACTGGACTTGCACCACGGGGGCCTCCGTGTGAAGGCTCACACTGCATGTGTACAAAGGGACTCTGATTGCCCCCCCCCCATGAAATAAATATATTTGAAATAAGAAGGGCCAGGTGGTGGCGCACCTGATAGAGTCACACGTTACCATAATGTGTAAAGACCCAGGTTCAAGCCCCCTCCTCACCTGTTGGGAGGCAGCTTCACGAGTGGTGAAGCAGGTCTATGGAACTCTGTCTCTTTTCCTCTGTTTCCCCCCTCCCCTCTCAATTTCTATCTGTCCTGTAAAATAAAATAAAAGAAAGTAAGTAAGACATAGCCACTAGGAGTGATGGATTCATAATGCCAGCATAGAGCCCCACAGAGGATCCTGATGGCAATAAAATAAAATAAATAGGGAGTAACGTGGTAGCGCGGCGGGTTAAGCGCAGGTGGTGCAAAGCGCAAGGACCAGCATAAGGATCCCGGTTGGAACCCCCAGTTCCCCACCTGCAGGGGAGTCACTTCACAGACAGTGAAGCAGATCTGCAGGTGTCTTATCTTTCTCTCCCCATCTTCCCCTTCTCTCTCCATTTCTCTCTGTCCTATCCAGCAACGACTATAACAATAACAACAACTACATAACTACAACAATAAAACAAGAGCAACAAAAGAGAATAAATAAATATTTAAAATAAAATATTTTGTGTCTGGTGAGACGTAGTGGCTCAATTTCATTCTTCTGCATGTTTCAATGCAATTTTTCTAACACTACTTGTTGAAGAGATTCCCCTTCCCCCATTTAATAGTCTGGGCCCCTTTGTCAAAGATGAGATGTCCATTGGTGTGGGGGCTTACTTCTGGGTTCTCAATTCTATTCCACTGTTCAGTGTGTCTATTCATGTTCCAGTATCAAGCAGTTTTGATGACAATGGTCCTATAATACAATTTGAGATCTGGGAGTGTGATGCCTCCAGTTCTGTTCTTTCTTCTCAAGATAGTTTTGAGAACTCTAGGTCTTTCCTGGCTCCAGATAAACATTTTCAGCTTTTGTTCTATTCTCAAAAAAACAAAACAAACAAACAAACAAACAGAAAAGACTGGTGGGACCTTCATGGGGATTGCATTAAATTTGTATATGGATCTGGGTAGAATATTCACTCCAACTATGTGAATTCTTCCAGTACATGAACATGGAATATCTTTCCACTTTTTTGTGTCTTTTTCTATTTCCTTTAATTATGACATAATTGTCAGTACACAAATCTTCCACTTCTTTTGTTAGGTTTATTCCTAGATATTTTATTGTTTTGTTGCTATAGTAAAAGGTACTGATGTCTGGATGTCTTCTTCTTCTGGCTTAATGTTTGCATAAAAGAATGCCATTGACTTTTGTATGTTAATTTTGTAGCCTAACACCTTATTATATTGCCTGATAATTTCCAGGTGGTTTCTGGATTCTTTAGGTTATTCTATAGAAATGGGGAGAAGATATGAACAAAATATTCAGCAAAGAAAAGATCCAAAAGGCCAAAAAACATATGAAAAAATGCTCCAAGTCATTGATGGTCAAAGACATGCAAATAAAGACAACAATGAGACAACACTTCACTCCTGTGCGAATGTCATATATCAGAAAAGATAGCAACAAATACTGGAGAGGGCTGTGGAGACAAAGGAACCCTCCCTCCTGTACTGCTGGTGAGAATGTCAATGGGTCCAGCCCCTATGGAGAGCAGTCTGGAGAACTCTCAGAAGGCTAGAAGTGGACCTGCCCTATGACCCTGCAATCCCTATCTTGGGGATTTATCCTAAGGAACCAAACACACCCATCCAAAAAGATGTATGTATACCTATGTTCATAGCAGCACAATTTTTAATAGCCAAAACCTGGAAGCAACCCAGCTATCCAACAACAGATGAGTGGCTACATAAAGGAATACTACTCAGCTGTGAAGAATAATAAAGTGACCTTCTTCACTTCATCTTGGATGGAGCTTGAAGGAATCAAGTGAAGTGAGATCATCCAGAAAGAGAAGAATGAATATGGGATGATTCTACTCATAGAAAGAAGTGGAGAAATAAGAACAGAAGGGGAAACGCAAAGCAGAACTTGGACTGGGTTTTGGGTATTGCACCAAAGTAAAAGACTCTGGGTTGGGGGAGGGGGCTTTCAGGTCCTGGTGCCTCATTGGGGAGGGGCAGGAGATTGTTTTGTCAGGAACAGAGAAATGTTACACATGTACCAACAACTGTATTTAGTATTAACTATAAGTGACTAATCTCAATAAAAAATATGAAATCCAAAGGCCACGAGGCTGTATGGAGCCCCCCTCCCACCCACCCGTGGGTTGCAGGGGCCCAGAGAAGCCTGGCTAACAGGACCCCATACCAGGCCGAGCAGAGCTGGCCGTGAGCCCCTCAGTGCCACCAAGGAGTTGTGTCTCCAGCTGTCCCTGCACTGTGGTCACTGTGCACACACACTCTGACACACAGGACCCCCAGAGACCCCCACATGCAGAAGTCTTCCTGCTCTGCTCCATGGCCCCAGCCACCCGTCTGTAGCCACCCTGGGCTGCCCACACCGCCCCGTGTGCCTGCTCCCTCCTGGGACCCAGGTTGCAGGCCAGGCCCCAGGGCAGTGCGGATATGCAGGGTGGGAGGACGGCGGAGCAGCAGGAGCAGCGGACGGGCTGCAAAGTATGAGCTGGGGCTTGGGGGCCATAGGGTGAGCGATCCCCAGCATCCCCTCACTGTGAGGACTGCCCCCCCCAGAGGGCCAGGCCCCCTCCCCAAGGACCAAGGCCTAAATGCCCTGGATGCCAGCCCGGAGCCCGTAAGAGCTGGGCAGGACAGTGCCCATCGGGGCTCAGACACACCTCTGGAGACCCACGGAAAGCAGCAGTGAGAAGCACCAGGGACCCCATCACACTGAGGCATCAGGGCCACACTAGAGACCCCCGCGGCACCAGGGGGAGATCTGCCACAGGCCATACAGCAGACTGGGGCTCAGCAAACGGCCCAGTTCAAGCAGGCAGGCGAGGCTGTGCAGGGTCCCCACCCACCACGAGGTGCCAAGGGCCATGAGCCACCTGAGAACTTGGTAAGGGGGTGTGGGAGCAGCAGGAGCACCACATGGCCGGTGGCCACAACTGGGCCATTCTGGGGCCTTCCGCCTCCCCCTACCTGGGAGGAGACTTACAGCAACCGCAGCAGGAGAGCAGGCAGGGAGCCCCGTGACCCAAGGGGCTGCAGGGAGGGTGGGGCAGACCCTCAGCGTGGAGCCCAGCGGAGGCTGCACAGGGCCTGGACACATGCAGAGCAGCACTGCGCAGTGCAGAGCAGCGCCTGCCAGCCGGGGCTCAATTTTCCTCCTGGGGCCACCGGTCATGCAGGGCAGGGCTGGGCCGGACAAAATTCTCTGACCTGAGCATTCACTGACTACATGGACTCAGCTCAAGGAGCCCAATACTCACTGACTGCAGGGACTCAGCTCAGGAGCCCAGTACTCACTGACCGTGGGGACTCACCTCAGGAGCCCAATACATACTGACCTCAGCCACAACAGGAACTCAATTCAGACTCCCAAATACTCACTGACCTCAGGGGCCAAGCAGTCACGGCCACCTGTCTGTGACCTGTACAGACTCGTGTGAGCCACACAGCACTGCGCAGCCTGCACGTCCTGTGCCCTGGCCGCGAAGCCTGAACCCCAGCGGCCTCCTTCCCGGATCCGCTGCCATGAACCCCGGGGTGAGGGCCGACGGTGCAGGGGCAGAGCCCAGTTGCTACCCACCTGTCGGTCAAGCAGGAGGCCGTCCATCAGTCCGTCCGTCCGAGCTGAGTGATAGGAAGCTTCCAGAAGCTCTTCAGCAGGACTCGTGCTGGTGACCACTTCTGAGCTGCAGGCCGGGACCTCACAGACCTGGGACCCCGGGAGCCGAGCCACGAGGTGCCTAGGCGGAACCTTCACGGCTCCTGTGCACCGGCACCTGGCTGGCGAAGCACGTGCGCGCGGGGGCGGGGCTATAAATACGCGTACGCGTGGGGGCGTGGCTGGAGGGAAGCAACTGTGTGTGTGTGTGTGGGCGTGGCCAGCGAGGCCATTCCTCCACCCAAGGAGAAAGGAAGAGGCTGGACACGAAGGAACAATACTGACCTCGTTTATTTTTGGATTTTGTGGAGGAGGGGAAATAAAAACACGTAGGTCACTGGGCTGTACTAGAGTTATACTGAGGACCAACCAGGAATGGGGGCTCGGTGTCACTCACACGACAGTCATTGAGAAAGTCACCCTTCAGAGGCTTGAATACGTGTTTTAAAATGGACAATTCAGTGTTACATTGTCAGAACATCATATTGTTAGATATGTAGATATATATATATGTATATATACTTTTTTCCAGTAAAATAGTTTCATGCTTATAAAAATCAGTGTGGAGCAGATAGAACATACAGTAGAAACAAACCATAGTAAATCGGACATCAGTTAGGAAAAGATACATATATATATATATATATATATGTATATATACAAAGCAGTGACATTGTTAACACAAAAGAAAAATACACGTTTCTATTATTTGAAGGCAAGTCACAATTGTTTCCAGGAATTCCATGAGAATTTAAGGCCATTAGTTCTAAGGAAATGCTTTAGGTCGGACATGATGTCGCAAACTGTGATTCTGGTAAAAACTGGACATGCAGACCCTTCCAGTGCACTGTGCCAGTGCTGGGGCAGGGGGGCTGTGAGCAGGGCCATGGCTGCCATGCGGGGGGCACCCACCTGCACCCAGGGCCATGCGGCCAGGGGCCTTAGAGCCCAGGGACTGAGCAGAGGGGCCTCTTGGGGTCCCCCATACCCCCCTGCAGGACAGCATTGCCCAAGGCCCTCTCTCCAGGAGCAGGCTCTTCCCCAGGGAGGCCTTCAGCCCCATGGGCAGTGGGTGGACCCCAGGGCCCCCTCCAGGTGAGGGAGGGCAAGGCCCCTTCAGGTATGGGAGGGCAGGCTGCCTCCGGCCTGCTGGCTAGGTGCTGGGCGTCCACCCAGAGAGATATTGCTCATGAGGACAGCTATTGCGACTTAGGAGACGGCGGCTTCCGTGTTAAAACACGTATTCTTAAGAACGGTTATAAAAATAGTGAAAGTTAAAAAGTGACAACGTGTAAACATGGAGCTGGAGGCCCAGGCCGGGCGGAAGGGGCAGCTTCCCTTAGGCAGCTGCCATCCCTGGCCTCCTAGGTAGTATTTACAGTTCCAGCTCAGGAAGGGGCTCATATCTGTGTCTGTAGCAGGGTGGCGGCAGGCGGCGTGTAGGGTGGGGGTGCAGGGGCTGGCTTGATGCCATGGGCACGCATGTAGGACAGGAACTGCTCAGGGATCTCGGCCAGCACATCCTTGGCCAGCCGCGCCATGCTCAGGATGTGGTTGCCTCCGCGGTCCACATAGTCCCTGAAGGGCACAAACTGAGACGGGACCAGTCACACAGCGGGAAGGGGATGACCATGGCTCTACCCTCCACCCCAGGAATGGGCCTGGCTCCACCCCCTGCCCAGGGGTGGGCATGGCTGCACCCTCTGCCCTGGGGACTGGAGGCGCTGCCTGGCTGCCCAGCAGTGCTGGGGTCCCACATTCCTGTGCCTAGGGCCCTGCTGCCCCCTCCGTCATCCAGCTCAGTACTGAGACACAACTCAGCTGGCAGGGCAGAGCTCTGAGACCTGGCTTCAAGCCTTGGCTCTGCGTAGGAGCACCAATGATGGCACTGAGCAGTGGTATCTCTCTTCTCTCTTCTCTCTCCCTCTCTCTCTCCCTCTTTCACTTCTCTCCCCTCTCTCAAAGAATAGAGATCGGCTGGGAGGTGGCTCAGGGCTGTGGAGCAGTAGGCAGGCCATGTGCACACCCCATCCTTTGAGTACCATGTGCAGCACTGTGGCCCTCAGCTGCCCAAGGCAAGTGTGAGTCACCATTACTGGACCACCCACACAAGCAAGCAGCAGGAAGCCCCACACTGGGCTGGGGAGGAGGCAATGTAGCTGGGACAGCTACACCGCCGTGAGCTGGACTGTCTGTCTGTCCCCACTTGGAGCATACTAGACACACACTTGAGCCCGGATGGGCTCTGGGCCACTTGCTGCTGCTGCAAGCTCTCCTGTTCTGTCTCCCACTGACAGGCACTGACCTGTTAGAGGCGCTGCGGCTCTGGATGCAGCAGAGATCATGGGGGAATGGCACTTTTGCAAGGATTGGAGGGGGCATTAATGTCCAAGCGTGGCACCCTGAAGTCTGCATGCAACCTTTTCTCACCAAGGGAAGAGGAGTGGGCCCCTGTCCCCCTACACTGGAGCACAAGTACATTTGGCTCCATCCTGAGAGCCAGGCTGGAGACAGAGTGCTTCAGGAAACACCCTGAGCAGACAGGCTGTGTGGGCAGCAGAGGGCAGGGTTCCAGGGCTCAGATTAGCTGTGCAGGGGTCAGAGGAGACACCCCCTGATCCTCCCTCAAGGAGCAGCCTGCAGGGCCCTCTCCCCCTCATCCAACTGCCTGGCTTCCAGAACAGTGTGGAGAATGGCTGCGAGCCCCGGAGCCACCTGATGAGACAAGTATGGCAGCCAGCAGGTGTGAACAAACAGCTGAGGTGCAAATGGATTGGTGGGCTTCTCTGATGCTGTTCTCCCTGACGCTGCCGTCAAGGCAGGGAGGAAAACACAGCTCCATTCAGTGAAGGGCCCGGGACAGGTGTGGGGTACACACAAAGGCCATTCCTATGTAAAGCTGCAGTCTTGAAGACTGGCATTTAGGACAGCTGCTACGAGCTGGCTGGCTGGCTGGCTATCTATGCATCCATCCATCTATCTTCTCCGTGTGTGTGTGTCTGTGTGTGTGTGTGTGTGTGTGTGTGTCTATCACTCATCTGTTTATCTTAAATTGCCACCAGGATTAAGGCTGTACCTATACTAGGATTCAACAGCTCCAGGTGGCAAAGTTTCCCCTTCTTTCATTGACAGAGACAGAGAGAAATTGGGGTGGGAGAGGAGGGGTGAGGTGGTGGCTTGCCTGGTTGAGTGCATGTATTACCATGTACAAGGACCAGGGTTCAAGTCCCCGGATCCTAACTGCGGCAAGGGGGGGGGGGGTTCATGAGTGGTGAAGCAGGTCTGCAGGTGTCTCTCTGTCTTTCCCTCTCTCTCCCTCCCTTTCCAGTTCTCTCTGTTCTGTCAGAGACACCCTCTGTCTTTCCCTCTCTCTCCTTTTCAGTTTCTTTCTGTTCTATCAGAAACACCCCCAGCACCCTGGCTCAGGGAGCTGTGAGCAGGGCTAGGGAGACCCTGCAAAAGATGCAATCAAGGGACCCATGATTATGCTAATGACATCAGGACTGACCCTGTCGCCCTGGGAAGAGAGGATGCCTGATCTAGCCATGTCCACTCACATGTTCCCAGCGCAGCTGCCTTCAGCCCAGTCATGCTGTGAGCTCTTTTCATTCCACCAAGAGCATTAGGTTCACAAGTCTGTCACATTTGATCACCTTTAAAAAGTGCTAAGCAGAGGTCCCTAGTTTCAACTCAAATCTCTGCAGATGGAGAGCAGGGCTTGGCTTTTGCAGCATCAGTCCGGAGACTCTCGCTGAGGACTAAGCATCAGATGGGTCAGTACCACCTGCCAGTGGGTAGTGCTAAATCTCGGGCCCCTGCAGCCTGAGGGGAGAGTGGAGGGTGGAGAATGGTCCCTACCTGGCTCCCCAGGCAGCCTGCCCCCTGAGTCCCCTCAGGGTCACTTATGGCCAGGGCATGAGCGCCAGACAGTGAGCTGGGCTTCTTACCTGTACAATGTCACGCTCTGCGAACTTGCCCCTGGAGGACACACGTACCTCGTCCCCGTCCAGCTCTACCATCGCTGGGAAAGAAGGGCATCTCAGACTAGGAGCTACCACTTGACACCAGGGCGTTGCACAACAGCCAGCCAAGGGTCACAGCCACCACTGTCTACCATGACCACTGCTTACAATGAGCAGTGGCCACAGCACCCACTCAACACAGTGTCGACTCAACACAGCATCCACTCAACAGTGACCACTCAACACAGTGTCCACTCAACATAGTGCACACTCAACAGTGACCACTCAACACAGCATCCACTCAACACAACACTCACTCAACAGTGTCCACTCAGCAGTGTCCACTCAACACAGTGCACACTCAACAGCAGCCACTCAATACAATGTCCACTCAACAAAGCACACACTCAACAGTGACCTCTCAACATAACATCCACTCAACAGTGTCCACTCAACACAGTGACCACTCTATAGAGTGTACACACTCCACAGTGGCCAAGCTGCAGGGTGACCAGCCAGGGGTCCCAAGGCCATCTGTCCACCTGCACAGGACCCATGGTCTCCCCCACAGAAGCAGAAGGCCCATCCATGCTTCAGGTGCTCACTCACCATCAAACTCGGCTGGCCCCACTCCCACGATGATGATGGACATAGGCAGTCTGGACGCCTGCAGGAGGACAAGGTCTCGGAATCAGAACCAGCAGTCCACAGTGTGGCTCACGGTGCTGTCCACAACAGCCTGGACCATCCAGACCAACACTGGACAGCACTTATGATGCCCCTCCAGCCTGCCAGGCTGTCCTGTGCTGGCTCCGGGGTCGTCTGTCTGGAGAGCACCTGCCTATCCCTGGCCGGCCCGCCATGGCATGGGGGTCTTGGCCTCTATCGAGCAGCTGTCAGCAGTGGGCAAGGTGCCGCCTTGCACAGGGGTCCCCTGGGTTCCCTCACTCCAGGCGAGGGAGGGGCACGGGCCTCAGCCTGACAGCACAGAGCCATGACGAGGGTGACATACCATGGCCCACAGTGACACCCTGGCTTTCCTGCTGCCTTTCCCCGAGTGGCTGGCTGTCACTCAGCCGCAAGAGTGGGAGACCCAGCCGGGACACTCAGATCCACACCCACCACCAAGAAGAAGGTCCCTGAAGGAAGGGCCACAGGGGTTCCTCTCCCAGCCATACTGGAGTGGGTGTGATTGTGACGCCTGCATTTTAAAGTGTACATGGAGGGGAGCACACCCTGTGGAGCACACACACATCACAGTGAGCAGGGACCCAGGTTCAAGCCTCTGTTCTCCGCCTGCAGGGGGGAAGCTTCACAAGTGTGGAGTAGAGCTACATCTAGGTTTCTGTCTGTCTGTCTGTCTGTCTATCTATCTTCTCCTCCCCTCCCAACTTCTTTCTGTCAAAAGAAAGAAAGTGTGGGGGAAGGGAGGGGGAAAGAGGAAGAGGGAGGGAGAGGGGAGGGGGAGGGAAACAAAGGAAAAAATGGCTGCTGGGAGTGATGGAGTCATCATGCCAGCACCAAGTCCCAATGATAACCCTGGTGGCGATATAAATAAACAAATTAAGAAATAAATATTTTTTGAGTGCAACACCCCACTAATAGCACAGGAGGGAGCCCAGAACACTCATGACCCAAGCATGTCAGGTTAAGACTACAAGAGCACGTAGACCCCCCTCATCAGGTGTGGCCTAAGTCTGCGTCTGTGATGCACTTGCCATGCCCCATGCGCAGGGGGTCTTGCATACCAAGCTCCTAGCAGGGCTTTCCCTCCTAATAACTGTAAGGTCTGCTCACCCATCCAGCCCTGCAACCCTTTCTCTGTCTGCCTGATGCCAACACTGCTGACCCCCCTGGGGGGGAGGGAGAGAGAAAGGGGAAGAGAGAAGAGGGAAGAGAGAGAAAGGGGGGAGAGAGGGAGCATGATGAACAGGGAGAGAGTGGGGAGAGAGAGGGGGAGAAGGAGAGAGGGAGACAGTGAGGGGGGAAGGAGAGAGGGAATGAAGTGGGGAGGGAGAGAGGGGGAGTGAGGAGGGAGAGAAAGGGAGAGAGAATGAGTGGGGAGAGAGAGTTGGGGGAGAGCACAGACTGTGGTCTCCAGGGGAGGCTAAGTCATGACAGAGCACAAGGACAGGCACAGAGCTGGTGGTAGTGATGGAGAAGGTGGCTGACCCCCACAGCAGCGAGTCAGCACTCCATGTGTGGCACAGGACTATGGATGGGGGATGCCCCAGGCCCAGGCCCCGGCCCAGGCAGAGCAACAGACCATGGCAGGCAGGCTCAGTGCCCTCTCCTCTCAGGGAAAGTGTGCAGGGCCTGCAGTTCAGGGTGCAGGGTGCAGGATGCGCTGCCCGTCCCTCTCAGCTGGGCTGCCCAACCCCGGCAGGGGCCCCACTCACGTTCACAATGGACTCCTTGGTCTGAGCCATGTCCGAGATGACGCCATCTGTCACTATTAGCAGCACAAAGTACTGGGAGCCATCCTTGACGGAGGAGGCATACCTAGGTGGGAGGGGAGCCCAGGGAGGAGTGTGGGAGAGGAGGTGAACTCAGGGGGGAAGGTGAGGGGGTGTAGGGGCAGGAAGGGCATGCAGTGCAGAGTAACTGGCCCAGGTTGCACGGGAAGGGTGGCCAGTGCAGCAACCGAGCAGGGTAGCCCAGCTCTGCTGAGGCCCCACTCCCTGGAGGCCTCCTTGAACCTCTAAAGACCCATGTTTATCCTTAAGTTTTCTAAGCAGAGCAGAAGCCCCCCAGCTCTGGCTCCCTGCAGTTGGCTGTAAACAGGTGCACAGAGCCTGGGGCCATAGTACCACTCTGCTGAGAAGCCACCAATGTGCCTCTCTGTGGGTGCTGGGGATGGGAAGCTTGGTTATCCCTTGGGCTCAGTGCAGCACTGCGAATCCACTGCTCCTGGTAGTCATTTCCCCCATTTTATTAGACAAGACAGAGAGAAATTGAGAGAGTGGGGCAGAGAGACATCTGCAGACATGCTTCACTGCTTGTGAAGCATCTGCCCTGCAGGTGGGAAGCAGGGGCTTGAACCCAGGTCCTTGCACAGGTCCTTATGCTTAGTACTGTGCAAGCTTAACTTGCACACCACCGCCCGGCCCCCTGGCTGTGCTGTCTTGAATCACTTTAGAGGAAAGGGAGGAGAAGCATCTCTGCACAGTGGCACAATGTGAGAGGGAGACAAGGAATGTGTGTGCATGGTGAAGGAAAGCAAGCATGATTTTTGGGAGAGATGCCACAGCACTGAGCTTCCTCTGGGGCTGCAGCCTTCCCACACGGTGCTGGGGGCTTGCAGCCAAGCAGGCCCTGGAAAGACAGTTCTTAAAAAAAAAGTCCAAAAAGGATGACAGAGGACCTAGTGGGGGTTGTATTTTTATGTGGAAACTGAGAAATGTTATGCATATACAAACTATTATATTTACTGTTGAATGTAAACATTAATCCCCCAATAAAGAAATTTTATTTAAAAGTCAACATTTTTACCACTTTCCCTCACTTAAAAACTCTCATAAAGGCATTATGGGTGGTGGGTTATTTAAGGAGACCCTGGAAGAGTCTGGTAGCCACTGTCCCTCTGTCTGAGGTGGTTTTTTTTAAATATTCATTTATTTTCCCTTTTGTTGCTCTTTTTTCAATTGTTGTTGTAGTTATTGTTGTTATTGATGTTGTCATTGTTGGATAGGACAGAGAGTAATGGAGAGATGAGGGGAAGACAGAAAGGGGGAGAGAAAGACACCTGCAGACCTGCTACACTGCCTGTGAAGCGACTCCCCTGCAGGTGGGGAGCCGGGGGCTCGAACCAGGATCCTTCAGCTTGTCCTTGCGCTTCGCACACTTAACCCACTGCACTACCACCTGACTCTCTGTCTGAGGGTTTTTAAAGGCTGTGCCAAATATGAGAAAGAAGGCTGTGCAGCCTACAGGTTTGGGACACAGAAGGTGGCTGGGAGGCAGCTCACCTGGTAGAGAGCACACAGTATTTGGGGGGGGGGGCGGGCCTGAGCCCCAGCACCACGTGGGAGGACCTGCCTGCATGGGGGGGGAGCTTTGTAGGCAGTGGGTTGGTGCTGTGTGCTTTCGGGGTTTGATCCCTGGCTCTGAATATCAGAACAATGCCCTGAGTTTCTTTCTCTCATGGGTGAATAAACACTTCTAAAAATAAAAGTGGGGGCTGGGCAGTAGCACGGCAGGTTAGGCACACATGTTATGAAGTGCAAGGACCAGTGTAAGGATCCCTGTTCAAGCCTCTGACTCCCCACCTGCACGGGGGTCGCTTCACAGGCAGTGAAGCAGGTCTGTAGGTGTCTGTCTTTCTCTCCCCCTCTCTGTCTTCCCCTCCTCTCTCCATTTCTTTCTGTCCTATCCAACAAGGGCAACAGCGGTAAGAATGATAACAGTAACAAAAACAACAAGGGAACAAAATTGAAAAAAATGGCCTCCAGGAGCAATGGATTTGTAGTGCAGGCAAAGCCCCAGCAAAAACACTAGAGGCAAAACAAAAAAAAGTGGTGGCACTGCTCGTTGAGCGCACACACTATCATGAGTAGGACCCAAGCTTCAGCCCCTGCTCCCCATCTGCAGTGGGAAAGCTTCATGAGCAGTGGAACAGGGCTGCAGGTGTCTCTGTCTCTCCCCCTATTTCCCCCTCCTGTCTTGATTTCTGTCACTATCCTAAATAAATAAATAAATAAATAAACAAAGGGGGTCAGACAGTGGTGCACCTGATTAAGCACACACATCACAGAGCACAAGGACCCGGGTTCAGGCTACCGCTCCCCACCTGCAGGGGGGAGGTTTCATGAGTGGTGAAGCAGGGCTGCAGGTGTCTCTCTGTCTCTCTCCTTCTCTGTGTCACCCTCCTCTCTCAATTTCTCAATGGATTCATAGCACTGGCAGTGATCCCCAGGGACAACCCTGGTAGCAATAAAAAAATAAAGATAAAGGGCCAGGTGGTGGTGCATGTACAAGGACTGAAGTTCAAGCCCCTGGTCCCCACCTGCAAGGGGAAAGCTTCACAAGCAGTGAAGCAGGGCTGCAGGTGTCTCTATCTCTCTCCCTCTCTATCTCCTCCTCCCTCTCAATTTCTCTCTGTCCTAGCAAATAAAATTAAGTTTGAATTAAAAAATTAAAAAAAAACAGAATGGTAATACTTAAATAAAAATAAAATAATAAATGGGTAAAAGTAGCATGTGATCTGTCTGTGGGCTTCTGGCAGGATGAGAGGCATCACCCAGAAGGTGAGCCTGCTCTGAGCAGCACCCGTACCCTGTCAGTCAGCCCCCTCAAACCAGCAGGCCAGGCCTGAAGGGTACCTGTCTCATCTCCTGGGAGCCTCCTGGCCCCTGCCCACCCACCTGCTCCTGCTGGAGCTGCCCCCTTGCTGCTTGAGAAGCCTGGTCTGGGGAACGAGTGGTAGGGTCAGAGTCCAAGGGGCAGGGTGGCAGGATCCAGGTTTGGGAAGCAGGGTGGTAGGCCCTTGGTCCAGGGGGCGGGTCAGGTGGGGTGCCGGGAGGGGCAGGCCTCTCACCTGGCCACATGGTTGATGACGGGTGCGAAGTTGGTAGGGCCATAGAGCTGCACAGACTTGAGGCTCTGGTAGTAGGCCTCCATGACACCCTCGATGCCAGCGCAGTAGGGGTTCTGCGGGTTCCCATTCTGCGGGCACAGCACGCGGCGGTCAGCATGCTTGCAGGCAGCCAGCCCAGGGGACACACACTGCTGTGGGGCCTGTGTTTCAGAGCCGGGCCTCACACCAGCTGTGAGGGCTCTGAACCCCTGCCATTCGGAGAGCAGGAGACACAGCTGGCACAGAGCTTCCCCTGGTGCTGCAGCCCCTCTCGTGGTGCCAAGATTGGAATCTGGGCCTCGAGCATGTGCAGGCAAGCAAGCTGCCTGCCTTCTGAGTTATCTGCTCAGCACCCAGGTATATAGATTCCCCACTCTCTCTGCCAGAAGCCATTTCTCCGCTTGATAAGCTTTGAAACAATGGAAGCCCTCGAGACAAGTTCCGATTTCCCCCCGGGCAGGCCATTTCCCCTCAGGTAGACCATTTATCAGAAATCAAGTGACACAACACATAGTTGTGGTAACATACATGGTTTCAGCCATTGTATGTTGCAAGGAACATTCCACTTTGAAGATTGCTCCCCCTCCTCCTCCTCCAGCATTTCCCCCCCTTCCCCAAAGCCTTATAATGCCTGTGAACACAATAAAATTTTGCAGCTTGATCAGAATCCTGTCTTGCTGTTGTTCCTTCGTGTCTCTTGTCCCTGTCATTCCAGATCCTGAGGTTCCTAGCCCCTGTTCACCGCTCCGCTGGTTGGGGCATCTGGCGCCCGGACCTGGGGCGAAGAAGCCTTCTGGACCTAGGAACTCTGCTGGTCGGGGCATCTCTCCCTCTCTTTCTCCCAGAGTCTTGCTGAGCTCTGATGGCTGTGCTGGGGATTGAGCCTAAGACCTCAGAACCCCAGGCAGGAGAGTCTTTTTGCAAAAACACTGCGTTGTCTCCCCAGCCTCCTCCTCCTTCTCCTCATCGTTTTACCCAGGGCCCTGGTCAACTCTGACTGATGGTGGTGCTGAGGATTGAACCTGGGGGCCTGGAGCCTCAGGCAGGAGAGACCATTTGCAGAATCCCAGTGCAGTCTCCTCAGCCTGATACTTTCTTGTTGTTATGAGCTGGGCTCTCACACAGCAGGATGCCAGCATCAGCAGCCTCCCAGGCCAGTGCTTTCTCTCCATTTGGAGAGGAGGTGGGAGGCTCTGGGCTCAGTCCCAGCACCAAGGACAGACAGATAGATGGACAGGCAGGCAGTGTGAGGCTGAGTGCCACAGTTCCAGCCTGGAGGCTTCCGTCCAAGCCACCCCAGCCAACCACCAACCGATGGCAGTGATTTGTGGGATTCTGCCTGCCCTGTGTAGCCTCACGCTCAGCCCCATCCTCACCCAGGGCGGCTTCTGCTAGAACGTCCCCAATGGAGGGGCTACAACACAGTCACTATCCACAGTGTGCAGGTGGGGAAGCCCAGGAGGACTCACAGGAAGCAGATGGCCACTGGGCACCGCCCCTGCTGGTTTGTTCACCCAGCCATCACAGTGACCCTCCCTGTGATGAAGCCCAGGGCTGACGGACCCAGCTTGGGCAGACCTGTCCCATGAGGAAGCCCCTGCAACTCTGCTCAGGGAGGAGGGGGCGTCCCCTCAGGTGAGCTCCCAGCACTACATTCAGGGGGTGCTATTTCTCTGAAGCCATGTGTGCACTGGGGCTGGGGTGTGTAAGCCACTGCTCCCTCATCTCCCCCACCCCAGGGACACCCTGGGCTTCCCCTAGTCACCTCACCAGGGGAGTGAATGTGCAGGCTGTGGCTTCAGCCTCAGTGCTGGGCGGACTCCTCCTCATGCCTTAATGACAGAAACATCTTATTCCACAGAACTGCAAGCTTCTTTGTCAGAGGTGCTTTGCATGACATCAAAGTCACTTTAAATATTCCCAAGCTATTAAAAGGAAATGGTTCTATCTATGGCAAGGCTGTGCCAAGTTACAACAAGATGGTTGGAAAATCTAAAAATTCAGATAGCTTTGGGGTGTGAAGATGCTGAAACAAGCTGACGGCTGGGTCTGGAGAGCAGAGCATCAGCTGCTTCTGAAAGGAGGGGTATCCCCTGGTCACCACTGAGGGGGCTTCTGGACCTGTGTCCCTCCACCAGCTCCCCACCTTCATAAAGTGACAGGTGCCAGTTCAGAGTAGGATGTGCATGCAGGGCAGAGCTCACAGGCACACTGGCCCCACAGGCCTGTGTGTGTCTCTGTGTGTCTCTACCTGTGTGTCTGCATGTGTCTGTCTGTATGTGTGTCTCTGTGTCTGTCTCAGGGTCTGTGTTTCTGTGTCTCTACATCTGTGTCTCTGGGTCTGTCTCTCTATCACTGTGAGTGTGTCTCTCTGTGTATCTATGAGTGTGTTTCTCTCTGTGTCTGTGTGTGTCAGGGTCCTGCCCCCTCCCCTGACCGGGTCCTAATGTGTCCATGTCCTGGCATCTGTTCTCAGCAGCAGCAGTCCAAGGGCTCAAGGCTGCCATGGAGCTGGAGAGGAACCCCCCTCCTGCCACTGTCCATGGGGCTGGGAGGGGCGGGAGGGCCCCCACCTCTAGGAACTAGGAGGAGGTAGAGGACCCCCGTCTCTAGGGGCTGGGAGGGGCTGGAGGGTTCCCAGGTCACTGCTGTCACCTTGTCCTGCGGCTCTGCTCAGAGCAGAATCCTCACAGCCAGGAGCTGGTGTCTGCATGAGGTCTGGGTTTGGTCCCTGGCTCCACAGCCCAAGTGATGTGATGCCTAATCTCCCTGTCATTCAGTCAGTGACCAGTCAGTCAGTAGCCAGTCATCCTCTGAAGGCATGCACTCCAGTGGGGACCAGCTGCATGTGGGCTGAGCTGGGCAGGGCTTTGCCTGGCTGACACACCAGCAGCTCCCACATGTGTGAAGCTGACACACCAGCCCCCCCTCCCCAGCAGCCTCACTCACCAGCGCAAACTCATGGGAGACCCTGCCGTCGGGGGGCAGCCGGGCCCCGAAGCCAAGGGCGGGGAACATCTTGTCGCTATCGTAGTCCTGCACGATCTCGCCCACCGCACGCAGCGCCATGCCATAGGCGTTCAGCTGATAGGGGCTCATGTAGTGCAGTGAGGTGGGCTGTGCGGGGTTCCCTGTGGGCACACGGGTGGTGGGCAAGGCAGCCCTCCCCCTCCTAGCCCCGGGGACGCCCACCAGCGCCAGCCCTGGCACCCCAGGCAGCATCCCAGGGCCATGGGAGGACCAGGGCTGCTGCTTCCCTCCCGTCTCTGAAGTCCTGCCCTCAGGGGTGGCAGGTGCCTGTGCCAGGCTCAGGCAACCTGGAAATTAAACAGAGGCAGGTGAACTCGGGACAGTCTCGCCCACACTCAGGCCTCACAGCAAAGGCAGAAAGGGGTAACAGGGTGAAACCTACACTGGGTGGTGTTTGCAGCAAAGTAGAGGACTGTGGGAGGGGACGGCGGGGCTGGTGAGGGTGCTGGGCCAGGTGCAGGATGGCGGACAAGGGTTTACATGGGGTGACAGTGTTCTGCAGACACCTGTCATGGGGACATGAGGGGCTGTATACACATGCCAATGACTCATTGTAACCCACTGACCCTAAGAGTAGGTCTCCTCCCCCAACTCTTCATCTGCTCTATTCCAGCCTTTAGGTTCATGATTAGTCAACAATTTTTTTTGTCTTTATATCTTAACTCTTTTTTCAGCCACCAGGTTCCAGATGCTACTGTGATGCTAAATGGACTTCCTTGGGCAGATGACCCCACCATGTGTCCTGGAGCCCTGCTTCCCCAGAGCCCTGCCCCACTAGGGAAAGAGAGAGACAGGCTGGAAGTATGGATCCACCTGCCAACACCTATGTTCAGCAGGAGAATCAATTACAGAAGCCAGACCTTCCACCTTCTGTACCCCATAATGACCCTGGTTCCATGCTCCTAGAGGGATAAAGAATAGGAAATCCGGGGGTTGGGTGGTAGCACAGTGGGTTAAGTGCACGTGGCACAAAGCACAAGGACCGGCATAAGGATCCCGGTTTAAGCCCCTGGCTCCTCACCTGCAGGGGAGTCACTTCACAGGCGGTGAATCTGGTCTGTAGGTGTTTATCTTTCTCTCCTCCTCTCTGTCTTCCCCTCCTCTCTCCATTTCTCTCTGTCCTATCCAACAACGAACGACATCAACAATAACAATAATAACCACAAGGCTAAAAACAACAAGGACAACAAAAGGGGGGGAGAAATGGCCTTCAGGAGCAGTGGATTCATGGTGCAGGTACTGAGCCCCAGCAATAACCCTGGAGGCAAAAAAAAAAAAAAGAATAGGAAAACTATCAGGGGATGGGATGAGATACGGAGTTCTGGTGGTGGGAATTGTGTGGAGTTGTATCTCTCTTATCCTATGATTTTTGTCAGTGTTTCCTTTTTATAAATAAAAATTAAAAAAAAAAGAGTAGATCTCCTACTCTGCACATACTCAACAGAGTACTATGCAGCAATAAAAAGTGATGATTTTGGGTCCTTTGGGATAAAGGGGATGGAATTGGGGAAGATGATGCTCAGTGAAGCTAGTAAGGAGGTGAAGGATAACTACAGGATGGTTTCATTCATATGCAGAATAGAGACAACTGAGTGTACAAATGTGAAAAAAACAAAATGTCAACCTATTTCCAAGACTGTAGGAGAACTATAGTGGTTATCTATGGGGGGTGGGAATGAGGATGGGGACACAGACCTTTGGTGATGGAAAAAATATATACATAAAAAAGAATAGGTTTTCTTCAACATACTACTTCACTCCAGTGAGAATGTCATAAACGCGTCAGGAAACAAAATCTGCGACAAGGTCTAGCACCCTCCCCTTAGAAATACACAGCACAGGGGCTGGGCAGTAGCACAGTGGGTTAAGCTCAGATGGCGCCAAGCATAAGGACCTGCTTAAAAATCCCAGTTTGAGCCCCCAGCTCCCTACTTGCAGGGGGGTCACTTTACAGGCAGTAAAGCAGGTCTGCAGGTGTCTATCTTTCTCTCCTCCTTTCTCCATTTCTCTCTGTCCTATCCAACAACAACAGCAATGATAACAACAATGATAAACAACAACAGCAACAAAAGGGAAAAAATGGCCTCCAGGAGCAGTGGATTTGTAGTGCAGGCACCGAGCTCCAGCAATAACACTGGAGGCAAAAGAAAGAAATAGATGGCACATTTGAAGAGGTGTGAAACTCGACACATGAATATACATGACACTTCTGTGGTTTGATCCAAGTCTCACCACAGAAAGGATAAAATAAAAACATAGGAGACAAAAATGACAACATTTGACTGTGTGTATGTGAGTGTGAATGTGTGTGGGGAGGAGTGGTCCAGGCCCCTGCACACACTGACTTCACAGCTATAGGCCCCTCCTTCATTCAGACAGAACACAGGCCCCTGCACAGCACTGGACTTCCCCCAGGGCCAAGGCACACTCTATGTGGAGCAAGGGCTTGAACCCAGGGTGCACATATGCCTTGTCATGTGCCCTACCTGGTGAGCTATCTTTCTGGTCCTAATCCATTTTAAAGGGACTGATGCACACATTGTTATCTATCTTGTGGTTTGTTGTTGCTTGTTTGTTTTTTCTGTATTCCTGACCTATGAAATTTTGGGTGTGGGGGGAAAGTTCAGGTCCTGGAACTGGATGGCAGAAGAACTAGTGTTGTATGGAAAAATAAGAAATGTTATGCATGTACAAACTATTGTATTTACTGTCAACTGTAAAACATTAATCCCCCAGTAAAGAAATAAATTTAAGTGGTCCGGGAGGTGGCGCAGTGGATAAAGCATTGGATTCTTAACCATAAGGTCCTGAGTTCAATCCCCAGCAGCACATGTACCAGAGTGATGTCTGGTTCTTTCTCTCCTCCTATCTCTCTCAGGAATAAATAAATTCTTTTAAAAAATTAATGAATTAAAAAACTTTCTGCATCACACTACAAAAGTGTACGGAAGTGGAAGTAGATTTCTAATTCCATGAACACAAGTCCGAAGATCATTTGCATGAGGGCACTCTAATACTCACCATTTGATGCTGTGAAGTCGATCGCCACGGTGAAGTTGATCTGCGTTCTGGAACAGAAGGAAACGGGAGTCACTGGCACTGACATGACCTCCCAGGAGTCCTCAGGGATAACTCGTGTTATCACAGATGTCAGCTCAGAGCTCTCCTCCATGTTACAAGCTAAGATGCTGCAGAACAGCTTTGGAGCTGCCAGACTGTGGAGAGCGTGAACCAGGTGCTCACCGCAGACCCCAGCCTGCCGCCCCTGGTCACCCCTGCAGTCCCGAGACACAGCTCCATCCTCTCCAGAGTGAAGGCCTAGGGGTGTCAGGGGCACTACACGCTGGCACAGAAGCACTCAGAGCCAGTGCCCGGGACAGGCATGGGCACAGGCCCTGGAGCCTCGGCTTGTGGACTTGAGAGTCCCTGAGTGCTCTCCTTCCTCCTGACAGAGCAGACCCGGTGGGAAAGGCGTTGTTTCTGGGGACAGCCGTCTGCGCCTTTCCACCCCTTTCTCAACAGGGAGGCCCAGAGACACACCCCAGTGACAGCCCTATGACACACGGTGGTCACACCAGTGGGTGTCTATCTGGCAGGACCCTCGGCAGTGAGCGAGCCCTGTCCACTCAGCACTGCATGAAGGGCAGCCCCTGCACCCCCCACAGAGCCCTGGCGACTGTGCAGGTGTTGAGGCACATCTGCCACCATCTCCCACTCTCCCTGAGGAATGGACAACCTTTTGTACTGTGCTGCTAATTAAAACCACGGCAGGTTCTCCTTATAGCCGCACAGTGATTGTTTCCCAGAGTGAAAGTGGGTTTGTAGGCTAAGAGTGTGGGCTGTGTGGGCAGAGCACCAAAGACAGTCAGTGTCTGAAGAGGCAACAGGGAACTCGAGGAGGGTGGCTGGTCCCCGAGGCCCTGGGGGGGCAGTGAGTGCAGAGTCCCTACAACACTGCTCAGCTGAGGGACAGCAGAGCAGACAGGGCTGGGGCTCAGCTGTGGGTTCTCAGGACATGCCCTCCCGGTGTCCCCATGTCCCTACCACTGTTCCTCCAGTCCTCCCTGCAGCAAGGACTCTCACCACAGCCTGCTTCCCCTGTGAGACTTTACTCCTTTTTCTGAGTTGCTAGTGATCCCTGGTGTAGACGCCTCTTTCTTAGCAGCTGGGGGCCCTGGGGCTACCAGCACGCATACCACGCTCTTCATAGCACTGTTGGAGGCTAGGCCACAAGGAGCATGGGAGATAGACGTGGCTTTTCACTTCCTATGCAGAGAGAGCTTTTTCAATCAGCATGCCTGCTTTCTTTGGGTGAATGCCAAAGCCAGGGGTGGTTTGCCATATGCCAGGGTAGCTATACTTCTGATTCCTGGGAAGCCCTCATACTGTCTTCTATAGTGATTGTGCCAGCTCATATCCTCTTCAGGGACGTGACTTATTTCTACATGTGATGACTGCTGAGTGTAGGGGAATGGACTAGCCAAGGGGTGACGGTGTAGGCCAGGGTGGACAGTGATGGCCCAAGGTCAACTCCAACAGAATCCATCACGCCACATGTCTCTCCAAAAGACCCCTTGTGGATACTCTTCTTTCTATTTAGAAAATAAAACTTTATGGGGCCAGGTGGTGGCACATCTGGTTAAGTGCACATACTATGGTGTGCAAGTACCTGGGTTCAAGCCCCTGGTCCCCACCTGCAGGGGGAAAGCTTCACGAGTGGTGAAGCAGAGCTGCAGGCATCTCTCTATCTTTCTCCCTTTCTATCTCCCCCTCCCCTCTGAATTTCTTGCTGGTTCTATCCAATAATGAATAAAGAAAGAAAAGAAAGCTTGACTGCTTCAGGTCATAAATATATCTTATGCTCCAGAAACAGCATGGAGCTATTTAACCCCCTGAAAAGGCTAGAGATTAGAATTTTTCTTTCACAGACAATTTGCTTGAGAACGGAGCCCTGCTGTTTGGAAGAAGAGTGCCTGGGTACTGGCCCCAGGGGCCCACATCCTGGCAGACAGCTTGGGACACAGGTGCCCAAGGAGGGGAGGGCGGACAGCACAGGGCTTTATGGGCCCTGGCATCTTTATGAGAAGGTCTGCAAGGCTGGGAGTGGCAAGAACCCACATTCCCAAGGCTTGCAGTCAGAACTGGAAAGACGCCTCTTAGAAGGGACAGTGCAAGAGGACTGTGAAAACAATTCTGTTCCATCCAGAAATGTGCACATTCTTAACTCTGTATAGTATTAACTTGGTTCCAGGAGAACACAAGGAACATTTTAATAATTTTGTTTCAGTCCTTTTTTTTTTTTGACATGCTATGAGAATTATAAGTACATTTCAAAGAGGTCTTGGTCTTTGTGGGGGTCGGGCGGTAGCACAGAGGGTTAAGTGCACATGGCACCAAGTGCAAGGACCAGCATAAGGATTCCGGTTCAAGGCTCTGGCTCCCCACCTGCAGGAGAGTCACTTCACAAGTGGTGAAGCAGGTCTGCAGGTGTCTGTCTTTCTCTCCCCATCTCTGTCTTTCCTTCTCTCAGTTTCTCTCTGTCCTATTCAACAATGATGACATCAATAACAACAACAATAATAACAACAACAACAATAAAACAACAAGGGCAGCAAAAGGGGGAAAAAAAGGTCTTTGTGAGGGTTTAATCATGCTGGCTCTGCCCCTTCCCCATGAGGCCCTCCACAACCACCTGCTGTGAGGGCTGGGACCAGTGAACACAGGTGCTCCCTGAACCAAGTCAGAGGGCCTGAGCCAGCCAGGAGGACAGCCCAGAGCAGCTCCTTCTGCCCCCACGATTCCTCAGCCTTTCTTTGGTCAGTCAAGATCTAGTAGAAACAGCTCAACAAAAGGTTCTCGGAGAACTGGCACACAGCTAGCAACAGCAGCAACCAGCAACCACTCTTGGGGAAGCTGGTGAGGGCCACACAGCGGGGAGCCTCCAGAGAGGAGGGAAGAACTACTGGACACCCTGTGATCAGCTGTGAAAAGCTCCTGCTTGCTTATCACACAGATGTGAGGTGGGATTCCTGCAGAGGATAAAGTGCAGAGAGCTAGTGGGGCCCACAGAGAGTCTGGGCATGCACTTCTCTTTCACTTAGAGGCCCCCACCTGCTCCACCCACTTTCCTTTCCAAAAGTCCTCCTACAGTGATCACGGCACTTCCACCAACTGTCCTACTTTTTCTCAGGGCCACCTTCAAGTTCTTCCCCATTGGTATGGGGGAACCGGTGATGGCATGAGATATGCCTAGACTATTTGGTATTCCAGACCTCTTGTCCCTGTGCTGTTCCTAACCCATCCAAGTCACCAGCAGTGTGACCATGACAGCCACCACCAAGCTATCCAAGTCGGCACTGGAGCAATCCACAACTTGCAATGGCTGACACTCCAGTGTTCTGGTATTCTAAACTAAAAGTAAGCACTGGGATCATGAAAAACCAGCTCAAAACAGGACGTATCCTGACAGCTTCTGAAATAAGCTTTGGGGATGTGGTGGGGTGAACAGCCGGCTTTGGCAGGTGAGAATTCTACCACTGAACTACTAATGCAGCAGCCGGCTTTGGTCACTGTAGCGACCTTCCAGTGGGTCACTCCTCTGTGACCCCAGAGCTGCCTGGGGTCTCCTGGCTGGCTGGCCCCCAATGTCCATTCCACCACCCTTCTGCAGTGGGAGTCCGCTCGGAGGCTGCTCATGCGTCTGCTAAGGGTACCCTCAAAGCCTGGGCTGTGGACATGAGCCAGGACTGGGCCACGCAGAGGAGCAGGGCCAGAGAGGGGACAGAGCAAAAGGGCGTTTGCAGTCCAGGCTTCCTGAGTCCTGGCCGCCTCAACAGCAGGCCTTCTCAGAGGACAATCGCTCCCGAACGGGTCCACAGGTGAAAGCTAGCACCGACCTGGATCTGCTACTGATCCATCAAGTGATAGGATGTGAGCCTGAGTGACACCACTCCCTGAGGCCCTGTCTCTGCACGTCCAGGTGTCAGCAGCCTTCCGGCGGCACAAGAGATACACCTGCATACACTGAAATGAGGGTCCACCCCGTCCCCTACGGCCCTCACGTGTGACCCTGTGTGGCTCTTGCTTGCTGTAAGGGGAGCAGAGGCTGTGAGGCTCACAGGAAGGAGCTGAGGAAGGGCTGCCTTGGGGGAGGTCCTATACAGTATGGCTAATGAAGAACACTGTGCCCTGTGTTGTATCACCCTGGAAAACAATGTGGGGGTGGAAACAGGTGGTGGTGCAGCTGGTTCAGTGCGTGTTACCAAGTGCAAGGACCTGGGTTCAACCCCCACCCCCTACCTGCAGGGGCGAAGCTTCACAAGTGGTGAAGCAGGGCTGCAGGTGTCTCTCTGTCTCGCTCCCTCTCTATCTCTCCCCTTAATTTCTCTCTGTCCTATCCAATATAAAGTTAAAAAAAAAAAGTAAAAAAGGGCTGGGGAGACAGCACAGTTCTGCAAAAGACTTTCCTGCCTGAGGCTCTGAGTGCTCAGGCTCCAGTCCCAGCACCACCATCAGCCAGAGCTCAGCAGGGCTCTGGTCTTTACCTCTGTTTCTTTCTCTCTGTATTTGTCTCATTAATGAATAGATATCTTCAAAGAATAAAGAATCAGAGAGTGGGGCTTGGCAGATGCCTCCCCAATGCACACACCTCTGTGCTGCATGACTGGAAGAAACTGGGCTTCTGACCAGTCATCATTTCACATTTTAGGTGCATGATGTGAAACACAAATATAGATATCCATGTTAGGAGGCTGTGAGACATTCCTCCCTCTCCCCAAACCTCAAATGAAATCCAACTAAAGGTAATCTGCGGCCTCAGAAAAGCCTTAGGACACGGAATACTAAACATCACTGAGGTGCTCAGTGATGTTTGTGTTATAAAAGCCCGAGAATGCTGATGGATGGTCATAAGAGAAATGACATTCTATGCAGACCATAGTTCACATCCATTTAGATAACCTGATCATGTAGAAATGACGTTCATTCCAGTTAAATGTCCTGTGTCATGATATTTAGACCCTGTCTTCCAAGCCTTGTTTATAAATAAATTAAAGGAATAAAGAGAGAAGCAAAGACAGGAAGGAGGAAAAGCCTGAATGAGAGGAGGAATACCACACAGGAAAAGCCTGAATGAGAGGAGGAATACCACACAGGAGCATTGCCGCTCCATCAGGGAGCCCACTGTCCCCTGGTCCAGCCCCACAGCCTCAGCCCCAGGCAGATGCAGAGGCCAGCTACCCTGGGATACGGCACGGTGGCCGACAAGCTGGTCAGGGGAGCATGTCTTTGTGCTCCTGAAAGGCTGCTGAGACTCCAGTCCCAGCCCCACAGCACTGGTCAGTGTGGGGGAGCTGGAAGCCTCTCTGCCATGGTGGGGTAGTGGATTCTGCTGCCTCAGAGCCTCCACCCACAGTTCGGCCTTGATATCCACGCATGAGCCCAGCCTCCCGGGATCCCCCCACCCTCCTGCCACACTGCCTGTGGGGCTCAGCTACAGGCTTCCTCTGCCTCTACCTAGACAGGCCTCTGGGTCTCTATGCGGATGGGGAGCTACCAGGTGTCAGCAGGGCCTTGTTTGCTTTGTCTTCTTGGCTGAGAGCACCCAGGGGCAGCTCTGCTCTCCGGGGTTGCCTCGCTCCCTTGTGCCCTGTCCACTGGGTGGCTGGGCCTGGGTCAGCATGGGCGTGAGGTACTGAGTCACAGGCAGGAGGAGCTGGGAAGGGTCCTGTCTCAGGCCTGTCTGTCACAAAGCTGCAACCACCACCACCACCACCACTACCACCCATCACTCCTGCCTGCTGCAGATACAGGCTAACACCCAACAGGTGGGGCCGTGGGCACACCTGAGACTGAGGTGAATGAATCCCTGAGATGTGTGCGCTCAGGGAGGAAACGTGGGGGCACTGGCGTCCCATGACTGCAAGCGAGGCTCTGTCCCCACTCTGGAAGTCCGGAAAAGGTCCCCAACTGCCATAGATGTTCTCCCCTTCCTCCAGCCCAGGGAGCACAGAATCCTCATCCCTCCTCTGTCCCCTCTCCCCCCAGCACAGGGACCACAGACTCCTCAGCCCTCCTCTGTCCTCTCCCCCAGCCCAGGGAACACAGACTGCTCAGCCCTTCTCTGCACAGCTTTTGGGACAAGGTGATCTGGAGATGAAAGAAGGAGTTACAACAAACCCTCGAGGACCCTTCTGTTCAGGAGAAGACAATGCCAGCATCTGGAACATCCCCCATGCTAGGCCAGGCAAGAGCAGCCTGTACCGTGCACATCACAGAGCTGTATCTGCAAGGACGACTAACACTCAAGCTTTTTCTCTCAGACCAAGAAAGACATTCCTGCCCATAAGGTGGGCACCACTGGCCTCCAGGCATCTGTCTCTCTGCAGGCCTGGAGCAGGAGGGAATGTGTCTGTCAGCATCGCGGAGTTCCCAGGCCCGGGTTGTACTGGGACACTAGGAGTGAAACTCTCGCCCCAGGGGAGTGACTCCCAGGACTTACCCGCCCTTGATGTAGTCAAGGAATGAAACTTCTGTTTCCACCAAGAAAGAGAGTAAGGTTACCTGGGGAAGAAAAGAAAATAGGATAATTGCTTCCCAGGACTACCTGAACCCCAAATAATCTTTTTGCTCTTTGGGAGTAGCTCTTCCCAGGACTACCTGAACCCCAAATAATCTTTTTGCTCTGTGGGAGTAGCTCTTCCCAGGACTACCTGAACCCCAAATAATCTTTTTGCTCTTTGGGAGTAGCTCTTCTCTCAGTACTATGAGAAACACTGCTGACTGGTGGCCTTCTTCACAAAGATCTGCTAGAAAGGCCGTGCCCTGGGGCCGAGTGGTGGCGCACCTAGTTGAGTGCAAATGTTACAATGTGCAAGGGCCAGGGTTCGAGCCCCTGCTCCCCACCTGCAGGGAGAAAGCTTTGTGAGTGGTGAAGCAGTGCTACAGGTCTCTCTCTCTGTCTCTCTCCCTCTTATCTCCCCCTTCCCTCTCAATTTCTAGCTGTCTCTATCCAATGAATAAATATAATAAAAAATTTTTTTTTCGAGCCCCCAGCTCCCCACCTGCAGGGGAGTCGCTTCACAAGCAGTGAAGCAGGTCTGAAGGTGTCTATCTTTCTCTCTCCCTCTGTCTTCCCCTCCTCTCTTCATTTCCCTCTGTCCTACCCAATAACAACAACAACAATAAAAGAAGGGCAACAAAAGATAATAAATAAATATTTAAAAAAAAATTTTAAAGGAAGACCATGCCCACATCTCAGATGCTAGAGGGGGAGGCTTCTCTGGCCCCTTTGAGACCAGCTCCATCCTCCAAAGAAAGCCATGGAGATTATCGAGCAGGATAGCCTGTTTCTTCCCATTTTATATCAAAGGAAAGATGAAAGGACTTGGAAGATAGTTAAAGCTAAGACACTGAAACAGTGAGATGTGCTGTGTAAAGGGCCTACATGTCCTGCCAGGGCCTGGCTGAGGTCCTGGGGGTCTGCACGCCTTGCTGGGCTGACACCGTCCAAGGGCATGCAGAGAGTCAGCTGTACTGCTCTTGGGACAGCCACTGCAGGGACGTCTCAACGTGGGATGACCCTGCTCACCCTTGCAGGTGCTTTTATCCCTGTAGCCTCCTGTGCCCAGGGCACAATCACCTCCCACAGCACCTCAGCAGGGTCCAGGCCCGGGGAAGGGGGGCAGCCCCTCTCTCTGAGTGTCCTCACACCTGGCCACATGCCCCTCCTGGGAGTGAGGAGCTCCCCTAGCCTCAGCTGCCCTGCAGGACTGTCCACTGGGAGGTTGGGAGGCTGGCTATCCAGCTGCACACACCCTCCTGTGCACCCTGTCACGTGGCTCAAGTTCCAGGCTTCCTGATTCCAATCACAATGGTGTGTGTCACCGGTGAGAATGGCGACACAGCAGAGCAGGAAATGCCAGGTGCTGGAGGTAGTGGAGAAGAGGGAGCACTAACTGGGGCAGCCCCTGTGGAAGACTATATGGAGAGTCTCTAAATAAACATGGAAGTACCTATGACCCAGCAATACCACTCCTGGGCATTTATCCAAAGGACATGCCAACACTAATTAGAGGGGACGCCTGCAACCCGGTGTTCACAGCTGCATTATGCACAACAGCCAGAGGGTGGAAGCAGCCTAAATGCCCATCCACAGATGACTGGCTAGAGAAGTTATGGATATATATACAGTTCATGGAAAACTACTCTACAACAACAACAAAAAAATGAAGAATTTTGTGTCCTTTGGGACAACATGGATGGAACTGGAGGTGATTTTGCTTAGAGAAATAAGTAAAGAGGTTAAAGAAGGAGGAAGAGAATGACAACAAAACAAACTTTCTCTAAAACCTTGTTAGAATTATGGTGGTCAATGCTGAGGACACAGAATTGGGTGGTAGGTGTGGTGTGGAAACTCTACCCTGAAGTGTTACAACCCGTAACCCGGAACTAAGCCAGGAAGACCCTTCCCGTAACCCAGGGCTGGGAAACTTTCTTCTGCCAGGGGCCATCTGGATATTTAGAGCACCATTCATGGGCCATCCCCAATTATCAACTTGAAAGTTAGTACTTAGTGCTGCTGTGAAGAAAGCTTCTTCATGAGTGGTGAAGCAGGGCTGCAGGTGTCTCTCTGTCTCTCTCCCTATTTCCCCCTTCCCTCTTGATTTCTGTCTTTGTCCAATAAATAAGTAAACAAAGCATTTTAAAGCTTAAAAGAAAAAATGGGGTGGGTGGAGAATACAGGTCCAAGAAGGATGACAGAGGACCTAGTAGGGGTTGTATTGTTATAAGGAAAACTGAGAAATGCTATGCATGTACAAACCATTGTATTTACTGTTGAATGTAAAACATTAATTTCCCAATAAAGAAAATAAATAAATAAATAAATAAAGCTTAAAAGAAAAAGAAATAAAGAAAAAAGAAAACTCCTGGGTTTGTTGAATCCCGAATCCCCTATGGCAAACTTAGCAGACCCGGGAGTTTCAAAGGTCTGTCACACGAGACCCTGGGCCTGGCACTGTTCCCTGGCCTCAGCCATGGGTGGGCCTGGCGGGGCCCTTGTGGCTTCCTGCTCCTTCTCTCCTGGGTGGGCTACTGCTCTAGATGTAACGTGTAACCGTGTGCTATTCAGAAGCTCCGAGTTTACAGTGATTTAAGTGCAGGTATCGCAAAGCACAAGGACCGATGGAAGGATCCTGGTTTGAGCCCCTGGCTCCCTACCTGCAGGGGAGTCACTTCACAGATGGTGAAGCAGGTCTGCAGGTGTCTATCTTTCTCTCCCCCTCTGTCTTCCCCTCCTCTCTCCATTTCTCTCTGTCCTATCCAACAATGACAACATCAATAACAACAATAATAATTACAACAATAAAAAAACAAGAGCATCACCAGAGCATTCGCCTGCACCCTCACAGCCTAAGTTGCTACTTGAGCCGCCCTTATGCCAAACTTCCCAGCATCCACCTTGCTCCCTGTGGCCTGGGGGGTGGGGAACGAGGTGGGGAACTTGGCGGGTGCCTGCCCCTCCCAGCCCAGCCCCAGCTCTTGCTCTCTCCTGAGCAGCCCAGCCAAGCAGTGACCAGTGGTGACGTGACGACTCATTTAAGCCTACTAATCCTTAAGAAACAGCAGGAAATGTGACTTACGGTGCCTGAATTAGTGTACTTTTTCTTCTTTCCTTTCTTCTTTGGATTCACCACCTTAAAAAGTAGACAAAGCCATGTGTTAGATTTATGACTGAATTTCTGAAAACAATTCTAACTCAACCACTTCCCTTCACTTTTTAGATGCTGCACTGTGGGCACTTCTCCAAATGCCCTCAGTGAATGGAGACAGCTAGAGGCAGAGTGTGGGAACACATGCTCGGGGCCCAGGTTCAAGCCCCAGCACCACTTATGCTAGAGCTGAGAGCTGCTCTGGTCTCTCTCTCCCCACAGAAATATATATATGAATCTAGAAAACAAGAGCAAAAGTATCCAGTGATGGCTCACTGGTAGAGAGTACCACCAAGTTAGCCACACAGAGGGGACCGAAGTCCTGTGTTAGCAGGGTGCTCAGGGGTGAACCCAGCGCTTCCCAGAGCAAAGGGAGTGGGCACAGGAGTGAGGCCCCCACCCAGAGGTGCTGCACCCAGGGAAGCTGGCCTCCTGCCTTTGCTGGGGGAGCTTTCCCAGGTGGTAAACCTCCCCACAACACCTCCATAAGAGTCCAGAAGCCTATGCCTGTCCAAGACATGCTGACACAGGTGGGGGTGAGATGAGGGGGGTGCTAATACAGGTGGGGGGAGACAGCTGGGTGTGAGACAGGTGAGGGGAGCCAAGTGGGTGCTAGGCAGGTGGGGGAAACAGGTGGGGTGCTCCTCAGGCGTGCCTGCCAGCTGCTGGCCACCAATACCCTACAGTGCCCATCCATGTCCCCAGTCTGACCCAGGGGATAGCAGCCTGGTGGTGACCACCTTGTCTATGTAGGGGCATATCCTGGAAGACCCCGTGGGCCCAGTGGAAGGGGGGGTTCTGCCCTCTCTTCTCAGAGGTGGCTTGGCATCCACCTGAAGGAGATGTGGTCAGCAGGCTGGGTCTAAGGAGGCCCATCTGCCAGGTCCAGACACGCACAGGACAGCAACAGGGACACTGGGCAGGCTTTGCGCCTCTAGCAGCTGCTGACCTTTGGCTAAGGCCAAGCAGCCTCCTCCAAGGCTGACTCCTCCTTCTCTTGAGCTCCTCCTTCTCTCTTGCTCCCAGTTGCCTCAGCAGAGCAGCTCTGAGGCTCACTCCACCCCATACAGCTCAAGAGAGCAGCCTCCTCTTCAAGTAAGGGGCAGAAGGCCAGCATAAAGGCTGAAGCTTAAGGAAAAACACACTCTGACCCATACTGCAATCCTTCTCTAGCTCCCCCTCCCGTTTCAAGTTCTCTCTGTCCTGTCAAATAAAATAGTAACAATAACAATAGAAAAGAGGGGGGAGGAAAAAATGGCCACAGGAACAGTGGATTCAGAGTGCCAGCACCGAGTCCCAGCAATAACCCTTTGTCAATAAATAAATAAGAAGAGTTCCATAGCAAGAGAATTCAGTCTCTAAGTGCAAATTAAGAAGACCCTGCCACTCCAAGGGAAACTCAGTCTCAGAAACAAGTCAGTCGGCTCGACATGTCCAGGACCCCTGAGAAGTTGGTGCTCCCCCTGGCCCATAGCCACTCTCTGGGGAGCACCTACAGGGGGAGCACTTGCATGGGGAGCAACTGCATGGGGAGCACCTGCATGGGGAGCATCTACATGAGGAGCATCTGCATGGGGAGCATCTGCATGGGAAGCACCTGCATGGGGAACACCCCCATGGGAAGCACGTGCGTGTCTAGAGCGGGACCCATGCGCTGCGGGGCTGCAGCTGAGGCGAGCAGCCTCACCTCGTACACATTGAACTGCGACTGCCCTCTGGAGAGCTCCCGGTAGCTGGTGGTGAACTCCCCAATGAAGTCGTGGCTGAAATTCAAGGAAGACATACCATCAGCTCTCAGATCCTTGTAAGTCATAGCTCCAGACTTTGCAGAAACGGGTCATTTCATCATGAGAAACTGCCGTGCCCTTACTGTGCGCACAACTCAACTTGGGGCTGAGACGGACACATCTGTCACTGTTCCCAACCCCACATGACACTCGGGCTACATCCTGCTAGTATTCACACAGCCCTCAGTGCACCTCACTGGCACTGTTGCTCCATGCGGGGAGGAATGTGGGAGGATCTCCTCAGGGACAGAAGTGAGTGGAGGAAGAAGAACAGAAGGGCAAACACACAGCAGAACTTAGACTGGGTTTGGGGTATTTCACCAAAGTAAAGGACTCTGGGGGAGGGTTCAGGTCCTGGTGCTGATGGTAGAGGAGGACCTAGGCTGGTGGGGAGTGTTATGTGGAAAACTGAGAAATATTACACATGGATCAACAACTATACTGACTGTAAACCATTAATACCCCAATAAGAATAAAACACAATAATTATCAAACTACAAAAAAATTGAAAGAAAAAGGGGGGTGCCACTGGGAATGGTGGAGTCGTGCAGGCACTGATTCCCAGCAGCAACCCTGGTGGTAGAGGGAGAGGAGAGAGAGCGAGAGAGGGAGAGAGAGAGGATGAGAGAGAAGGGAGAGTGAGAAAGACTGTGTGAGAGAGAGGGTGAAAGAAGGGAGAGTAAGAAAGAGGGAGGGGGAGAGAGGGAGAGGAGGAGAGAGAAGGAGAAAGAGGGTGAGAGAGGAAGGAGAGAAAAAGAGGGAGGGGGAGAGAGGGAGAGAGGAGAAAGAGGGAGAGAGACAGAGAGAGGGGAGAAGAGAGGGCAAGAGGGAGACAGGGAGAGAAAGGGGAAGGGGGGAGGGAGAGAAAGGGGGCAAGAGAGGGAGGAAGAGAGGGAAAGAGGGGGAAAGAAGGAGGGAGGTAAACAGGAAGAGAGAGGAAGGGAGAGGGAGGGGCTTGGGGTATTTGTGCTGCATTTGGATGCCCAGCCTCTCTGCTTGCTGATGGCCAAGGCCCCCAAGCTCCCAGCTTCTGGTCTTGCTCCTCTCTGCAGGGCCAGTGTCCTCAAGCACAGGGGACCCTAAAAGGGAGTGGCTGCAACCAAGACAGGGGTCTGCAGTGAGGGACCAGTCTCCGCATGCTTTTTCATGCCATGCGGCAGAGCTGCACCCTCCTCATGAGGGAAGCACCCTGCTGACTTCTGGAACCACAGCCACTCCTGCCCAGCTTCTGTCCTTGCTGGGACTGTGAGCCTCCCAGCTGTGGAGGAGACAGAAGGTCCTAGAGGACCCTGCGCACAGGGGGCTCACTGGTGAGTGTGGACAGCTCCTCACTCCCACTAGGGGGAGGTAGCCAGGCCATACTGGTGCCTGGGCTCAAGGAAACACCCAAAGGTTGGGGGGGAGGGGAGATTCTCTGTGAGCTGCCTCTTGCAGGAATGTCTGTAGCTCCCTCCACACACTGTCCACCTCAGATGCTGCCCTGAAGCCTCAGCTGAGTGCTTCTTAGCCCCTTTTCCTAGTATCACCAACTCCTTCCAGATGCAATGGGAATTAAGAGAAAGCTCGGTGTACTTGAATATGGGTCTGTTCCTGATCAATTTCATTAGGCTGAAAAAGAAGCCCTCTGTCCACATATGGGAGTATAGTGGAAAGCGCCCTGACAGTCAATCACCGCGACAATCTCCGTTTGCTGTTTCCTGCAGTGTGCTTGAGGCTAACCTGATTACTGCGAGGGCAGTCCTGGCAGTGGACTGCTGAGTTCAGGCCTGTTTATCTCATCTGTGTCTGCCCCTGACTTTCTATGATGTGCGTGTGCCCTTCTCCATGCAAGGAAAACAAAGAGACTCGGCTAACCAGAGTCCCGCCCAGCTCCGGCATGCAGGTCTGTGCCCACTGCCACCCGGCTCCCCACCCCACAGGGGTCACTCTTTTTTTAATTTTCCCCTTTGTTGCCCTTGCTATTTTAGTTATTATTATTGATGTCGTCATAGATAGGACAGAGATAAATGGAGAGAGGAGGGGAAGACAGAGAGGGGGAGAGAAAGATAGACACCTGTGAATCTATCTTTCTATCTTAGCCAGGTGAGCCCTGTGAGAGCTGGGGCCTGTCC
The DNA here is from genome assembly GCF_950295315.1 of Erinaceus europaeus. Lineage (NCBI taxonomy): Eukaryota > Metazoa > Chordata > Mammalia > Eulipotyphla > Erinaceidae > Erinaceus > Erinaceus europaeus. The sequence continues at coordinate 67,236,284 of NC_080168.1, forward strand.
CCATCCCTATCACTGCTGTGGGAGGGGAGAGCTCTGTGACCCCCCTCTCCAGGGGTGCAGTCAGTGACACCAGCACCTCACAAGGACAGTGATAGTGACAGAGGCTAGGCCTCACCCAGGGTGGTCCCCAGGCTCTCTGACGTGTCCTGTGTGGGGCTGGCGGGGCTCACCTGCCATCTCGGTCCCAGTCGTACACCTCCACCTTGATGGTCCTGGCAGGGAAAAGGCAGAGTGACCGCATCATGCCAGCAGCCAATGGCCTCCTCGGGGAAGGGCAGGGCAGGGCAGGGTATGGCAGGGCACTGCGCCCTGAGCCTCTCTGACAGAAGGTGTCAGGACCCCAGGGTGTGCAGGATGTCATTTCTGTTCTTGGAAGATCAGTCAGTTTAACCAAATTTTAGTAAAATTTCCACCCATCCCCAAACATCATGGGTCATTTCTATTCTAGTGTGTGAGGTGTGTGTGGGGGGCACCTCTGGAGCACATGTGACCCACAGTGTGGGGCTGTCTCCTTTTATTGGGGAAGAGGGCACAGTACCTCTCTGCCAGCTCTGCCCCCTGGGCTTCCCACGTGCTGCCTCCAGCCCCACTGTGGACTGAAGTCACCGTGAAGTTGTGCAGAGCACCCAGTAGTGAGCCCCCAGCTGAACTCCTGGCATAGGGACAGAGGGAGCCGCAGGGCCCCAAGCTCCTCACCTGTCGTGATCCCCATTACACAGGGCTCGCACGGAGATCTTGAACGCCTGCCACACGGGGTTCAGCGTGTTCTTGACCACTTCCGTTCTATGACAGATGGTAAAACTGTAAAACAAAACCAACAAAAAACAAACGCACACACACACAGGTCTTGGTTATGTTCATGGCTTGACTATGGTGTCGCGGCTGCTCTCCTCCTCCTTCTGGGGCAGGACAAAGCCCATGATTCTGTTGCTGCGGTGTCACCAAGCACAAGGGCCTTCACACTTTGATGGCTGCAAACTGAGCTGTGATCTAACAAGATCTTGCAGAAAATTAGGAAACAGGCAGAGTGACAAAAACTGGGTGTACTGTTTGGTTTCAGACATAGACATCGGCCTTCCCTCGTGACATGACACCTGCAAGACCCCAGAGGGACAGCTCTTCTCTCTGCCGTATTCTAGCACAGGTCAAGACTTTGGGTGGTGACACAGGTGGCTGGAAGGACATACAGACAAATGGCTATGGGTGAGTGGATGGATGGATGGATGGATGGATGGATGGATGGGTGGATGCTTGGGTGGGTGGATGGCTGGGTGGATAAAGGGACAAGTAGGCAGGTGGGTACACAGAGAGATTTATGACCCCACAGACAAATGCACAGGCACAGGGACACCTAGATAAAAGAGACACAGGGCAACCACCACCTCTAAGCAGGTGCAGCCAGCTACTGACTTGGCCATGTGTTTGCTAATCATCATGTGGAAAACTTCTGTTTCATTCTTAGTGTCACTGGGGCTGGGTGGTGGTACACCTGGTTGAGCACACAGGTTACAGTGTACAAGGACCTGGGTTCAAGCTCCCAGACCCCATGTGCAGGGGAAAGCTTTACAAGCAGTGAAGTAGGTCTGCAGGTGTCTCTCTATCTCTCTCCCACTCTATCTCCCCTTTTCCTCTTGATTTCTGGCTACCTCTATCAAATAGATAAAGATGATTAAAAAAATAATTCTTAGTATCACCAATGACAGTGACTGAGACATAGACACTGAGATGTATTAAGAAAGTGTCCTGTGGTCCAGGAGGTGGCGCAGTGGCTAAGGCACTAGACTCTCAAGCATGAGGTCCTGAGTTCAATCCCTGGCAGCACATGTACCAGAGTGATGTCTGGTTCTTTCTCTCTCTCCCCTATCTTTCTCATAAATAAATAAAATCTTTAAAAAACAAAAGAAAGTGTCCTGACCATGGGTAAGGGTCTCAGCTGGCATAGGACAAGCTCCTGGTTCCAACCCTGGCAGAGCACATGCCTGAGGGGGCTCTGGATGCCATGCCCCTACTGTCCCATCCCTCTGTCTCATAGGAAATAAATACATCTGTTTTTAAAGAAAGCATCTCCTCTTAGAGCTGTCTGTGACTGGTGGCGGTCATCGTCTTCTGACCCTCTGCCCTCTGCAAGCATCAGGTAGGACAGACAGTGCCTTCCCACTAGCCACCGCAGGACCAGCTAAGGTAGGGCACTTCCAGAGGGTCTAAGCCACTCTCTCCAATACTTACTGGATGGATGGATGGATGGATGGATGGATGGATGGATGGATGCGTGGATGGATGGAAGGATGGATGGATGAGTGGATGGATGGATGGATGGATGGATGGATGGATGGATGGATGGATGCGTGGATGGATGGAAGGATGGATGGATGAGTGGATGGATGGATGGATGGATGGACGGACGGATGGATGGATGGATGGATGGATGGATGGATGCGTGGATGGATGGAAGGATGGATGGATGAGTGGATGGATGGGCGAGTGGGAGGGTGGATAGATATATGGATGGATGAGTAGATGGATAGATGATGGATGAGTGGATGGGTAGATGAGTGGATGGGTGGATGGGAGGGTGGATAGATGGATAAGTGGATGGATGAATGAGTGGATGGGTGAGTGAGTGGATGGATGGATGGGTTGACGGATGGATGAGTGCATGGCTCACTGGTAGGACAGACTATTTCTCAAAGGCCCTGAGCTAAAAGGACTCAAGTGGAGCACACCTGCTTCCTGATGCCCCTCTTCTCTTAGGGATATATCATCTACTCCTCATGAAAACTGAAGTCAGAATTTTTTTCACTTCCTGAGATTAAGTATATGCTCCACCTTTTCTAAGTAAATCTATGTTCTTTGCCAAAACACAAATGCTTACATGAAGTCATTTTCCAAAAAAGAGCATTCCAAAAGAAAAATCATACTTAATTATGAATACAGGTCAAGTTACTAGATAATGTGAAAGCATAAAAACAAGAATTTATAAACATGTATTGTTAAGGTTTTATAAAGGTTAATACTCTCTAGTTAAAAATCCACTTCATCATTTCTTATAAAGTTAGCTCTAGACATACTAGGCAATTTCTTGAAATGGCACTACATTCACACAAGTATTAAAAAAATAAAGCGATGAAGCCCAAGGACCAGTTTAAGGATCCTGGTTCAAGCCCCCGGCTCCCCACCTGCAGGGGAGTCACTTCACAGGCGGTGAAGCAGGTCTGCAGGTGTCTGTCTTTCTCTCCCCTTCTCTGTCTTCCCCTCCTCTCTCCATTTCTCTCTGTCCTATCCAACAATGATGACATCAATATTAACTACAACAATAAAACAACAAGGGCAACAAAAGGGAATAAATAAATAAATATTTAAAAAATATAAAAATAAAGCAAAAATTTCTGTGGTTAACAGCAGTGACATAATGGCTGGGGAGACCAAACAGGGGTTCTACAAGAGATTCTCCTGCCTGAGGCTCCAGGATGCCAAATTCAATCCCCAGCATCACCATCAGCCAGAAATCAGCAGGGCTCTGGTGTTTCTAGGTCCTTCTCTATAGCATGCTCTCTCTCTCTCTCTCTCTCTCTAAAATGCACAAAAAAAAAAACTAGTATGGGCCAGGTGGTGGTGTACCTGGCTGAGCTCACGTTACAATGTGCAATGACCGGGGTTCGAGTCCCTGGCCCCCACCTGCTGGGGTAAAGTTTTACAAATGGTAAAGCAGTGCTGCAGGTAGGTATCTCTCTGTCTCCCTCTCTCTCTCTCTCTCTCTCTCTCTTTTTTCCCTTTTGTTTTCTTTGTTTTGGGTTTTTTTTTCTTTCTTTTTTTATTAGTAAGTTAATATTGATTTACAAAATTTTGAGATAACAGAGTATAACTACAGATCATTCCCACCACCATAGTTCTTTGTCCCCATTCCCTCCACTGCAAACTATAGTAGTTCTCCCAAGGTCACAGATGTGAGTTGATTATTATTTCTATAACTACCTATATTTATATATATATTTACCTATTTTTGCTATGGTCCTGCTCTTCCTTTCTTTTTAAAAAATTTCTTTATTGGGAAATTAATGTTTTACATTCAACAGTAAATACAATAGTTTGTACATGCATAACATTTCTCAGTTTTCCATATAACAATACAACCCCCACTAGGTCCTCTGCCATCCTTCTTGGACCAGTATTCTTCCCCCACCCACCCATCCTAGAGTCTTTTACTTTGGTGCAATACGCCAATTCCAGCTCAGGTTCTACTTGTGTTTTCTCTTCTATTTTTATTATTATTATTATTATTATTTATTTTATTTTATTTATTCCCTTTTGTTGCCCTTGTTGTTTTATTGTTGTAGTTATTATTGATGTCATTGTTGTTGGATAGGACAGAGAGAAATGGAGAGAGGAGGGGAAGACAGAGAGGGGGAGAGAAAGACAGACACCTGCAGACCTGCTTCACCGCCTGTGAAAGGACCTGCCTGCAGGTGGGGAGCCAGGGGTTCGAACCGGGATCCTGACGCCGGTCCTTGAGCTTAGCGCCACCTGCGCTTAACCCGCTACGCTACAGCCCGACTCCCGTGTTTTCTCTTCTGATCTTGTTTTTCAACTTCTGCCTGAGAGTGAGATCATCCCATATTCATCTTTCTGTTTCTAATTTCATTTAACATGAATTTTTCAAGGTCCATCCAAGATCGGCTGAAAACGGTGAAGTCACCATTTTTAATAGCTGAGTAGTATTCCATTGTGTATATAGACCACAACTTGCTCAGCCACTCATCCCTTGTTGGACCCTTGTTTTCTTTTTTTAATCATTGTTGTGGCTATTACTATTGTTATTGATATTGTTATTGGATAGGACAGAGAGAAATGGAGAGAAGAGGGGAAGACAGAGAGGGGGAGAGAAAGATACACACCTGCAGAACTGCTTCACCACCCCCCTGCAGGTGGGGAGCTGGGGCTCAAACTGGGATCCCTCCGCTGGTCCTTGTGTCACATGCGCTTAACCAGCTATGGTACCACCCAACCCCCTCTCTCTCCCTCTCTATCTCCCCTTTCCTCTTGATTTCTGACTGTCTCTACACAATAAATAAAGATAATTAAACATAAATAAAACCTGTAATAAAACTAATGACACCAAAAGGAGAAGCCAAATCATTTTTACTCATTTAAAACACACACACACACATACATACACATACAGTGACACATGCTATATATATAGATGTATATAGATACATACATACATATTTGGTTCTAGCTAATAAACTAGCTTTTTATATGCAAGATATACATAGAAAGTTTTCTGGAGTGGAATTCACCAAAAGTTAACAGATGTTTCTTAGGTCATTTGAGGTTTTTTGCTTAGTTCTATTTATTTCTTAATATTTCATTTAACAGTTGAATACATTTTGTAAGCATAATACATTTCTGTACTCTAACTCATGCCAGTAGCCCTGGAAGTGTGATGGATAGAAATTCTGTATTATATAACTAATCTGTATAAATAAGTAGGGCTAATAAGAATAAAGATAGAAAGTTCAGGAAACAAGCTGTTCAGACAGTAGGAAGCACAGGAACATTGTGATTCAAGAAATGCTGAGCCCTCCTCCCATTCTTTTGTTTCCCTGCTGTCAAAACAACAGGAAGGGACTGGCAAGACACACACGTGGAAAAGGACTGCTTTGCCATGCACTCGACACGGGGTTTGAGCCTGGCGCCCACCTTGCTGGGGGAGCTTGTCCCCACCCCCACTGAGAAAAGCTGGCAATGAAGTCCCAGTGACAACAACAACAACAACAAAGTTTGCTGGGAGCCAGGTGGTGGTGCACCTGGTTGAGTGCACATGCCACCATGCGTGAGGACCTAGGTTCAAGCCCCCAGTCCCCACAGAGACTTGGGAGGAGGCCAAGCTCCACAAGTGGTGAAGCAGGGCTGCAGGTCTCCCTAGATTCTCCCCATCCCCTCTCATTTTCCTCTATCTACCCAATAAAATAAAATTTAAAAAGTTTGGAAGCATGGGATTATTGTCTTCACTGTCCACAGTTTTCTCCTGGATAGACTCACTGTCTAGATGACATGCTGCTCTGGCCCTGGCAGCCGTGTGAAAGGCAAAGAAGAGAGCTCAGCTAGGGGATAGCAGGTGGCCTATGGCTGACCCCAGCAGCATGCACACAGCCTCTGTTGCCCTGGGTCACCTTCATGAGCGAATGTCCCCACACGCAGTGCCTGAATCCTCACAAGACCCCAAAGCCTCCCCATTCCACTGTGAGTGGGCCTGGGGACAGGCTTCCTTTCCTCGGTCCTCCATCTGGACCCCAAATGACCCTGTGCAGCTCACTTTTTACTGTGCATGCTAAGGAAAGACAAACAAGGGACTCACTCACTAGATGCTGGTGATATTTGCATTCATCTTAGGTACAATTATGTGTGTGTGTGTGTGTGTGTGTGTGTGTGTGATAGAGAAAGAGTTTGAGTGTGTGAATGTGTATAAGAGTGTGTGTGTGAAAGTGTGTGTGTAAGAGACAGAGTTTGAGTGTGTGAATGTTTGTGTGTAAGAGTGTGAGTGTGTGTGTGAATGCATGTGAGTGTGTATGTGTATGATAGTGTGTGAGTATGCATGTGTGTGTGTGTGTGTGTGTGTGTGTGAATGCATGAGTGAGTGTGTGTGTGAGTGAGTGTGAGTGTGTACAATCTTAGGTTAGTGCCCTTAGTGGCTGTGAGAGGCACTGGCATCACGGGCCCTCTCTTAGTGGGGAGGAAGTTGAGTCTCACCCAAAGCCCAGCCAGTAAGAGGCAGGGTAACAATTAAAAAGGTGACAACAGAACCCCAGTTCCCAATTGCAATGAAATTTCCAACTAACATTGACAGTGTGAATCACAGAGAATAATTACCAAATATTTCATGGGAGAGACACACATATTAAGTGATAGGCTACATTCCATGGACGTGTTTTCAAACCACACCGAACCTGGTCTAATCAAGAGTGGCAAGATATCATAATTACTAGAATTTGATTTTCAGCTCCCACAGCTGAAACAAACCTCTAGAAAGTAACCCATACTCTTCTGAAGGAAGGTGGCTCAACCCCATACAGAACACATCAGTGTCATCACTCTAGCCGCCCATAAAAACAGGATGCTTCTTTACTGTGAAAGCAACATTATAATTTTATGAAAAGCAAAGAGGAAATGTTTTTATGTGCTGATAGTCATTCATTTTTAATTGCCAAACCAAGCAGAAAAACGCCATAAACTTGAACACTGACATTCAAATGCAAAATTCACATCCATTTTTAAGATGCTGAAATATCCCACCCTGCTTGTCAATTTAATAAGAGGATCTGAGGGGAAACAATAATTCAAATGCCACCCTCACCCTGTGGAAGTAAAATACATCAAACACAAGCCTACCTGCCATCTTCATTACTGCGGTAAAAGACAAGAAAGGGATCTGATTTTCCAAAGAAGTCCTTCTTGTCCAATTTGTTTGCACAAAATTGCATTAGAACAGCATCCTAGAAAAAAAGTGAATAGAACAACTCAAAGTCTGGCTCATAAATAATGACAAACTGCACATCACCAGCAAGATCTGACAAGAAAATGAATGTGTCCTTTCTATGCCAATAGCGAGCTTGCAGGAGTCCCAGACAGTGCTGACTTGTCTTTGTAAGGACCGTGGGATGGAAGTGCTTGTCCTATTACCAAACTATTGCATTTCAAGACTTTTTACATTCCCTTTCCCTGAAATGGGACAGTATTCCTGGTGCCCAATATTTCACGGTATGTATAAGACACCTACTTTGAGGACAGGCACCTGCTTTGAGGACAAGTGTGTTCTTAGCTGCTCAGGGATGTTTACACTGTGGACGTGTGTCAGCAGCCAAGATGGGTTCAATAAAGAACGAGACAGACCACTCTGAACTAGCAGCTAGAGGTATGGGTGGGAGGGGATTTCTGTCTTAATCAAATACAGTGCACACGGCATCTCACTGAGAGGATGCAGAAGTGATTTCTCTTGTGGTGCGCTTCAAGTGAGGCAGAGCACCTTCACCTGCAAGCACAGCAGATGGTGCACCTGCCCGTCAACTGTCACGCCCAGCCACCTCCTAGGCAGTGCAGACACTGTGGCACTGCCACCCTCAGGGTTAAAGACAGCCGGCTGGGCATCATAAAGCAAGCAAGCAAACATGGCCCCAGCAGCGTAAGCGACTTTTTAAATATTTAATTAATTAATTTGTTTATCTATTGGGTAAAGACAGAGAAATTGAGAAGGGGAGTTAGAAAAGAGAGACAGAGAGACACCTGCAGCCCTGTTTCATCACTACTGAAGCTTCCCCCACAGGTGGGTAGCAGGGTCTTGAACCAGGATTCTTGCACATTGTAACATGAGCCTTTAACCAGTGCACCACTAACAGGGCCCCAGGATAAGCATCATATATACATATGATAGGAACGGAGAGAAATTGAGAGAGGAAGAGAAGATAGAGAGGGAAAGAGACACCTGCAGCCCTGCTTTACCACTTGTGAAGCTTCCCCACTGCAGGTGAGGAGTCAGGGGCTCAAACAGGGATCCGTGCAGGGGGTCTTGCACTTTGTACTATGTGTGTTTAATCCAGTGCGCCACCATCCGGCCCCCGGGATAAGCATTTTTAAAAGGCAGAAAATAGAAAACAATTCAAACACTGGAGTCAATGTTTTGGGCTAGCTGTTTTCTTAACTGGCAGGAAAGGCTGGCATCTGTGACAGAGATCAAGGTTCCACTGGGAGACCACAGCCAAGGGCTGCTACTGCTATTGGGGACAACATCTCAGCACCTGACAATCTCTCCCACATGACCCAGACTGTGCACAGCACATGAGAGGTATTAGGCACGCAGCTTAGTAAGCACTGTGGAGTGTTATCCGACCGGATGGGGCTTGGGGGCTGTGCCATGAGGGCACCTGCTCTCCCTGCCCACCTCCACAGGCCTGGCATGTGCGTGTGTGTGTGCATGTACACACACACACACACACACACACACACACACACACACCAGCATTTAGCTGCTTATCCATTCATCACATTGTTTTTTGTTGTTGTTGTTATTTTTCCCAGAACCCTGCTCAGCTCTGGCTGATGGTGATGTGGGGGACTGAACCTGGGTTTTCAGAGCCTCAGGTAGGAGAGTCTCTTGCATTAGAGGAAAATTGCCACTCAAGCCTCTCTAACTGGCTAATGATGTAAATCTGGACAAGTCATTCCAGCTGGTGACATTTTGCTTCCTCATTCTTTTTTTATTATTATCTTTATGTATTTATTTGATGGAGACAGCCAGAACTTAAGAGGGAAGGGGGAGGCAACGAGGGAGAGAAACAGAGGGACACCTGCAACAATGCTTCACAACTGGCAAAGTCCCTGCAGACGAGGTCAAGGGCTTGAACCCAGGTCCTTGCACGTTGTAACATGTGTGCCCAACCAGGTACACCACCACCTGCCACCACCCCATCCCCGGCTTCCTCATTCTTTAGGTGAATGTCACCACCTGCCCAGGAGATGTGTCTTTGGTGCTGTTTGGTTCTGAGCTTAAACAAGAATTCTCTGACTTTCACATCATGCTACTTTTGTCATCTAGCATGCTGATCTCTTCCTGCCTTTCTTTTTTATAAAAGCCTACTGGAGTAGGGCACCAAGTAAAAGCCCCGGTGTGAGGGTGAGGGTGGATGTTCTGCTTCCTGGGCGGGGGGGGGGATGGGACACAGTCTTTTGGTGGTGGGAATGGTGTTTATGTACACTCCTATTAATTTGTAGTCATATAAATCACTATTTAATTAATATGAGAGGGGAAAATTGATTGTATATCTCAAACTTCAGACTGAGTCTTTTTAATACATAGGCTGAGTCTTTGATAGTTGACTCTCTTAAAAGCCTAGACCAGGGAGAACAGAAGCAAACAGTGGCACAGCTATATACAAATAATGTCAAAATACATAAATTATGGTGATGTGTATGATACAGCAAATCCTAACAAAGGGATTTTTCTAAGTTAACTCAATTGCCCAATATTGTGATTATAGCAATAACTATCTATTGTCTTCTTAACCTTAAGACAGCAGGAACCTCCCACTTCCTCTATAGAGCCTATTATATCCCCCAGTCCTGGAACCTCTAGGGTGGGGCTCAATTTCCTACATGCTTCTCTCAATTCATACCAAATGATATTGCATCCGCTGATCCCAACCTAATCAGTGCAAGGAGTACCACCTCAGTTTGCTTCACTTCAGACTGTGTCCAGAGACTTCAGGTGTGGAATGTCAACCCTTCACCCTCATTACTCGGGAGAGACCTTTCCTTTCATAGTATTCTCTAATTCCAATCCAGGTGGTTCACTTCCTAACAAAGTCCCAAAACCTAGATATAGGCCAGGTCCCATGAGATAGAGCATATGTTCACATGTATCCATAAATTAGGGCAAAATATATACCTGAAAGTAAAAGTACACAATAGTTTGCAGTGAGTCAGTATAAAGTCCATAATGAAATAGTATCTAATTAGACTTAGCTACCCTCCTCACCTACTTCCTATTACAGTTCTCTCATTACTCCAAAACTAACCTTATCAAAGCAAGGACTGTAAAAGCTGAATAAGGGCAAGAGACTGGCAGTCTTTAATGATGCCTTTTTAGTCACTATCAGGCCACCCCATCAGCTGGGTCCCTATTTGGGGAGTCCTGAGATTCCCAAACAAACATGATGGGCCTAGACCTCAAAAAAAAACCCTCTCTCCATTGTTACTGGTCATCTCTATCAGGAACAACAAAATAAACCCCTTTGTGGGCCCCCATAGGACCTTGCCCTCAACTTGGATAAACAACGGTAGAGAATGTTCTACCCTCCGAAGGGAGGATGGACAACCTACTGTATGCTACACCTGAGAAAGATGGGTCGATATTGGGGCAGCTTGGAATGTTCCTACTCATGACCACAGAATATGAGCTCAGATCTACAGGGAAGCAGAGGTCACATGGGCTCCTAAGCTGAATATGGGGCCCAGACCAAATCAAATCAATGGGGTTTACAGTCAACAACATTTATTTATTTATTTATTCCCTTTTGTTGCCTTTTTAAAAAATTATTATAGTTATTATTGCTGTCGTTGTTGTTGGATAGGACAGAGAGAAATGGAGATAGGAGGGGAAGACAGAGAAGGGGAGAGAAAGACAGACACCTGCAGACCTGCCTCACCACCTGTGAAGCAACTCCCCTACAAGTGGGGAGCCAGGGGCTTGAACCGGGATTATTATGCCGGTCCTTGAGCTTTGCGTCACTTGCGCTTAACCTGCTGCGCTACCACCCAACTCCCTACAGCCAACAATACTTATACCCCTTTCCCGTATTAGGGAGCTACTCTCTTTCCTGATCCAGCTTTCTGTTCCTTTTCCATCCATGACATCATCTCCCCAGACAATAACTTGAATCCATCTGAATATCAGATTTCAGGCTCAGGGAAAAAAAATTAGTATAGCCACAGGCCCTTTGGAATATAACTAAAATATGCCTACTAGCTATCTACAAAATGGAGGACACTCCCCCCCCCCCCCAACTCTTCATCTGCACTATTCCAGCCTTTAGGCTGATTATGTCAACAATTTGTTTGGCTTTGTATGTTAACTCTCTTTTCAGCCACCAGGTTCCAGATGCTAGCATGATGCTGACCAGACATCCCTGGACAGAGGACCCCACCAATGTGTCTTGCAGCTCTGCTTCCCCAAAGCCACACCCTACTAGGGAAAGAGAGAGGCAGGATGGGAGTATGGATCAACCTGTCAACGCCATGTTCAGCAGGGAAGCAATTACAGAAGCCAGACCTTCAACCTTCTGCATCCTACAATGACCTTGGGTCCATACTCCCAGAGGGTTAAAGAATAGGAAAGCTATCAGGGGAAGGGATGGGATACATAGTTATGGTGATGGGAATTGTGTGGAGTTGTACCCCCTTTATCCCATGGTTCTGTCAATGTTTCATTTTTATAAATAAAAAAATAAATAAATGAAAGAGCCTATTACTGCTTTAATGGTGACTGGGCAGAAGATTAGGTGATGGGGTGGACTTCTACACAGCTTCCCCAACCAGAGTTGCAAGAACACCATGGTTCTCCCAAGATCTTAGAGACAGATTGGCTACATTTTTTCCCCCAAGTTCTTGTGTTTCAGTTCTCTAGATACCACATGTGTAAAACCATCTGGTGCTTGTCTTTCGCTTCCTTCACTAAGCAGAACCACCTCCAGCTCTATCCATTTTGTCTTTTTTAAATTGCTGAGTAATATTCCATGGAGCACATGTCCCATAACTCCTGTTTCCGGTCACCAGCTGACAGGCCTTCAGGGGCTCCCATATTTGGGCTGTTGTGAATGACACAGCTGTGGATGTGGGGGTGCACTTCTCTCTGTTCATTTTCACACCAAGAGCATCTGGTGGCAGTGCTCAGGCGCTCAGCAGAGAGAGGGACAGACACCTGACCAACCCCCTGAGAGGCCGCAGCTCTCTGGCTTTCAGGAGTGTGGGCAGCACCCCCTTGTGTTTCTCAGAATGCCCAGAGGGGAAGGGGAGGGGAGGGTGCTGGTGAGTACAGGCCACCCACCTCCTCAGGCAGTGGGTGCACATCCTAGGACTGAGAGGACAGGGAGGAGAGGGACCTCTCCATCTCCTCCAACCTTCCCAACAGGCCACTGTTCAGCTATGAAGTTAAAAGTGCAAACTGTCCTTTCTACCCACTAAAGAGGGAGTGCGAGATTCACCTCTGATGATGCAAGTAGAAAATCAAAGACAAAAACGGAGGTGGGGGAACTGAGCTTGGCCCTTCATCTTCCTGTGTGTCTGCATTAGCTCCCTCCTGGCTGGCTGGCTTCTGAGAACACACATCTCTCCTGCTGCTGTCTGAGCTGCTCCAGCATCTGGGCTCAAACCAAGGACACCCCAGACATACCCCCCTTACTACACATGCCAGGCCAGAGACAAGTGGCTGGGTAAGTCTACAGAGAGAGGAAACACCATCAACATAAGGATGTTTTGTGATCGAAGCCAGCTGCAGCAGCAAAGTGAGCTCACACTAGAGCCTGCAGAAAAAATGACTGGTTCCAAATCGTGGCTTATTTCATGGCACCCCATCTTATGGCCATGGGAGACACATTGTCTGCAGTCACCCAGGTTAGTCGCACCACAGGTTAGTCGCACCTCCTCTGCCAGGCACAAGAGAAGGAGACACAAGCATGCATCCAGTGCTAAGTCTGCTTGTTTTGATGTGGAATGAGGGCCTCATGCAAACAAAGCTTTTCCTCTGGGCCGAAAGCTGCCCGGGAGAACCCAAAGGCCTCTCCACCCTGTCCCCCTCCAGTGTGACTGACCCACTTCCTGCTGAAGGAAGGGGCCGGAACAAGCCCAGGTCTCACCCTGCAGCCACCCCCATGCAGCACTCCTGGCCTTGCTCCCACCTGCCTGTGAACCCTCTCTCAGGCCCCTCTAGTCTTCACTACTGAGGGGGCATCTCCCCATGGGCAGCAAGTGTGCTCCCTGCACACTTCTCTCTCTCTCTGTCTGGACATGTCCAGGCCAGTCTGTACTCAGCAGGAAGCTGTACCAGCAAGGAGGGTGCCACGCCTCTGTTCTCGGCTAAATGCCCGGGTTACCCAGTACTCGAGATCCAAGGGGCACCCTCACCATGGGCCCGGCAGCCAGGCAGCCCTGCCTCTGCCATCCGCAAGTCCCCCTCCCCTGCCACAAGCCCCTCCTCAGAGCATGGCTGCAGGGCCATCTTCTCCCTTCCCACCACAAAGGGTAACCCAGTGACTGCAGATGCCCTCAGAGTCTCACAGATCTTCCCAAATGCACCCAGGGGTGCATGGAAATTTCTACTATTAGCAACTCCCCCCAACATTATTGAGATTAGGCTCTAATTTAAGGATTTCTGTCCCTTAAAAAGATTGTCACAAGGACCAAGGAAACAGCATAGAGGTTCTGCAAAAGACTCTCTTGCCTGAGGCTCTGAGGGCCCAGGTTCTATCCCCAGCACCACCAGCAGCCAGAGCTGAGCAGGGCTCTGGGGAAAATGATGATGACGATAATAGTAATCATAACAATAGGGCCCTGGAGACAGCATACTGGCTTTGTAGAAAGACTGCTGTCTGGAGCTCTGAGGTCCCAGGTTCAGTCCCCAGCACTACCATCAGCCAGAGCAGAGCAGGGCTCTGGGGGGGGAAAAAAAAGTCATAATAAGTGATCATTTGTTCTGGCTTATAGGACATCTTCTCTCTGAGCAGAGCACTGAAAAATCTAAAATAATAGTTATGGGTTACAGAGTTATATAGAATGTAGTGTTACTTGTCTTTTACTGAACTGCCTCAAGCAGTAGTCAGTCACTTGAGCAGCTTTGCCAGGGGAGCAGCCCAGAGCTGAGCACAGCCCTGCCACACACAGAGAGAGCTGTGGTGTTTCTCCCACTCACTGTGCCTCTGTTTAAACCCAGGGCAGTGCCTTGAGTGCAGCTTTGGAAACCCATCTTCCAAGACATGTCAGGTGCAGGTCTCAGAGTGGGGTGTGTGCTTACCCTGCAGCAGTTGAGCTCCTCTGCCGTGAGGATGATGGTGCCGCACCTTTTCCCTGGGATGCCCCTGAAACCATAGAAGCACAGAGCTGCATTAACACCAGCATGGACCTCAGGGCATACAGGTGCTGAGCCTCATCTCCTGAACCAGGGCAGCCAGTGTGAGTGTCCCCTCCTCATCCAGGGCAGCCAGTGTGAGTGTCCCATACTAAGCCAGGGCAGCCAGTGTGAGTGTCCCCTACTCAGCCAGAGCAGCCAGTGTAACAGTGTCTCCTCCTCAGCCAGGAAGGCCAGTGTGACAGTGTCCCCTCCTCAGCCAGGGCAGCCAGTGTGAGCGCCACACCCCCCACAAAGGGCCCAACATGCCTGCTTCAGATGCTAGGACCAGCACTGTGGAGACGCCTGTTTTCTGTCAGTGTCCAGAGTCTGTCTGTCCACGCAGACAGTGGCACACAACATGGTGCTCTGAGCTTCCTGCCACAAATCTACTCCACCTCGGTTTCCAACATTTTTCTCCTTCCATCGACTGTTTGCTCACTGGGTTCACATCCGTGGCACTATGATAAGAGCTGCCACTTCCCTTCTTCACCTCAAGCTACACCCCCTGCCCCCAGGTGAATTCCATGTGCCCCCTCCCCATCTCGTGGCTCATCATAGGAGCTGCAGTCTGTGCCTCAGGCCTGCGTTTAACTGTGCCATGTGATTACAACCCCACACCTTCCATCTTTTCTCTCAGGCTGATTTCAGGCATGAAGCCCTGGGGCCCAGAGAGGGTGCTGCCTGAGCAAGGCTGGATGCAGAGTGGGGGGCAGGAGACCAGGTCTTGGGGAGGGGGAAGCTGGAGGGGGGCGCAGGAGAATGTGGCTCTCCAGCCCCCTCCCACACCCTGGCTTGCCCCCCCCCCCCCCCCCCGCGATGTATTTGCTTTGGCTACAAGCATGGACCCCTGGGGGTGCTTCCTGCCAGGAATGTAGTCCAGGCTGGAGGGAGCAAAGCCCAGGCCCCAGCCCTGCTCCTGCCAAGGCCTCAGTCTGAGGGGAGGTGGGGCCACACGGGGGTGCTTCCTGCCAGGAATGTAGTCCAGGCTGGAGGGAGCAAAGCCCAGGCCCCAGCCCTGCTCCTGCCAAGGCCTCAGTCTGAGGGGAGGTGGGGCCACACGGTAGCCTGCCCTGCACAGCCTAGGGCCTGGAGGTCTCCATTCTGGCACTGCTCAGAGTCCCAGGTGGCCATGCTCTGACTGGCTCTGCAGCCAGGGCAGCGGAGGCCATGTGCAGCTGCCCCAGGAGACAGGGCAGAAGGAAGGCACAGGCACCGCACATGGCCCGAGGACCTTGCACGCATGGGACGGGGAGCCCGGGCTGTGCTGCTGTTCTAAAAGGCAAATTGGTACCCAGGCTGCCACTAGGGCCCCTCTGCTCAACCTGCTCAAAGCTTCCTTTCAAGCCCTTTGACTGTTCCCTGTGGGCAGGCTTGGTAGGGGGTGCGGCCTCCTGCGAACCCAGAGCATGTGAGGGCCTTGCTCCTTGAAGAGGTGGAGGTGGGCACAGCCCAGCCCTGGGGGGCCTAGCAGAGGTGGAGGTGGGTACAGCCCAGCCCACAGAGGAGAGTGGACACCTGCCTATAGCCCAACCCACTGCCAGGAATGCAGAACACAGAGGAGAATGGACACCAGCCCCCGTCAAGAGGGCAGATCACAGAAGAAAGTGGACACCAGCCCACAGCCCAGTCCATAGCCAGGAGACCACACTGAGAATGGAAGCCAGACCACTGCCAGGAGCACAAAACACAGAGGAGAGTGGATGCCAGCCCCCGTCAAGAGGGCAGGTCACAGAAGAGAGTGGACACCAGCCCACAGCCCAGTCCACAGCCAGGAGACCACACAGAGGAGAGTGGACACCAGCCCACAGAGAAGAATGGATGCCAACCCACAGCCCAGTCCACAGCCAGGAGACCACACAGGACACCAGCCCACTGCCAGAAGCACAGCACACAGAGAGAATGGACACTAGCCCCCATCAAGAGAGCAGATCATGGAAGATAGTGGACACCAGCCCACAGCCCAGTCCACAACCAGGAAACCACACAGAGGAAAGTGGACACAGCCCACAGCCAGGGAGAAGACCACAGAGTGGACACAGCCCATTGCCAGGAGCACAGACCACACAGAGGAGTGGACACAGTCCACCGCCAGGGAGCAGAACACAGAGGAGGTACAGCAGGAGTAGTGAGTATCCTGTGCAGGGCTATGTGGGTTTTCTGAATGATTCACCCCGAAATGCATCTTGGCACTGCCTGCACAGAAGGAAATGTCCTAGAAATTCATTTGATTAAAGCTAGGCATTTCCATTAATAAAACTGGAATTACTTATTCAGAAGACACCCTCAAAGTAGGGCAGATTCCAGCTGCCACTTCTCATGTCAGGGTTTCTACTGTTTCAGCCCAATGTGAACAAGGGCTGCACTGGCAGAGAGGGCAGTGTGTCACTCTGCCTGTCTGGCACCTCCTGGTCCCTCGCTGCAGTGAGGCCAATGTCTACTACACAAGTGCTGCCGGAAGGCTGACCACCACTTGCAGCCTTCCTGGTGAGCTGGAACAGGCCAGACGTGGCAGCACGGTGACATGTGCATGGGACCAGCTCTCCACGGCCATAAGCTGCTTCCAGTCACCCACAAAAACTGGCATCCAGCCTCCCACTGCTGTCCTCAGAGTCCACACAGCCAGTGTCTCCTCTGAGCTGGCTTCTTCAGCCTGTGATGAACACCCTTACGCTCACCCACCTCCTCACCATCTCCCTCTCTTCTCCCCGTGCCTCCTTCTGTACACAAAAGTGAAGCACCCTCTTTCAGCAAGTCCTGAGTGTTCCCACTGGCCTCTGATGACAAGAGTGTATGGCAATGAAAATGGCCTCCTCCACGTTCTGGTGGGGCCTGGGTTGCACCTTTCAGGGTCAGATGGATGCCTGGTGTGTTTATATGTGTGATTAGGCCTTGGATGAAGCGATTATCCTCGTGGGGGAAGGAATGGCTCTGTTTGTGGAACAGACGCCCATGCTTGCTGCTCTGGACCAGAACAGTTCTGCAGAGTAAATGAATTTTCAGGAGTCCCGAGATTTTGACCTTGACTGTGTCTACCTGACAGGAGACAGGCCCAGCTATGGTAAGGTTCACACTGCATGGACTGAGAGGGTGGGGTCGCTCAGCTCAGTGCTACTTCTTCAACAGACCAGAATTGCAGGTCCCACAGTCAAGCAGACCCAGAACAACTGCCCCCTGGGGGGGCTGCCTCCTAGTGCCCATGCCATGGGCACCAGCCTTTCTCTGAGGCGTCTCTGCCCTAGTGGTCCTGATCACTGGGCGGAGGTGGGTGGACAGAGGCCCGTGTGCAACTGCGGCCTCACTGAGCACTGACCTCTGTCCAGAGCCTGCACTGAGGACCCATCTGCATGGAGCAGAAAGCTCTGGCCACACAGAGCTAAAGCCCACTCTGTGGAGGATGCTGGAACCCACGGAGGACACAGGAGAGGACACGGCCCCTGCTCTGGCAGGGAGACCCCTCCTGCCCTGCAGGTCCTCATGGTGCATAGCAACCTCGCCCCTGCTCCTTAGCAGCCAGCCAGTCAGTGGTTTTTGTTTTTTTAATCACCAGGGTTGTCTCTGGGGCTTGGCACTTTCATGATGACACCATCACTCCTGGCCCCTCCTCCCCTTTTGTTTTTCTATTTTATTTGATAAGATAGAGAAATTGAGAGGGGAGGGGAATACAGAGAGACACCTGCAGACCTGTTTCACTGCTCATGAAGCTTCCTTCTGCAGGTGGGGAGCAGGGGCTTGAACCAGGATCCTTGCGCTTAGTACAGTGTACACTTAACAGGGTGCACCACTGCCCAGCCCCATAACTTTATTTTTAAAACTGTTGTTAAAAAAACAAAAAGTGGTACTTTGTGTGATATGTCTGTCATGAGGACACTGGAGTTTAGTAAGCTGATTAGTAAGTGATCATTAGGACTATTGCTACCACTGGCTATGCCAGTGTCTTTAGGGAAAAGCTGTGAATCAGCTCGTGACCCCTCCCCCCCAATCTCTCTTTTCCATATAGGTGCACAGGAGCTTAGCTGCTCAGACAAAGGGGAAACACACAGTGGACTCAACCACACCCACACCAACTGCTACTTGTTGGCCGCTCTTTCTCAGTCCACAGCTGATCCATCAATCGGGGAACTGAACTAGCTTTCTGCTTCCCATTGATCTGGGTTTCAGGACAGGGTGGAGTTTTGCCGGAAATGCCTTGAGTCTCTAGAGCATTTGGCTCCCAGATCTCTGCACAAAGCAGATGTAGCCCAGAGATCAATACTGGCAGGTTCCGCGTGCCTTCCATCTGGGAAGGCCACAACAGTGCGTGCAGCTATCACTGATCTCCACTGAGACTCACTCATGCTGGGTGGGGTGCAACGGCCTGAGTACATACTGTTTACATGTTATCTTCTCTTACGCTACCCCTCTGTTTCCCTCTGTTCTCTCAAATAAAATGTGGGGAAGATGGGGAAAAATGGCCCCCAGGAGCAGCGGATTGACAGTTCAGGCACCAAGCCCCAGCAATAACCCTGGAGGGGAAAAAAAAAGTTAGTTACTCAAGTTTTAGGTGAGAAACAGGGGCTGATGGAGTGCTGGGCTCCCAGAGCTGAGTCCACCCATACTCAGAGGCTGCTACAGTGCTGGGTTCCCAGAGCTGAGTCGACCCACCCTTACTCAGGGGCTGCTGGAGTGGTGGGCTCCCAGAGCTGAGTCCACCTCACTCAGGGGCTACTGGAATGCTGGTTCCCAGAGCTGAGTCCACCCTCACGCAGAATGTGCACAGTGTGGGCAGGACAGCTGCACTGCAGGCTGGGAATTTTCCCCTATAGGACAGTGGCCCTCCCTCCCTCCTCCTCCCCACCCCCGACCCAGCTTTGAGCGTGGACTTGGAGGGGTGGACATGGAAGAGTGGACCCAGGGGAGTGGACATGGGAGGAGTGGACCAGGCGATGACTTTCAGAGCCAGATGGCAGCCTTCCTGGTGTGGCACTGCCGCAACATGGGGGAGCCTGCCTCCCACCTGTGAGGCCCCTGAAGAGGAAGGGGCCCAGGGCATCAGGCAGACAGCCAGCAGGAACCCACAGTGGGACGGAAGGATTCACACGGTGGTGTATAACGGCAGGCTTGATGGGGAAAAGTCAGCTCAGGGCAGATGACACCAGACAGACTAGACTGAGTGATGCTGTCAGGATCCCAAACTGCTCTCACAAAGCACGTTTCACACTCCCATCTATGGATTCCAAAGCACCCACCCAAGTCCCCACAAAGCCTGAGAACTGTTCATGGCTTTCGTGGCCAGGGGAGAATCTGTCTTTGAAAGTGATGGGAATGGTGCAGGCAGGAAAAGAACATGAGAGCTGAAGCTGAAAGCTGACTGTGTCACAGGGCATGTGAAGCCACCTTCCCCTGGCGCCAGCCAGTGCCAGTCTAGACTGCTCACGCCCCCTGGGCTGACACCACTGTCCCTCAGAAGGGCCCTCTGCTGGGCTCATCACAGCGCCATTCGGGAGCTGGAGAAACCCTTCTCCGCTCCAGCAGATAGTAACTGAAGCAAGGCCATTGTGAGTGGAGCCTGGATAACTTGAAATACCAATGGGGAGGGAATCGGAACATAAACCTCAAGTTTCAAGCAATTAGTGAGCAAGCACTCAGTCAGGAGGAGGGAAGCACAAGGGGTCTGGGAGGTTCTGGCCACTCTAGTTCTGGCTACCCCCTTTGGGGCCCTAAGACCCCACCACATCCACCCAGAGAGGCCCAGGCCCACACACTAGGCTGCCTGAGTGGCCCTGCTGCAGCAGGAGGGACTGATGGGCTCCGTCACAAAGACCTGGGAGCATCCAAGTCCCAAGCTCAGGGACAGGGGAAGAGGAGGGTGCTGGGGCAAGAGGAGGAATGAGACACCCACAAGGATGAGCTGGAAGCGACCAGGTGACACGGTGCCAGGTGGCCCCTCTCAGTACCAGCCCTTGTGTGGAGACCCTACCTAAAGGCCAGGCGCAACACGGCTATCCACCACCAAGATGGATGGGGTACAGGGTGCCTGGGAGCACAACCACCCTGCTCAGCTCCCCTTCCCAGAGTACCGGTAGAGAATGAGCCCTCACGGCCATGCCACGCAGCTTGACAAGCGTATGCTGCACGGACAGACTTGGGGCCCCTGCCATTCCTGCCAACACATGGGGGTACTCACACGATGGGCTTCTCCAGGCGGCTGCCCTGCGAGCCCACGATCTCCCCCAGTGTGCAGAACACCTGGCCCAGGAAGTCCTGAAACAGACACAGTGTCAGAGCCCCTCCACCCAGTCCTCACAGTGCAGCAGCCAGGGCGGCCAAGACACAGAGTTCTGTGGGGAAAGACGTGATGCTCTTGCGCATATTAAAACGTGATGCTACCTGCGGGACATTCCTGACAGCTGAGGTGGGGGCAGACTGCCAAAAGGGTCACATGGCTGAAATGCACAACTTCTGAGCTCACGACCCTCCACCTACAGACACCCACACCTGGCAGAGGGGGTCCACCCTGAGCAGATGGTGGTGGGGTGGGGCATAGTGCGCCTGATTCCAGGGTCGCTTGGAGTGTGCCCAGCAGCCTGGACACCCATGGCCCACCACCTCCTCACAAGAGGCTCCACATCACTCAGCTCAACCTTCACTTTGTGGGGGGTGGTGATTTTATTCTTGTTTTTGTTGTGGTTTTTTGGTCATTGCATGGGCTACATGGTTCCAAATCAATGCTTTCAGATAAAAAGAGACAGAGGCAGAGAGACACAGCACAGCAGTGAAGCTTCCCCAGGGTGGTGAGGTCCAGGCTTGCATGTGGCAAAGCTCACCCCCCACACACACCTGCCTGCCAGCCAGGCTCCACTGCCAGCCCTCCTTCAGTGGTTCATGCTGGCATCCCCTACCCCCTGGGCTCCACTGCCAGCCCTCCCTCAGTGGTTCAAGCTAGAGAGTGTGCGCGTGCGCGCGCACACACACACACACACACACACTAGGCTGTGCTGCCAGCCCTACCTCAGTGGTTCACGTTGGCATCGACACTCCTGCTATAATTAGCTCCTCTAGTGGGTATTTTTAGGTCTGAGGGTCTATAGTCAGAAAGACAGGGATAGAAATGGGGTTTTGTTTGTGCCGTGAGCTGCCTCATTGCTGGCTGTGGGGAGGGTTCCAGAAGATGTGTCACAGCCTGCTAGGGATGTCGTGTGTATGTCCCCCACCCTGCCCTGCAACTCTGCCCAGCTGACCCCCACCCAGGACACTGTCCCTCCCCACCTGTGCCAGTTGACCCCGACTCAAGATGTTCCCCCTCGAAACTCTGCCCAACTAAACCCAACTCAAGATTCCATCCCTATAACTCTGTGTAGCTGACCCCTGCCCAGGATGCAAACCCCTCAGTACAGTAGTCGTTCCTGGGACTATGGAGGGAAAGAGAGTGGGGGTGGAGAGGCCTGTGGGTCCTGTCCCATGAGCTGCACCTGAAATCCTAGAGGTGAAGTGCCAAGGGAAGAAAGGTGTCTGCCCGCTAGACTAGGATGTGTGGGGAGCGACTAGCCCTGGAGCCATCTGTGAAATCCCCTGGCCTTGTCCTGCCCAGGCTACGGCAGGCTGGAAGAGGCTTTCTGTTGGGGGGGCTGTCTCCACAGCTATGGATATCAGGGCTACTTCTCAAGATGGTGTCTGCGTGGCCAGGGAATGGTGTGAGGACTAGACAGTGGCCCTTGGCAGAAGAAGCTGCCCCAGCCTCACCTAAGATATGGGAAGACAGTGGCTGCTGGGGAGTGGGGAGTATGTGGAGGTCCTGGGTGGGAGGGTGTCTGGTGTGAGGGTATGGAGACTACGCTGAGGGGGCCTGTGAGTCTTGGGCACACACAGACATAAGAACACATACACAGGGGCCAGGTGGTAGCACACCTGGTTGAGTGCACAGGTTACAATGTGTAAGGACCCAGGTTCGAGTCCCCGGTCCTCATCTGCAGGGGGAAAGCTTCACAAGTGGTGAAGCAGGGCTGCAGGTGTCTCTCTGTCTCTCTTCCTTCTATCCCCCCTTCCCTCTTGATTTCTGGCTGTCTCTATCCAATAAATAAGTAAAGATAATAAAATAATTTTAAAAATAAAAAAAACACAGACACACAGAGAAACACACACAGGCAGACTGTTGTGGCATAATTAGCATGCTGCTGGGGCTGAAAAATGTAATTAGCTGATGAACTGAGTGTAATTAGCATATGGCTGATGTCAGGCTGACGTCAGGACTGAATTTAAGCACAGGCTGGGTGGAAAGTCTGCCCCTTCTTCTTCCTGGCTCCTTGTCCTGCTCACGTGGATGCCGGCTTGGCTTCCCAGAACCTGCATGCTGTCTCTCTCTGCAGGAACTGAACATATGTAGCTGAGTTTGGTAAACTTAGCTTATAGATTCTACTCTGTGGCCATTATGAATAACCTTTATCTTGCCAATAATTGCTTATCTTGTACCTAAAATTTATCATTCCGTACTGCTGGACCACCACATAATAAGCCTTTGTCTTAAAACTGCGCCAAACCGCACTCCTGCAAAGTCCTTTATTTTTTACTTACTATGGTAGACATACAGAGAAAGACACACACATGAACATACAAACACATAGACAGATACACACACACTCATGAGAGCACATGCATGAATCTAGACTCCCAGAACCTTAGAATACTGTAAGCAGAATGGAATCGATTTTGAAAATCAAAGGTAAATGAGAGGCCTGTTCCTCTGAGTCTTCACACACTCCAGTGAACTTTCAAATGTAATCTGGAGACACCATACTCCTACTGTGAAAGCCAGGTGTGTGGTCTTAGAGACCTGCTTGAGGAAAGACAGTGTCTTGTGGTCTGAAACTTAGTGCCTGCCCCCCAGATCACTAGACCATGCTCTGGTGCCTGGGGGGTAGGGGTAGGGGTCTCAGCATAGGGACGGGCTTGTATCTACAGCAGACGCCTCACGGCACCCAGCTGCCCTGCATGTCCCCCCCAGGGATACTGGAGCAGTAAGTCAAGCCCAGGGGGGATGAGATGAGAGCTCACATCACAGCCCCTGGCACAGGACACACATCCTAAAGGCTACACACCCTTCGGGCAGGTGGCCTTTCCCACAAGCCTCTGTGTCTCTAGCCCAGCAGCAGGGCACCACACCCTACAGACTGCACCCAGGGGCGGGCCCTGCACTTGTGGGTGCCCTGCCCCAAGCCACACCTGGGTGGGGTGAGCCACCCCTGCACCAACACCTCCTACCCATTAGCAGTGGTTAGGTCCTAATGCAGTGCTGGCGGCACAGATGTCTCAAAACCACCCTCTGAAAAGCCTCCCTTACTCTCACCAACTCATGTGCCCCTGTGCTAGCACCCTTCAGACCTGAGGGAGACAGTCACAGGGCAGGAACCCAGGCACAAGCCATGCAGGAATTCCTAGATGCACAGCAGAGAGGGAGGGGGAGCACTAAACAGAGCAGGGGAGCATGGCAGAGAGAGGGGAGCATGAGGAGCATGGCAGAGAGGATCAAGAGTCCAGCAGAGAGGGAGGACAGAAGAGCATGGCAGAGAGGGAGGGGGAGCACGGCAGAGGGGGAGAAAAGCAGAACGGGAAGCATGGCAGAGAGGAACAGGGAACATGGCAGAGGGGGAGGGGCACAACATAGTGAGGAGGGGAGCATGGCAGACAAAGTGAGGAGGGGAAGCATAGAAGAGAGGAGGGGGAGTGCAACAGAGAGGGATGGAGCATGGCAGAGGGAGGAGGGGGAGCACAGCAGAAAGGGAGGTGGGAGAGCCTAGCAGATTAAGGGGGGGGGGCACAGCAGAGAGGGAGGATGGAGAAGTAGAGCAGAGCCTGGGCGCCATACAGTGGAGTACTACTCGGCCATGAAAGGGGGAGGTGCTGCCCCTGCAACAGCTTGGAGCGACAGGGCCTGCCAGGAGAAAGAGAAGCACCACGCCAGGCAGCCTCCCTCACTCACAAGTAGGATCTAAGGGTCAGCAGAGGGTGAGCTGTGGGTGCCTGGTGACATTCTCCTGAGGGTCCGCCAGCTGAGGGCGGCTGGGGGTCAGGCTTGGTGCTCTGAGGTCTGGGTTCAGAAACCCTCCCAGCACCCAGAGTGGGAGCACACCAGGACTCTCCAGACAAGGGAGATGGTACTGGGTCACCAGCTTCACTCTCTGCTGGCTCCTGCCCTCACAGGCCCCACCTGCCCCTCCACACTCAGATGTTCCCTGTGGCCCCTGTTCTAGAGCCACCACACAGCAGTTTTGGGGCCTGCCTCAGTCTTGACAGAGCTGACAGGTCACACACCACAGCTCATGGTAGATCCAGGAAGAATACAGAAGCTGGACTTACATGTTTGGACAAGTTGGGACTCTTTGAATCAACATCGTACCTACAAGATTAAAATATAAAACTCCCATTATTTCCAGAGCACAACTGAAGAGAAAGGCCCTTGCCTTACATACACACCCACCCCCCCATATACATACACACACACTCACTCACATACACATATACACACCCATACCCCCACCCACAACCACCCACACACATACACACCACAAATGAGGGGCCAGCAGTGTAGGGAGGGAGAAGGCTCTAGTCTGCTTGGCCACATGGGTCTAGGAATTTGCAGTGGTCAGTTCAGCTCCTGAGCAAGCTGAAACTCCCTGTGCTGCACAACAGGACCCTGACAGCCCCCCAATCCCGGGTGTCCTCCTCCAGATATGATCTCGAGATAAGCGGCGCCATGAACACACCACCTGTCAGCATTCACACCCAACTGCTGCTGTTAAGTATGAGATCCAGGTAATGTCGTGCTGAGGGGTGGCTCAGCAGTACAGACAGGCTTTTCCATTTACAAGGTCAGGGTTCAAGCCCTGACACTGCACGGGAGCTGACACAGCACTGAGCCCTCGGCAAGCAGACTGTGTGCAGCACTGAGCCCCCCAGCAGGCAGACTGTGTGCAGCACTGAGCCCCCCAGCAGGCAGACTGTGTGCAATACTGAGCTCCCTAGAAGGCAGACTGTGCAGTACTGATCACCCTTAGCAGGCAGACTCTATGCAGTACTAAGCACTCCTGGCAGGCAGACTGTGTGCAGTACTGAGCACCCCTGGCAGGCAGACTGGATGCAGTACTGAGCACCCCTGGCAGGCAGACTGTATGCAGTACTGAGCACTCCTGGTAGACAGACTGAGTGCAGTACTAAGCTCCCCTGGCAGGCAGACTGTGTGCAGCACTGAGCACCCCAGCAAGCAGACAGTGTTCAGTACTGACCACCCCTGGCAGGCAAACTGCATGCAGTACTGAGCATCTCCGGCAAGCAGGCAGGTGCTGTGAGTGCAGGGTGCTGCATTCTGTGGACTCAGAGGCCCATGAGCTAAAGGAGGCAGAGGATGAAGAGGTCAGCAGAAGGGGTACCAGCAGCCCTGGCCTCTGAATTACAGGCCCTGAGGGTCAAGACAACCACAGTGGACAGAGAGCTGGGAGCAGGTCCAAGGGAGAGGAGGGACACCCTGACCAGAGACCTCAGTCCAAGAGTATCAAGGGCCGCTCTGAGCAGAGGACATGGGGGACAGGGTCACAACCCAGGAGCAGAGGCCACACTGCCCCAGCCGGCTTCTGGTGGACAGGAAAGAGCTCTCACAGCTTCTCACCCAGTGCTGCAATGGCCTCACCAGCACTTACAGGTCAAAACGCAGATTCTCTCTTTCTTCAAAGAAGTAGTCCAGAATGAATTTCCTTACAAAGTCAGGATTTAAAGTGTTGTCAATCACTTCAGTCCTTCCAAACTGGAGAGAGAGAGAGAGAGAGAGAGAGAGAGAGAGAGAGAGAGGTGGAAAGTCAAGTCTGCATGATGGTTGACTGCTGTCTGTGTTCCTGTTGACACAACACCTTCCAAACCCAAGAAAAACACCCAAATGAGCTGTCAGATATGCCCCTGGGAGCCTGTCTTCAGAGCTCACAACCTGCCTCCCTTCCTCCCTTCCTCTCTTTCACTCATGGAATCACAAACAGTCCCACCTCACCCATGTTCCTGGAAGAGTCACTTCTGACATTCCCAGAACAAGCCACAGCACAAAGCCCTTCTCTCCATAGCACACAAAGTAACTTAACTTCTCCCTTAGTTATAAAATTAGAAGTTTTTAAAATTTTTTTTCTAAACCGTATTATCACTCCTCAAACATCCTAGGGTCCTACCTGGACTTCTCTATACTGAGCAGTGACTACAGCTGAATCCATACACACACCCCAGAGCAGCCCCTTGCTTTTTGTTTTGCCTTGATTTGTTTCAGTTTTAGGATATCCAGACAGTGAAAATGGACCTCCAATTCCTGCCTGTTTCTAAGCAACCAATTGCACTTTTACCTGGAAAAACAAGTGTCTGCATCTGGGGGGGGGGGGGCAAGAGATAGAAGCTTGAGTTCCTGTGGGTGACCGAGGATGGAGGGGGGGTGTTCTCCATGGACAGAGTAGATCAGAGCCTCTACAAACCCAGGGCCTGGGCTCTGTGGAGGGATCCTGCCCTTGAAACCACAGCATTTGCATCCCTGTCTTGACAGACAGCCAAGACCATTGAGAGGAAACACTATCTTCTGATGTGACCTCAGCTAACACAGGTCTTAATAAAACTGTGCTACAAACAGTGGTGATAGCCAGTGGGCCAGGACTATGAGGCCAGAAGGGAGCTCTGACTCCTCTCTCTCTCTGCCGCTCTCTATCACACAAGAAGCTCACTCTCCCTCATAGGTAACAAGGAAAACAAAGCTTTAAGGAGAACTGCTTAGGGGCCCAGCAGTGGCACCCCTGGTTAAGCATATGTGTCACCATGTACAAATACCTGGGTTCAAGCCCTAGGCCCTACCTGCAGAGGGGAAGCAAGTCTGCAGGTCTCTTTTTCCTCTTTCGTTTTTTAAATTTTATTTCATTATCTTTACTTAATTAATGGGTAGAGACAGCCAGAAATTAAGAGGTGGAGGGGTGATAGAGGAGAGAGAGACACCTGCAGCCTTGCTTCACCATTTGCAAAGCTTTCCCCCCTGCAGGTGGGGACTGGGGGCTCGAACCTGTGTCCTTGCACATTGTAACATGTGCACTCAACCAAGTGCACCACCACCCGGCCCTTCTCTCTCCTTCTCTATTTCCTCCTTCCCTCTCAATTTCTCTTTGTCTCTATGCAATAAATAAATAATTAATTAAAAAGAAAGAACGAAGAGAAGAAAGGAAAGAGTAATGGAGGGAGGGAGGGAGGGAGGGAGGGAGGGAGGAAGAAACAGTTGCTTGACAAAGGAGGTGGCTGGTTCCAAGTATGGGACCTAGGTTGGAGGAGGCCCAGGCACCACAGAGTGGTGGGGTGGTGTTATGGTGTCTCTCCCCTCTCTGTCTCCCTTCTGCTTCTGCCTGTGGCTGAGAGGAAAGTCAGTGACTGGGAGTGCTACCATCACAAGGGCTCAAAGCCCCCGCAGCCCACAGAGAATTGCGCCCAATGGCTAGTCCTCACCAGGTGAGGCTCGTCCTGGCCGCACGCCATCCTTGGCAGGTCACACGGCCACCTCTGGCTCTCAGACCACCTGTGAACAGCCCCACCTGGGGCCAGCATGCAGCAATCAGCACCCCCCTCCTCCTCGGGCTGACTGTGAGCTGCTGTGAGGGGATGTGAGGGCCATCTGTGTCGGCTTCACATGGGGAATAGGGAAGGGCTGGGCATTCACATTTCAAACCCCCTCTCTCTCCCTCTCTCAGCAATATTGAAGCTGACACATGGGAGCCTGCCAGCAGCTGTGATGCTCGCCCTTGAGCCTGTGAGGAGGGATGGGACATACCTGCTCTGGGAAGACTGCATGGGGACTCAGAGACGGGTTCTCTACAGAGCAGCTCTTTACTCAAGCACAGGGACCAACTTTGGAAATGATGACTTTAAATTAGAAAACTGGATTCTTCTTATTTATTTATTTACTTTACCTTTTGTTGTCCTTGTTTTTTATTGTTATTGTATTTGTTATTGATGTCGTTGTTATTACATAGGACAGACAGAAATGGAGAGAGGAGGGGAAGACAGAGAGGGGGAGAGAAAGATAGACACCTGCAAACCTGCTTTACTGCTTGTGAAGCGACTCCCCTGCAGGTGGGGAGCCAGGACTCGAACAGGGATCCTTATGCTGGTCCTTGCACTTCGGGCCATGTGCGCTTAACCCACTGCACTACCACCCGAATCCCAATTGGATTCTATTGGATTCGTTCTATTGGGTTGTTGGGAAAAGGTCATGGTGCTTTTTTTTTTTTTTTTTGGAGAACGACATGCATTAGGGGCCAGGTGGTGGTGTACCTGATTGAGCACACATGTTATAATGCACAATGACTCAGGTTCAAGCCCCTGGGTCGTGCAGGGGGGAAGCTTTGCAAGTGGCGAAGCAGGGCTGCAGGTGTCTCCTTGGCTCTCTTCCCCTCTACCACACCCTTCCTTCTCAATTTCTGACTGTCTGTATCCAGTAAGTAAAGATAATAAAACATATATATATGGAGAGAGAGAGAGAGAGAGAGATATTCCCTTTTGTTGCCCTTGTTTTATTGTTGTAGTTACTACTGTTGTTATTATTGATGTTGGATAGGCCAGAGAGAAATGGAGAGAGGAGGGGAAGACAGAGAGGGGGAGAGAAAGATAGACACCTGCAGACCTGCTTCACCGCCTGTGAAGCGACTCCCCTGCAGGTGGGGAGCCGGGGGCTTGAACTGGGATCCTTACATCAGTCCTTGCTTTTTGCGCCACGTACACTTAACCTGCTGCACTACTGCCCGACTCCCAAGATCTTTTTTAAAAAGATGTGACAGGGAGTTGGGTGGTAGCGCAGCGGGTTACGTGCAGGTGGTATAAAGCACAAGGGCCGGGGGAAGGATCCCGGTTTGAACCCCCAGCTCCCAACCTGCAGGGGAGTTGCTTCACAGGCAGTGAAGCAGGTCTGCAGGTGTCTACCTTTCTCTCCCCTTCTCTGTCTTCCTTTCCTCTCTCCATTTCTCTCTGTCCTATGTAATGATGACGACATCAATAACAACAACAACTACAACAATAAAAAACAACAAGGGCAACAAAAGGGAATAAATATTTTTTAAAAGACATGATATTAGAGTCTTTAATAATAAGACTCCAATAATAGTGAGCAGAAAAGCAACTTTAAAATGTAATGTATTCATGCCCAGATAGAAGCTTTAAAAATAACTAGAGCACATGGAATGAAGCATAACAACCAGCATAAGGATCCTGGTTCGAGCCCCTGGCTCCCCACCTGCAAAAGGGTCACTTCATAAGCAGTGAAGTGTTGGTATGCATGAGACCCCTTCTGTTTCATTTGGTTTAAATCCCCCCTGCTTAACACTATTCTATTTACATAACCACTGTTAACAAGCACCACCCTCCCTCCAGGGCATTGGTGGTTCAGTGATAGGATTCTCGCCTGCTCCGCCCCCTCTTTGTCACACTCTGATTTTCACCAGTCACTTTTCTCTCCACCCTCTCTATGTCACATCCTGTTTCCACCCTACTTGGCAAGTATATATAAAGACAGCATTGTGAGTTTTAGGGTACCTTGAGTTTAGCTTAGCTCGGTTTAGATTGTGCTGTGTCCTGCATGAATAAAGAGATACTGCCTAAGCTCAACCATGAGTCCCTGGTTGTCTGTTACCCGCCCGTGAAGCCAGCCCGGTGAAAACAACATAGCACGTCAAAAACAACAGTGAAGCAGGTCTGAAAGTGTCTATTTCTCTCTCCCCCTCTCTTGATTTCTCTCTGTCCTATCCAACAACAACAAGGACAACAAAGGTGAAAAAAAAAGGCCTCCAGGAGCAGTGGATTCATGGTGTAGGCACTGAGCCCCAGTGATAACCCTGTAGGAAAAAAGGAAAAATAAAAACATAGGGAGTCAGGCGGTAGCGCAGTGGGTTAAGCACACGTGGCGCAAAGCTCAAGGATCGGTGTAAGTATCCCAGTTTGAGCCCCCGGCTCCCTACCTGCAGGGGAGTCACTTCACAGGCAGTGAAGCAGGTCTGCAGGTGTCTGTCTTTTTCTCTGTCTTCCCCTCCTTGTTCCATTTCTCTCTGTCCTATGTAACAATGACAGCATCAATAACAACAACAATAATAAGTACAACAGTAAAAAAACAAGGGCAACAAAAGGGAAAATAAATAAAATAAAATAAAATGAAATAAAGTAAAGTAAAATAGCTAGAGAGGGCTCCACACTCAGACGTGCACTAAATGGATTCACTAAAACTTAGGCCACAGGGCCGGCAAGCTAGCTCACCTGGTCAGTGTGCTGCCATCATGTGCATGAAGCAGGCGGGAGCCAGATCCACTGCAGTGAAGCGAACTTCAGCACTGTGGAGCCTCTCCCCCCACCACCATCTAAAAAAAGGCAGTAGCAGGGCCAGGGAGGGGGGAGTCAGCAGATAGAGCATATGCCGCCCATGCACAAAGCCCTGGGCTCGAGTCCCTCTCTACAGGTGGGAGCACCATGGATGGTATCAGAGGAGCCCTTGGTTGGTGGAGTCTTGCTGTGTTGTTTCTCTGCTCTCTTTCTCATAAAACTATACAATAATAAGCTGGGCCTTGGAGGTGGCCTGAGGCCCTGCGGTCCCTCTCTGGCCTACGGGAGAAGCAGGCAATGATGACGCCACACACCCTAAACTCACTGTCCACCCGCCAACCATACACACCTCTAAACAGTGACCTCTGACCTTTCATTCACATCTATTTTGCCAGCTGGAGCCTTCTACTTCAGTACAAATCCACTGCTCCTGACAGAGTTTTTCTTTCAATCCTATTAATAGAGAGCAACAGAGAGGGAGGGAGAGACAGAGAGGGTGAGAGAGGCTCAGCCTGTGAAGCTTCCCCTGTGTGTGTGCTCACAGTGGTGCTGGGAGTTCCAGCCCAAGGCCCAGCACACAGTGAAGCATGCACTCTGGCAGGGAGCCATCTCTGGCTTCTGAAGCAAGTGCAGCTCCAGCACTGCCTCAACCTCCTGAAAGCCCCTGCTACAGCCGCCTCTGAGAACCTGCTCTGAGCCCAGGACTCAAGCGGGAGTCTGCCAAGGGACAGAGGATGGCTCAGACCACCACCCTGCCGACAGCAGCTGAGAGAGTCACACAAGCACACAGGCTGTCATCTGGGAGCTCAGTAACAAACGTGGAAGCCAGGCAGCCTAAGGCCAGGCGCAGGGCAGCCAGGAGGCCTGTGGGTCCTGTCTCGCAACGTGCTCTGGCTGGCTGGCACTGGAGGTGTCCTTGGAGTGGGCACACAGCTCAGTCCCAGCTCTTCCTACACTCAGTGTGCTCACAACTTTGAAGTCTACGATTTTCTGTCTCTGTCTCTCTGTCTCTCTGCTGTGCTCCCATGTGGTGCCGGGGCTCGGGCCCAGGGTGAGGCCTGTGGCCTCACAATGTACCCCCTGGCCCAAGCATGCGTGCAGTGGATGCTCAGACTCAGATTCCAAAGTAGCCTCCACTTGTGTGCTAGAGAGCGGTGTGCAAGAGAGCAGCGGGCAAGCCGTAAGTCTCCTGCCAGGAGACAGAGCACACACCACACACAGCATCAGAGAACGGGGTCACCCATGCCACTTCCTCTAAGAACAAAAGAAACATAGCGGGGGTGGGGGGTCTAAAAACATAAGAAATGAAGCAGGAGACACAGGAAGAAACATTACAACACTGTGATCCAGGGCCAGGTAGGGCACACCCAGCTGAACACACACATTACCATGCACAAGGACCCAGGTTCAAGCCCCTACTCCCCTTCTGCAGGGTGGGGGGAGACTCATGAGTGCTAAAGCAGGGCTGCAAGTGTCTCTCCCTCTCTATCTCTTCTTCCCCTCTAGAGTTATCTCTGTCCTATCAAAGAAAGGCAGAAAGATAGAAAGCTGTGACCCATGTCAACAGATCCAAGGACAAGAGGTGAGTGTGTGTGTGTGTGGGGGGGTGGTGAGGGGGATAGGAACCCAGCTCCCTATGTGGGCAGACATGACTATTGGGGGGTAAGATTGGCTGACACCAGTCTTGGGGAGATGAGGCAGTGTACCCCGGTGGTATCCATGGTCTTGCAAATCAGCACTTCTGTGTTAAAAGTGATATGGGGGGCACAGATGGAGAGCTGAACAGAGGCTGCAGAGCATGGTGTCCAGCATGGGCTCATAGCCAGCACTGCACAGAGGTGGAAGTCAAAGGCAACAAGGATCGGGCAGTCAAAAGCATGGGGAACTTGAGAACAGGTCAGTAGAACGAGCTAGCATTTGCAGAACAGGTCAGTAGACGAGCTGGCATTTGCACTGAGCCACCAGGAGTTTCCTTGACACACTTCCTCACCAGAGAACTGGGCCTGCACACCTGCATAACCTCTGCTTCCAGCAGGTGGGTCTTTTATCAACCAGAAAGGGAGAGACAGCCATGGAGGGAGAGGGGGAGTGGCCCCACAGCACAACTCCACCCTCAGGGCTCCCACTGTTGCCAGGAGAGTGAAGGTGTGTGTTCCGAGGAGCCCTCTCCTGGCTCCTCCCACTCCTTTTCCTTTGCCCAAAGTGCCCACAGGGGTTGGGCACAAACCTGGTCCTGCACATGGTAAAGGGCGTCCTCTGTAGGGTGGGCCACCTCCCAGCTCCTCACTGTCCTCTGGACATGTGTCTGTCTGCATCCACACACAGGTCAGCCCACATGGGAGGAGAGTGGGTGCTCACACACACACCCCACCACCCTGTCAGTCCCTGCTCAGGCCCAGCCCAGCCCTACCCCTTACACCTCCATGAACGCACAGACAGCAGCCATGTTCTGAGAGTCTAATGTCTCAAACAGAGAATGACGAACAGCATAGCTCCTATGTGCCTTCTGGGAGCCGCCTTACTCTCACCCCTGCCTTGCTAACCTCCCCCACCCCCCACCCCTGCCTTTCTTCCTCCCACCCCACCCAGCTCTCCCCAGTCCCCCCCCCCCACCTTGCTCTGCCTAGCTCTATCTCCCCAGTTCCCCCACCTAGCTCTGCCTAGCTCTCCCCAGCTCCCTCCACTTTACTCCCCTGTAGCCTCCCCCCCACCTCACACCCCTGCCTAGCTCTGTGTGGAGAGGCCTTCAGAGATGCAGGGGCAGGGCCCTGAAGCCTGCTTCCCACTCTGAGATCATCATGCACTGAAGTACCATCTTAGTGCTCCGAGATCAATTTTCTCAAGAGCTTTTGATAATTCACAATCATTATAATTAATAATTGAAAACTCGAGGCCACTGTGACAGAGTCAGCCGTGGTTTCTAAATTCCCAACTGAACTTTACTTTTGGGTTGTTTTTTTGCCCGCAGCCCTCAGCTGGGTGCCAAGCTGCCACCTGACCCCAGCAAGCCAGCCGGCCCCATCAACTCTCCACTGGACTGTCCCTCTGAAAGGGAGGACTCCTGGGACAGCAGGGCCTCCAGGCAGAGACACAAAGGTCAGTCAGACAGGTGACTGGCAGAGAGAAGGTCCAGGATGACAAGGAGGTTGGTCAAGTGAGAAGGGTGTGACGTTCAACTCCTTGCCCTGCAGGTGGATCATAGGAGGAAGGTGACAGGAGAGTCAATGTGAGGGGGGACATGGGAGAGCTGCAGATCTGGGGTGCCAGCTGGATGGGTACTTACAAGGGTGGGGGGCAGAAGTGAGGATAGCAAAGGCTGACCTGGATGAGGAGGTGAGGAGGGAGGGGCCCACAGGGACAGAGAGGTGAGGACAGATGGGCTCACAGGGACAGGAAGGTGAGGACAGACGGGCTTACAGAGACAGGGAGATTTGGGTGTACAGACTCATATGACATCTCTGGGCTCTGTGCCCACCAGCATCAGTGGGGTGAATCTGGACGGGGACCCCTAGGAGGAGGGGGCCCTTCCGCTGCCCTGGGGAGACAGAGTCTGTAAAAGGGCTGCAGGCACAGCACCCAAGGCTCATGCAGCAGGACCCCCAGTGGGACCCAGAGTGGGACTGTTCCAGCACCACATATCTGGGCTCACAGGGCTCCTGAGCAGCGGGTCTCCTGAGAGAGATGCCCTCAAGTCCCCTCCTGCGCTGGCCTTGGTCTGAGCATGGCCCCATCCGAGGACGTAACCAGAGTGAGAACTGTGCCTCCCCGTCACTAAGCAAGTTTGTGAGTGTGAGGAGTGGATTCTCTGTTGTCTTTGAGTAGTGCCACTAGGCGGGAAGAGCAGGGGCCAAGCACCTCACTGAACACTGCAGCAGTAGGTCAGAAAGCACAGGGCTGACTCTAGCGCAGGAGTGGGCGGAGGGTCACACCTTGAGGTTAAACCATGCACTTGTCTGCAGCCTGCTGGTGCTAGTTCCCACTAAGGGAAACACAGTTCCAGGGCTAGAATATGCCACAGGACAGCAGCCAAATACGCAGGATTTTTATAAACATGGCACAAAGACTACTGTCATAAAATGAAAAAAGAAATTCAATCTTGGGGTTGATGAAGACTTAAAATAGATGAAGAAGGCAAAATATCACCTTGATCAAATTGTAGCTCATATTCTATTTTCTAGCACAGTGATTTAAGAAAAATATAATTCTTACCTCTCTCCATTCTTTATTTCCAACTCCTTGTACGTATAAGACACAAACTATAAAAAATAAAAGATTATATTTACAAACAGCAGGCATAAACACATGCAATTTATTTTCCTGCTCTCCAAAACCTTGTCACAGTTCATTCCTGACCTAACTCTTACAAGGAAGATATCAAGATCCAACTCTATGCACAGAGGTAGAGATGGGAAAGAGGGCTGGGGGGGGGCCGTGTGTGTGCAGCTGGTAAAGTGCACAGTTTATCATGCTCAAGGACCCAGGTTCAAACCCCTGCTCCACACCCGCAGTGGGGGAAACTTCATGAGTGGTGAAGCAGGACAGCAGGTGTCTCTCTCCCTTATTCTCTCTCTCTCTCTCTCTCTCTCTCTTTCTCTCTCTCTCTCTCTCTCCCTCCCTCCCTCCCTCTTTCCCTCCTGATTTTGCTTTGTCCTATCAAATTAAAAAAAAAAGGGAGGGGGCTGGACAGCAGCGCAGCAGGTTAAGTGCACATGGCACAAAGTGCAAGGACCAGCATAAGGATTCCGGTTCGAGCCCCTGGCTCCCCACCTGCAGGGGGTCACTTCACAAGCAGTGAAGCAGGTTTGTAGGTGTCTCTCTTTCTCTCCCCCTCTGTATTCCCCTCCTCTCTCCATTTCTCTCTATTCTATCCAACAGCAATGACAACAATAATAATAACAACAATAAACAAGGGCAACAAAATGGAAGAAAATATCTTCCAGGAGCAGTGGATTCATAGTGCAGGCACTGAGCCCCAGCAATAACCCTGGAGGCAAAAAAAAAAAGGGGAAAAAAAATGGCTTCTGATAGGCAAAATAACAACAACAACAATAATAATAATAATAAAACAGACTTGGGAAACCAGTGCCCCCTGAAGTCCATCCACCAGGGTGTGACCCAAGACAAAGTCACATGCCTGTCAAGGGCCCTACCTTCTGGCCTCATAACTGCTAACAGGGAAGAAACCCTCAGCCTGGCCAGGGGGCCCGAGGGACCCTGGATGGGGGTGGAGGCCAGAGAAGAGAGGAAGCCGCCTCTCCCTGCACCCCAGAAACCGCTGGCTGTTTTGCTTCCCCCACTGTCCTGCCAGTCCTAATGCCTGTCGGAAACCTCCACCACAGGCCCACTGCCCAGGTCCTTCAGAGGACGTGGGGCTCCAGCACATGGAATGTGTGTGTGTCGGGGGAGGGGAGAGGTGCTCAAGCCCATTCCTCCCACCAGGTGCCCAGCACCTAAGTGCCTGCACAAGGCCCTCACTGGCACCCCCCCAGGTGCCCAGCCTCTGGCCTCACTCCCTGGGGTGGGCAGCCCCTCCCCCAGACACCCGGCCTCTGGCCTCACTCCCTAGGATGGGCATGCAGGGGTCCGGGCCCCAGCCTGGGCCTAAAGCCAGTAGGTCAGCACGAAGCAAGAGTGCGATGTCTAGAAGGTCAGGTGGGCCAGGCCTGGAGATAGCAGGTTGGGCCCAGGCACCAGTGCAGGCACTCACTCGGGTCCGACTTGGAGAAGGTATCTCTGTCCAGCAGGTTTCTGTTGAGGGAAGCAGAGAAGGTGGGTAAATGAAGGGGCTCGGGGGCACAGGAGTAGGTGGCACCTGCCATGTGAGATGTCCACACAGGTGAGCAGAGCTCTGCTGTGGCTACCACCACCACCCCCCCATGTCTCCATTGTCAGACACTGCACTGGGAGCGAGGCCTATGATCTCTGGTCCCCACCTGTGTCTAGAGCTCTCAGAGCTGCACACAGGGCTCCCTGGGTGAATGTGCCTCTCCCCCGGGCAGCAGTGAGACCCCCACCCTCTGCATCCTGCGTGTGGCCAGGGAACCTCAGAAACAGAGATGCACCTGAGCAAAGGACATTTAGCGGCAACAATATAGATAAAGAAATAAATAGAAAGAAAGAAAGCTCAGGTGAGAGAGACACATGGCCTTCCAGTTCCTCCCTAGCCTTCAGACAAACAGGTTCCCCCCCCAACACACATACACACCCCTGGAAAACAGGGCAGAGACCCCCACAGCCTGAGGGCAGGACTGAAGGCATCACCACAGTCACAGAAGGTGCAGGCAGGCTGAAGCACACGCACAGAGGAATCTGCTTCCCGGGGGCTACACACACACAACACTAGAGGGGAAGCCACTCAGGACCAAGGTCAATGAGTGACAGAGGACCAGCTAAGGCTCACTCACACTTGGAACAAAGGCCAAAGCAAACATCCCAGAGGAGATGATCACTGACCCTCAGGGAGGACAAAGGAAACCTGGGCTAAGAAGAGGGGCTCCTTTGGGGGTAAGGGTGAGGAGACAGCTGCTAAAAGCACAGGAGGAGGTCCTGGTTCAGTTTCCAGCACCACCCTAAGCAAGTAAGTCACTGGCACTTTGGGAGTGGAGGTGGTGACATTTCTATGACACGACAGTCCTGGAATCCCAGACCCAGAGGCAACATTAAGTCCATGTACTAAACAGAGGAGACCCAGATAAGCTTCCGCTCAATCCAGGCAATGGTTCAGGTGTGAGCGGGCAGTGGAGAGACAGGCAGCGTGCCCGCCCGGGGCCTGGGGATGACCACACACTGTGCCAGGCCCAGCAGGTGCTGGAGCCCGGAGCCTGCTGCCCACACTCCCTGCACATCCAGCCTCTGAATGTCACGCCGGCCAGAATCAATCAGAGCCAACTGGAAGGAAACACAAGGTGCTATTTTTAAAACCCTGGCGTGAGGAACTTTCTAAGCTTTACAGGAAGCACAGAGAAAAGATGAACGCAGCTGACAGTGGGGGCATTTCAAAGTTCTGTGCATGCAGGAGATGCAATAACCGCAGTGCAAGACAATGGCCTCAAGCGCCGGCAGGTGAGACACCCATGCTGTCCACATGAAAGCGTCCTCTAGATTCATACGAGACAGAAAGGCGGCAAGAGAGAGAGACGCCACAGCACCAGAGCTCCCAAGCAGAGACCTGGCTCACACACGGCCAAGCAGGTCTGTCCCCAGCCAAGCTGTCCTGTCTGCCCAAAGACCTGTTTGAATAGAACACCCCCGACATCTACATCTTGCCAATCATTTCTGCTCTGGTCCCTGTTAACAGTGCTGATGCCCAGGCCACCCTGTAGCTTCCCACTGACTGACAGCACTCGGGAAACGTGATGACTGAGTCCTCTCATAGCAACTGTCACTCTTGGAGAAAGAGGTGGGGGGGAGGGGCACATTGGGGTCAAAAGAACTGAAGTTGGGGGTGAGAGTGTTCTGCAGACACCTCAGAGAGAGACAAGAATCCGTACCAATATGTAAACAACTGTGCTGTCATCCATTATGCCCCCAATGAAAGGATAAAAAGAGGGGGGAGGGTAGGAGCACATATATACCCCACCCCACTCTACCCCACCCCTGGCAATGGGTGTGGTATACAGATACCTGAGGTGCAGAGATAAACTCCACTTAGGTGAAACAGTCTCATAGGTCATTATTCCCCCCCCCAATAAAATGATTTTTAAAAGAACAGAATGAGGGGCTGGGCGGTGGCACACTTGGTTAAGCATACGCAGTACCAAGCCCAATGGCCATGCCAGAATCTGTATTGGAGCCCCCAGCTCCCCATCTGCAGGTAGAAAGTTTGGCGAGCGGTAAAGCAGGTCTGCAGGTATCTCTTTCTCTCTCCCTATCTGCCCTACTCCTCTCTTAATTTATCTCTGTCCTGGACAGTAACATGGAAAACAATGGCCACCAGGAGCAGTGGATTCGCAGTGTAGGCACTGAGCCCCAGT
Organism: Erinaceus europaeus; assembly: GCF_950295315.1. Lineage (NCBI taxonomy): Eukaryota > Metazoa > Chordata > Mammalia > Eulipotyphla > Erinaceidae > Erinaceus > Erinaceus europaeus. The sequence goes on from NC_080168.1 coordinate 67,275,245, forward strand.
GATAACCCTGGAGGCAAAGATTTATTTATTAATGAGAAAGAGAGAAGCAGAGCACACTTTGGCATCCACAATGCTGGGGACTGAACTCAGGACCTCACACATGCAAGTGTGGTGCTCACACTAGACACCTCCCAGGCCTCAAGAAGGAATGTCACCCCCCCACCCCACCTCCCACCCCACCCCCCATAAAGCAAACCCAGAAGGGGGCCTGCTTACAGAGCCCTGGGGGCTGGGGTGCCAGGAGGCAGCCTTAGTCCAGCTCCCCCCATTCCTGTGTGCCCATTCCTGGATACCCCCAACTGTGTGCACCCCACCCCTGCTGCTGACATCATCCATGCTCACTGGACCCTGCAGATGAGCCCCAGAGGCCATCTCCCTGCCCCCCCAGTCCTATGTGACACAAGACAGTGATGGCCGTGGGCCTGAGACAGGCCACCAATCACCGAAGGAGACAGAGGAAGGTGGGTACAGCCTCTGCCCGGTGGGCCTTCCCAGCACCACACACAGCCTGCCTGCCAAGCACATGGTCCCTGCTGCTGGGGGGCAGAGAGGTGGTGGTGGGGGCGGGGGTGGTACCTTCAGGCTCAACAGCTCAAAGGGCCACTTCCCAGTAGGGCTGTGGCATCAGCTCATTCAAAACTCATGATCAATACACACTTAGGCCAGCAGGGGCAGAGCAAGTGAAGGGAGCAATACAGGGCTCACCCTCAGGGCTTCCTCCAAACACTTAGAAGCAGGGAGGGCTTCCATCTCCCAGCAGCAAGGGAGCTGAGGGTGCAGTGGGCAGTGGCTTTGGCTGCAGAGGGCTGGCTTGCCCACATCCAGGCTCCTGGGGTCCTGGCGAGGGCACAGCAGACACTGGGGCGGGGGCAGTCCAGACCTGGGGGAGGACACATGGGCGGGAGGGTCCCAGCCAGGCAGCTGCGGAGCACTGAATCCTCCCCTCACCCCAAGGCTGCAGGACATGCCTGGAGCACACTCCCACCCAGGGCCAGTGCAGAACAGAAGCACTAGCCAAGCAGGTGTGTCTGCCAGGTGTGTGTGTCTAACCAGGCATGTCTGTCTGGCAGGTGTGTGTATCTGACAGTTTCTGTCTGACCAGATATATAACTGTGTTTGACTGTGTTTGACCAGGTGTGCCTGCCTGACCAGGTGTGTGTGTCTGACCAAGTGTTTCTGTCTGATCAAGTGTTTCTGTTTGGCCAAGCACGTGTCTACCTAGTCAAATGTGTCCACATGACCAACCCTGTCTGTCTGGCCAGGTCCATCTGTCTGACCCAGGGGTGTGCCTACAAAGGCCTGGGGTGCCTGAGGACCCAGTGGAGCTCACCGTTCTGCACCCTCTGCCCAGGCTCCGTCCTGTACCAGCCAGCAGCACAGGACACACAGGTGTACACACTGCACCAGGGCCCCAAAGGGCTCAAGAATGACCTCCAAGAGGGGACAGACCCCAAGGTTAGTAAGGGACCTGCATAGGTCACAGCTTCCACAAGCACCACACGTTCTTCTCAGCAGTTGGGCTACAACACTCCTAGGCAGGTGGATCCGAGGTCACAGCACATCTTCCCACGCCCTGACCCCAGGTACCAGGTTATAGCACACCTCTTCCCACACCCTGTCTCCAGGTACCAGATCACAGCACACCTCTCCCAACGCCCTGTCCCCAGGCCCTGAGGTCACAACATACCTCTCTCTATGCCCTGTCCCCAGGCTCTGAGGTCACAGCACACACATACAGACACCCATGCACACAGCTTGGCCATGAAGGAGCCACCAACACTGCCTTCACCTGTTCTGCTGTCCCACAGCTCAGTCCCCAGGAGTCTTCTGGAAGGATGATGGAGAGCAGCCCTCACCTGTGAGGGGTCAGGGAAGAGAGCACAGGAGCCACCATGCTGTGCCCCCTGGCCTCAACAGTGGGCCTCCCCAAGCCCACAGTCCTGTCCCACTGGCCAGGCCTGCAGCTCCCCCGGGAATGGCCGCCTTCTGGCCACATGGGGGCGCAGCTTGGCTTCGTGAGTGCAGGGAACACAGCCTGCTTGAGACCCAGGTGGGGCCCCACCACATGTCTGGACCTGGGCACAACCGGGAGGCCCTGGGTCCCAGAACTACTCTGTATTCCCAGGCCCAGCTGACTAGCCTGGAGCTCCTGGCTGCAGGTGTCTGCAGAGCTGGGCTCCAGCTCGCCTCAGTCAGGCAGTGTTCAACTGAGTCCTCCAGCCACCTGGCTGCATGGGATGCTTGGGAGTCCCCAGGGCCCCACACTACACCAGCAACTCCACTTCCCAGGACCACTGTGAGCACACAGGGACCCCTGCCTGTTTTGTCACCTCGGAAATCCACTGCGATCTGACCAGCACTGGCCCCTTGGGCTGGGAGTGCATACCTTGGGGCTGAAGCCTCTAAAAGAAGCACTGTGGTCCCCAGGCGCAAAGGCACCTGGGCCAGATCCACGGTTTCCAAGGCCATCCCTCCAGCTGTGGCCAGTTTAACTAGGTAACCCAATTAACCTGATCCTGAGATTAGCACGACAAAGAAAACAAATGCAGGAGAGCAACAGTCCAAAACAGAAGAGGGCTCAGGCCATCTGCAGGATGTGGTGGCCTGGCCATGCTCACCTGTACCTGGGGGCAGCACAGGCAATGACTGCACCTGCACAGGTCAGCAAGGTCATGTCAGCCCCTTAAACCAGGCCCCGCCGACTCAGGCCATGCCACGCCCCACCTGCCTGCCTCCTCTGTCATGTCACTTTCCACACCTGTCCATGTGTCCTGATGAGGTGAAGCTCAGGGCTCCCAGGATATCCCAGGGCCAGTATGATCCAAGAACGGGATCCTCTGTTGGGTTCTCTGAACCACACTTCCAGGCATTCACAGCTAAGTATGGCAGCATCTGGGGCTGGAGGCCACTCCCAGCCCCCCTGAAGCTCAGGCCGACAGGGCCCCTGGGGCACCCCTGCACTCTCTGCTGCTGGGGCCTTGGCACCACAGTCCATGTGCCTGCAGAGGCCGCCTGTGCTGCACCCCAGGGTAGGGATGCTGACACACCCATGGACTTGCTCTGTGGAGACTGCCACCTCCCCCAGCTGGGAGATCCCACCCTGGACATCAACACTATGGGGATTCCTTTCCTCTCTGAAACTTGGAAACAAGACAGCTGGTCTGTGGCCCCAGGCGAGCAGAAAGCCCAGCATTCACCCATGCTTGAGGCTCAGGGTTCAATCTCCCACACTGCACTTGCCAGAATGGTGCTCTGACTCTTTGTCCTCAGTAAACGGAGGATTACAGCAAATGCCCCAAACCAATGGTGTGGCAAGAGGCCTCCGGGCTCCCAAAGAGACATGCAGAGGCAGCTCTCAGAAGCTTCCAGAAGCTGTGCTGTGGCAGCTTTGACTCTTTTGAGTCAGAGGAAAAGGAGGGACCCGGCTTGGCCAGGAGGACACTTCCAGCCCTATCCTGCCCCAGAACTGGAGACCACGGGGGTGGGGGAGGGGTGGGGGGGGAAAGCCCTCCCTTCCTTCCAGTAGCCGGCCATGTTGGGCACCAGCTCTTCTAGACTCATCTACACCCGCGGGAGCTGCTTCCACTCCTGTACAAGTTAAAAACAGCTGGGTGCAAGGAGGGGGCGGAGCGGTGGGGAGGAGGAGACCCCCAACTTTACCGACAGAAAGCAGCAGAGTCCCAGCGGGGTCCCCGCATACACTTTCCCCCCCACACACACACATACAGGAAGGAAGGGCTGCCCCCACCCATAGGAAGGAGGGGTGCCAGGCAGGCCCGGGATCCCGGATCTGGGCCGGCCCAGCTGCTCTGCTCCAGACCAGGAGCAGGAAGTGGGTGGGGAGCCAGGGAAGAGAGAGGGGGACTGGGGTCCCACCCTGCACCCTTACCACCCAGAGGCAGAGTCTCGGCCTGCACAGGGAACTGAGGGTGTCCTGGCCTGCACACAGGGAGCACAGGGTCCCTGGTCTAGCACACAGGAAGCACAGGGTCCCTGGTCCAGCACACAGGAAGCACAATGTCCCTGGTCCAGCACACAGGAAACACAGGGTCCCTGGTCCAGCACACAGAGAGCACAGGGTCCCAGGTCCAGCACACAGGGAGTACAGGGTCCCTAGTCCAGCACACAGGGAGCACAGGGTCCCTGGTCCAGCACACAGAGAGCACAGGGTCCCTGGTCCAGCACACAGGGAGCACAGGGTCCCTGGTCCAGCACACAGAGAGCACAGGGTCCCTGGTCCAGCACACAGGGAGCACAGGGTCCCTGGTCCAGCACACAGGGAGTACAGGGTCCCTGGTCCAGCACACAGGGAGCACAGGGTCCCTGGTCCAGCACACAGAGAGCACAGGGTCCCTGGTCCAGCACACAGAGAGCACAGGGTCCCTGGTCCAGCACACAGGGAGCACAGGGTCCCAGGTCCAGCACACAGGGAGTACAGGGTCCCTGGTCCAGCACAGAGAGCACAGGGTCCCAGGTCCAGCACACAGGGAGTACAGGGTCCCTGGTCCAGCACACAGGGAGCACAGGGTCCCTGGTCCAGCACACAGAGAGCACAGGGTCCCTGGTCCAGCACACAGGGAGCACAGGGTCCCAGGTCCAGCACACAGGGAGCACAGGGTCCCAGGTCCAGCACACAGGGAGTACAGGGTCCCTGGTCCAGCACACAGGGAGCACAGGGTCCCAGGTCCAGCACATGGGGAGCACGGGGTCCCAGGTCCAGCACACAGAGATGGAGCACAGGGTCCTGGATCCAGCACACAATGAAGGCAAGGGACCCCAGCAGCACACGGGCAGCACAGGGTCCCAGGGTCCAGCACACAAGAAACACAGGGACCCCCCGAGTCCAGCACAATACGGGCACAGGGTCCCGGATCCAGCACAGAGAGGGAGCACAGGGTCCTGGGTCCAGCACACCGGAAACACGGGGTCCCAGGTCCAGCGCACGGGGGGCACGGGGTCCAGGCTCCAGCGCACGCGGAGCACAGGGTCCCCGGTCCAGCGCACGGGGGACACGGGGTCCCGGGTCCAGCACACCGGGAGCACGAGGTCTCGGGTCCAGCACACAGTGGAGGGACCCCGGCAGCAAGCTGGGAGCAGAAAGGCCCCGCGGGTTTGAAGGGTGCAAGGCCGGGGTTCCCCGCTGAGTCACAGCCCCGTCAACTTGCAACACACTTCCTGCGGGCGGGTGGGCGGTCCCGAACCCAGTCTCCCTATCCCCCCACCCTTGTCCCCCCCCATCCCGTCCCGTCCCGTCCCGTCCCGTCCCGTCCCGCCCGTCGGCTCGCTCACTCGCTCGCTTGCTCACCGGCAGCACACTGACACCTCCACGCGGGTGGCGGGGATGGCCGCGCTCAGCCGGTTCAGGTCGCCCAGGCCCGAGCCGCTAGTGTAGCGACTGTCCATCCCGCCGCTGCCTGCACACTGAACCGCGCAGGGAGGAGCCGCAGGGAGACCGCCTCCGGGCCACCCCCGCCCCGGCCCGCCCACCGCCAGGCCCGGCCCCTCCAGCCCGCGGCCCGGCCCTCTGAGCCCCTGGTCCTGAGCCCCAGTCCCCCTGCTGCCCCCACCACAAAGCCCCCTGCATCTTCCCCGGACCCCAAAGGCCCCTGCTGCCCCCACCCCAAAGGCCCCTGCACCCTCCCCGGACCCCAAAATTCCCTGCTGTTCCCTGCACCTTCCCCGAACCCCAAAGTCCCCTGCTGCACCCACCCCAAAGCCCCCGCACTCTTCCTGGCCCAAAGTCCCCTGACCCACCCCCCCAAAATCCCAGTCCGGCCCGGCGGTCTCCAGCCCCGCCCCGTGCGACTCCGCACCCCGCTGCAATGGGGCGCCCTCGGGCCCCTCCCTCCCAGCTCCGCCCCTCTCCCCCTCCCCCCAGCCCACCTGCTCTTTCTCCCCCGCGCAGCCCCAGACTTACCTGCTGGGGGATGGGGCAGGGAGTGGCCCTGCTCCTCTTTGGGGCCGGTATGGGGGTGAGGGTGGGGAGGGACCGAAAAGTCCAGTTCCTTCTCGGGGTGCACCGCCCCCGCCCCAAGTCTGGCTGCGAAACTGCGGCTCAGAGGCTCGGCTGCTCTCCCCAGGCGCGTGGGCGCCCCTGGGTGGTCGCGGTCTGTAGGTAAAGGGCTTCTCGCCTCCCTGGGTCGTTGGCGAGGTCAGACCTCAGTGCACTAGGTGGAGTCCCGGCGGGGAAGCGGGGGCAGGGGGGGGCCCTCGGTGGCACCACACCTGGGTGGGAAAGTCCTGGCTCCCTTGGGGGTGGAGCAAAGCACCTGGGGGGGGTGTTGGGGAACAGAGACCCTCACCTGGGGACCAGATTTCCTGAGGCCCGCACCTGGGTGGGGGGGACGCGTCCAGGCTGCCTGGGGGAGTCCGGGCCTCCTTGGTGGTGGGGGGGGCGGGGTTCGCCGCCCTGCAGGCAGAGGGTCCATCCCCTTGAGTCCCTAGACTCTGGCCAGCCTGGGTGGGGCCGCTCGCTTGCCTTCCCCTGTTGCCAAAGGCGCAGTGCCAGGGGTACCCTCACCCCAGCACTGCCCTGCTGCCGGAGACTATGGGGGGATGGGGGCTGCGTGCAGGCTGTGGCCAGCCAGGCCTGGAGAACTGTAAACCACAACTCCCCAGGGGAGGGCGTTGCTTTGCCAAGTGCCAGACTCAGGGTCCTCCTGTCCCCACAGCACAGAAGGCAGCAGCTTCCAAGCTGCTGTCTCTTTCTCTCTGCCTCCTCGGTTGGTCTCTGCAAAACAAAAGCTAGCCAGACATTTTTTTTGGGGGGGGGGGTAGGTAGTTGCAGGGGGAGGAATGGGAGCTGCGTCTGCCCCCAGCCCCAGGCCCCCTGAGCTCCCCTGCTGTGAGCAGAGGTTGATGGAGGCAGGCCCTCTCACCCAGCAAGAGCCAGCCCAGCCCCCAGTGTCTCCAGTGGTTGGAGCCCCAGCCAGCCCTGCAGTCCCCACTGGCCCCCACACCTGCCCTGGGCATGGCTGGCATCGACCCTCAACAGGTTGAAGACATATCTGTTTTCTGTGCAAAAGTGCATCATGACTTCTCTGCAATCCTGTTAAATGCCCTTCCACAAAATCTGGTTCACTCTGTTTTGTGTGGGTATATTTAGATCATTCATATAGTACTGTGTATGCTGTCTTGACATGTATAACGTCCAACCACAGACATGTGCAGACATGCACACACCTGTGTGGGCTGCTGGTCCTCTGGCCTATCTCTGTGCTGACTCCAGAGCTGCAGCACTGCTGTCAACCACCCTGCCCTTGCAGAAGGGGGGGTGGGATGGGCCATGCTCCCAGAAGGAATCTTGGAGGCCTGCAGTGCTGGGTACCGCCGGGCGTGGTGTGGCTGGGAGACTATCCCAGGCCTGGTGTGCTCAGTGATCCCACAGAGAGAAACACCCAGACTTCTCTACGCCACAGCACTGAAGCTGCCAACAGGCTGCAAGGACGTGGCCTCCCCCTCCTCCCCACACACACACCTTTGCTAAGAGCTGCTCTCCTCTTTGCTGATTTACTTCTTTTGAGTGAAAGAGGTACCAGAGCCCTACTCAGCTGCCATGAGTGGCATTGGGATGGAACCTGGGGTCCCAGGTGTGCTAAGCATGAGCCACCTGCCCTGTGTGTTTGACTCTTTAGTCTTTGCCGTTCTGTGTGAATTTGAGAACCCACTTGACATGGTCGACAACAATGTACCTGCTGAGACTAGAATGGAACTGCATAGATTCTAGAGAGTGAGCAGAGAGAGATGGCTTCTCCGAGCAGGTGTTCTGACCGGGAAGCTTCTGCCTTCCAGCTACTGGGGGCTTCTTGGTCTGCTCTCAGAGGACAGAGGGGCTTAGGGATACAGACCCCAGGAGGAAGGCTTGTGAGACAGAGACAGAGCAGGCCTAGAGCTCTGCCATCCCACCCCAGGATACCAGGTCTGCTGTCCCCACTCTAGGCCTGGTCCCTTCTGCCACCTCCATTTGAAGTGCCCCCTCCAGACCCTGGGACACACGTCTCTGAGGTTCTAGGGAACTCAGCCTGGGATGCTCTGTGATGGAAACTTTTGGATGTGTGATAACAGTGATGTCTGTGTCCTGTTGCTCTGCAGGCTCAGTGCTTCCCAGCTCCTCAACACCCTCTGACTGGGAGTTGAATTCTCTGCTAATGTGCTCAGCACAGAGCTGCACTCTTAAAAGTAATTGTAACACCCTGATTAACACCATAAATCATGACATGTGTATTTACCTAAACTTTTGTTTGGGATAGGTTGTCGTTGTTCTTATTGCCACCATGGTGCCAACACTATGGATTCACCACTGCTCCCACAGCCTTTTTTTCCTTTCTATTTTATTTGGCAGGACAGGGAGAAATCAAGAAGGGAGGGAAGACAGAGAGGGAGAGAGACATCTGCAGGCCTGCTTCACTGCTGATGAAGCTTCCTCCTTGAAGATGGGAAGCAGGGGCTCAAATCCAGATACCTTTTCTTGGTAGTTTGTGTGCTCAACCAGGTGTGCCACTGCCTGGCCCCCTTGAGAGGATTTTTTATGTGACACTAGGAATGACCTCAGATGGTCACAAATGTGTGATGGCAGCAAGTGGGCCCAGGTGACTTTACCTCTACAATGTTGTTTTCCTCCAGGGTTATCTCTGGGACTCAGTGCTGGTACTATGAACCCACTGCTCCTGGCAGCCATTTTTTTTCCCATTTTATTGGATATAACAGAGAGAAACTGAGAGAGGAGGGGGAGACAGAGAGGGAGAGAAACACCTGTAGACCTGCTTCACCACTCCCCCTGTAGCTGGGGACCAGGGACTTGAACTTGGGTCCTTGTGCACTGTAATGTGTGTGTTCAGTTAGATGTGCCACCACTTGGCTCCCCTAAGATGTTATTGATTCCTATGAGAGAGCTGGTGAGAGGGAGAGACAGAAAGAGGGCCCCCATCCACGGAACTCCCACGAGGACTGAACCCAGGGTCTCATGCACAGCAGGGCCCATCGCCCAGCCCATGGTCCATGGTTTGGAGTGATGTCAGCAACAAGTCACAGGCACTCAAGTATCTAAGTGGCATAGACAACTTCAGGCTGAGGGCCAAGAAGATCAGAGGAAACAACCGCCAGGACTGAACGTGGAAGCAGCTGCACTCCCTGCCAGGCTCCAGAGCCAAGGGCCAGCGGGAACAGGGAGCACAGTGAACTGGTGACAGGTTACTTCAATTCAAAGATGCCATTGGTCCAGGGGCCTAGAGGAGACCTCAGGCTGCAGGATAGCACTCTTCTCTGAGATATGCTTTCATGAAGAGTAACAGGGGTCCCCCCAGGTCACATCCTCCTCCCTCACACCTACCACTGCTGTCACAGCTCTCATATGCCCTGCTGGGCAGAACCGCCTGTGTCCCAATAAGCTGGCTGGGACGTTTGCTGTATTTGCCCCAGGTACACCAGAAACCCCTGCACACTTACCCCCAAGGCGTCCTGGCCAGAGTCAGACTTCCCTGTGACCGCCTGGTCTTCAGGCTGGACTTGACCTGCCCACCTTACAGGGTCAGCTGCTGGAGCTGTGGGGCAGACACTGAATGGCATGCTAGCAGGCCATGAGACAGGAGTCCCTGGGTGGGTAAGGCAGTGCACACTTTGCGTGAAGCCTGAGTCAACAGGGGCAAGTTCCTGTACTATGGCGTCATCTCCGCTATCTGCCTTTCTGTTGGAATGAAAAGTGTCTTGGAGTAGTGAAGTCATGGTGAGGTTGTTTCAGTGAAACTCTGGGAAAAGAAGAGAGAGAGAGAGACAGACAACAGTATATCATTCGGGACAAAATGGATGGAAGGGGGTCGGGCGGTGGCGCAGTGGGTTAAGCGCACGTGGCGCAAAGCGCAGGGACCGGCGTAAGGATCCTGGTTCGAGCCCCCGGCTCCCCACCTGCAGGGGGGGTCGCTTCACAGGCGGTGAAGCAGGTCTGCAGGTGTCTATCTTTCTCTCCCCCTCTCTCTCTGTCTTCCCCTCCTCTCTCCATTTCTGTCTGTCCTATCCAACAACAAAGCAACGTCAACAATGGCAATAATAACCGCAACGAGGCTGCAACAACTAGGGCAACAAAAGGGGGGAAAATGGCCTCCAGGAGCTGTGGATTCATGGTGCAGGCACCAAGCCCAGCAATAACCCTGGAGGAAAAAAAAAATGGATGGAACTGGAGGTGCTATGCTAAGTAAAGTGAGTATAGAGGTGAAAGGTAGCTAAATGCTTGTACTGGTACATGGACTATCGCTGACTCAAGCAAAGGGACTTTTCAAAAAAAATAATAATCATAATAAACCAAACTGTCTTTTAGACTCTGGACACAATGCTGGTATCAGAGGGAACTGGGGGAAGGAGGGGTAGGCAGAAGGCCCAGAAACACAGAGTTGTATGTACATACACACACACATACACACAAACACACACATACACATACACACAAACACACATGTGAAACTATATTTCTGAAATCTTGTGATTTTGTAATGTTAAATCAGTAATGGGGAAACAGTTCTTAAATCAACTTCTGTGGCAGCTAAGAGCAGAGCAACTGTTCCCTGGTGAGAACGTGACAGCCAGGAAAGGTGTCTGATGAGAGGGGACACCCCTTCTCAGCACCCACCATCCCTGGCTGGGAGGAGGAACAACCCTCTCCTACACCCCCCCATGCCCCATCTAGCAGTGAAGGGCTCCTTTAGGGTCCCAGACACTCGCTGTGACTATACAGGGATGACCAGTGTTACCAGAAACTTCCCAAGGAGCCTCCACCCCTGCCTCCAGCCTGAGATGTGGTTTTCACAGGGATGGCTGCCAGGGTCTGAGTACAGAACAGGTGCTGCTTTCTCTTGGCTCAGCACAGGCTCAGCACGATGCAAGGTGCCAGGCTGCGTGTCTGTCCCCCTGTACATGCACCAGGACACCTGGGCAGTCACACTACATGCAGGCCTGTGTCTGCACCAGCCCCACAGCCTGATGGTGTCTTGAGGACGCCCATGTCTGCAGGCTCCTTCTATAGCTCTGCATATCCGTGTATGTAGTGAGCCCCTCCAGCTGCTGACTTCTTTCACGTCATAACATCAGTTTCTGGTTTCTGTGTTTTCGGCCTTAACACTTAGGAGATTTTTGTTATTGTTTTGCTTTGTTTTCAAGGTGGTTTTCCACTAGATCTGCTAGTTAGGGGACTGGCTTTGCAAAGGTGCCAGAAGGAAGCCCTCTGCAAGAGCCAGTGGAAGCTGGGGACCAGCTCAGCCTGCAGAGCACTTGTCTACATGAGCAGCATCCTGGAGGCCCGGGCTCTGACCCCGGCTCCACTTCCAGGGCCTTCATATGGAAACTTGACTCTGCACCAGTGCCCCTGGCGGCTTTGAGCTCAGGGAGTGCGGGCCCTGCTCACTGAGCATCTCTGCCGGAAGCTGCTGAAAGGGCACTGTGAGGCCACCTGAGTCTATCCACCAGGCATCCAGGGGGCTCAGGGCAGTAGAGCAGGGCCAGATACACTCACTTCTGGATGCAGCCCTGGACAGAGGAGAGGAAGCAGAGAGGGACAGAAATAAAGATCAGGTGGTGGCACCTGCCCTGTAGAAGGAGGCCAGGAAGGAGTCAGGCAGCGGGTTAAGTGCACAAGGACCCATGTGAGAATCCTGGTTCAAGCCCCAGGCTCCCCACCTGCAGGGGAGTCGCTTCACAGGTGATGAAGCAGGTCTGCAGGTGTCTATCTTTCTCTCCCCCTCTCTGTCTTCCCCTCCCCTCTCCATTTCTCTCTGTCCTGTCCAATGACAACAACACCAATAATAACTACAACAACAATGAAAACAAGGACAACAAAAAGGAAATAAATAAATATTAAAAAAAAAAAAAAGAAGGAGGCCAGGGAAGGGCCCCAGCAAGGAAGCCAATGGTTAGGTCTCCCTGGGGTGAGAGAGGAGGAAAGCCCAAGCCTGCCCAGCTGGCACTGAGAAAAAACAGCAGAGCCCACGGCTGCCATGGACCTGGCTGCCATTCCCACGGGCAGCTCCCGAGGGAGAGCAACCTCTGCAGACCGATGTTCATGCCAACCACCCAGGCCCCCAGCCTCTGTAAGCCGCCTCTGGTCCTTAGGCCTGTAGCTTCACCAGAGCCAGCAAACCTGTGGCAACTCCTCCTCCTCAGGACACCCCCTGTGTACCCACAGTGCCTGGGGAAGAGCTACTGTCTGTTTTTTCACCTGGTTTAGCTCCTGGGATAAGGCCTCTCCCGACTGCTGGTGTGTGGTCAGCACCACGCCCAGTCTCTCCTGCCCGGACAATTAGCACACACAGCCAAACAGAGAGCTGGTGTCGCTGGAAACACACAGAGAAAATAATAGAAACTGGTTGCGGGTCCTGTGCCAGTCTGGCTCCGGGGGACATCAGCAAAAGGTAAGTTTGATGAGAGAGCACCACTCTGAGTGGACCCTCCCTCCAACCAGAGATCTGAGCAGGACTTGGCAATTCCATCTCCAAGATAATGGCTGTTAAATGGGCCGTGAGCTGTCACAGTGGGTGCAGTCTCCTCGGATCACTTTCAAATGCTGAATTGCAGTGTCCTGCTCAGCTAGGACCTCAAAGAGCCTTAGGGCATGGTGAGGTCTTCAGAAGTCAGTGCAGTGCTCTGGCTTGGGGGCAGGGTCTACAAAATTCACAGAAGTCATCTGGCTTCCTCAAGGGGCTGGCAGCTCTGCCACTGAGAGGTGCTTTGGTGTGGAAGGAGGCCCTGGGCTTTGAGAGAAAGGCTGGAGGCTTCCCTGCTTCCACCAGAGGGCTGTTATGGCACACACTGGCCTCTGGGTAGCAAGTCACTGGCCAAGAGCTGGCCTGGGAACAGTCCTCTCCACTTCTGCATCTTCCTGTTTTTGTCTGTTGGCCTGATGGGACCAGGCCCAAGGGGATACTGCTGGCTGGCCTGGGGACGGCCATTGGAGGAGGGCCTGCTCTGACCACACGTGGCTGCCAGGAGCCAGCGCAGGACTAAGAGGCCTTGCTTTGCGAGCGTGGATGATAAAAGAAAGGGTGGCATTGAGTCTGTTTGAGTCCTGCCCCTGTCTGCACGGCCCCCCACACCCCTGGATGGCTCAAGTGCCGGTCTGCTCTGTCCCACGTCATTGGAAACTCTCCCTGTGAATCAGAGGAACTGAACCTTAAAGCCTCACATTAAGTCAGCAGTTGCTTCTAATGAAGTCGCATGTGACTTACTTGAAAAACTCCACTTCAGCACGTTAGAAGGTCAAGCAGTTTTCACAAGCTCGTATGTTACACTCTGAAAAGCACTTAAAAAAAAAGACGTCAATCACAATCTGACGTTTTAGTTTACTGAAACAATAAGTGACCCACAATCTTACAGATAGTAAAGAGGAAGAAGAAACAGGCACTCCAGAAAGGAAACACAGACACTTCTAAACACACGGAGGATCCCGCCCACGGCAAGAATGTGGCTGGCCAAGCACGAGGGCACAGCCAGGCTTGCTTTCTTCCTCTCGTGGCTCATGAGGGACAGTGGCAGACAGCCTCAGGCATGGCTGGTAGGGACAGGCATCCACAGCCTGTGTGAGGGACAGCCTGGCCAAGCATCAGAGTTCAAAGGCTCCCTCACTTGCACCCAGCTGGATGGCCTGCCTTGGAAGGCACCTGGTCTGCAAGGACTGGCCGCGTTGAGCCCCTGACCACCATGGCGCTGGGGGAAGTTTTGGTGTTATGATGTCTATGCCTCTTGTTTCTGTCTCTCTCTCTCTTTATCTGAAAGAGAGGGAAAAAAATGTCAACCAGACAAAACAACAACAGAGATGCCTGTTTGAAAAATGAATGAGCCGGGCATGGTGGCGCGCGCCTGTAGTCCCGGCTACTTGGGAGGCTGAGGCTGGAGGATCACTTGAGCCCAGGAGTTCTGGGCTGCAGTGCACTATGCCGATCAGGTGTCTGCACTAAGTTCAGCATCAATATGGTTACCTCCCGGGAAGGAGGGGTGAACCAGCATGATGAGGGCTTGAAACATATCACACTTTAATCCGGTGTCACTTCAACTGACAGGGAAAATGGAGATAGCTGGGTGCTGTGGAAAAGAGCAAGGCACCAGACCCCACTAGTGGAAGCAACCTGCCAAGCTCTAGTCTGTGGGTGCTGCCTAGGGCACAGCAAAAGTGTCCTGGAGGGACCTCAGTGTGAGCCCACAGGGCCTGCGTCCTGACACCCTGGACACCCCGGGCTCAAGCCCCAGTACTACCTCCTGCCAAGACTGAGTGAGTAGTGCTCACTTCTGTAAAAATAAATAAATCTGAAAACAAGCACCTCAATAAGGGAAGTGGCAGTGTAAGCCAACAGTAAACAAGGGGCTGCAGGACAGGATGGCTCACTAGGAAGTACCTGCTCTGCTGCCTGCCTGACCTGGGCTAGAGCCCTGACACCACGGGGAGTGCCACAGCACCAGAGGAAGCTCTAGTGCAGCTTCTGTAAGGTCAGCCTCCCCCCCCCCCCGCCCGCCCCAGCTGCCATGCAAACTCTTCCAGCTTGATCAGCCATAAGAAGTACATAAGAAGCCGGTGTGGGGGTGTCCAGCACAACCTGACCACCAAGAGCAGAAGCAAAGGACAGAAGAGCCCAGTATTGGTCGGCGGGGAAGGTCTGGTGAGTCCAGACCACTCTCCTCTTGTGACAGGTCTGACTGGATTGACAGGTGGCATCCAAGTGTCTCTCTGCAGTGCCAGGCCCTTCACAGTCTCACCATATCTCTGCACAGAGATCTTCCTTCTAGAGAAAGTTGTGGTAGTGGGATCAGGTGGTGGCACACTTCGTTGAGCCCACGTTACTGAGACCTAGGTTCAAGACCTCAGTCCCCACCTACAGGGGGGCAAAACTTCACAAGTGGTGAAGCTGGTCTGCAGGTGTCTGTCTCTCTCCCTCTCTCCTTCCCCCCTCCCTCTCAATTTCTCTCTGTCTCTACCCAGTAAATGATGAATAAAGCCCATTTGAAAAGAGAGTCGAGGTAGCTCTTATTTTGAGTTGCTCACAAGATAGGACTCAGTTCAGCCGAACAGCTTTTGCTTTGAGACTGTCTTGGATTTGGGGGTGGTGTTTTTCCCCCTGCAGCTCTGACTGACACAAGCTTTTGTTGGTGGTGGAGAGTGTTCTTTCACTACTGTCCCAGTGGTGGCTGCGGTGGCTGAGAAGCTACCCTTGGCATCTATGTGCGAAAGCATGGAGAAATCTCAAAATAACTGTGCCTAGTGACAGAGGGCAAACATAAATTTCACATGCCACATGATTCCCTCTGTATGGGAATTCAGACTCTATAAGCAATGCAGTGAAAGCGGGGAGCGCTGGTTGCCCGGGAGATGAGAGGAATATGATGGCATGCAGAGCCCAGGGGTGCAGAGGGCACAGGGCAGAGGCAGGTGGGGAATGGTGGGCAGGTCCTGTTCTGAGGCAGCTTGCACACGTGCCAGAACTCTCCAAGATGAGCACTTGGATACCATGCAATTTACTGTTTGTCAATAGTACCTCAGCAACTAGAAATGCATACAACATGCTTGCCCAAGGTTCCAGGTTCAGTCCCTGGTACCATCTAATGCCCCCCCTTTTTTTTATCCAGATCACTGCTCATCTCTGGCTTATGGTGTCTTAGGGGATTGAACCTGGGACTTTGGAGCCTCAGGCATGACCATATCTTTGCAGAACCATTACTCTATCTACCCCTGCTCTCCCAGTCTCACTATTTTTATAAAAATAACAACTAATGGGCGGGGAGATAGCATAATGGTTATGCAAACAGACTCTCATGCCTGAGGCTCCAAATCCCAGGTTCAATCCCCCGCAGCACCATAAGCCAGAGCTTCTCTCTTTCTGTGTGTGTGTCTCTCTCTGCATCTCTCTCTCAAAAAAAAAAAAAAAGAGAAAGAAAGAAAGAGACTGGGACTTTCAGTGCCTCAGGAGAAAAAAGAAAAAAAATAGCAATTAATTTAAAATATAAAGAGGAGAGGGATGAACTTTAAAAGGACACACATGGTTAGCAAAACAGCTCCCTTGGCCAGTGTGCTTCTTTGCCACATGTGCGACCCAGGTCAGAGCCCGGCTACCACTGCACTGGAGGAAGCTTCAATGTGGTTGAGACTCTCTCTCTCTCTCTCTCTCTCTCTCTCTCTCTCTCTACCTCTCTGTGCCTCTGTCTAAAACAAAACACGAAAGGGCCCACAGAATTATAAAGAGTGGGGAGTGGATGAAGCATTTTTCAGGGGGACTGCTTTTAATAAGGGTAGGTACAGCTTTAAAAAAAAACATTCTGCTGATATATTGATCTATTTGTCTGTCTATTTATGTACGGTGTGTGAGGGGGCAGAGGGCCAGAAGTTCACCCTGGCACATGCAATGCCTGGGGCCAAGAGGAGCACCTTGCGGCCTAGAGCCAATGCCTTATCAGCAATGCCAACTCCTGCACCCTGGGGTACAATTTGTTTGTCTGTTCTTTGATCCCTGGGTTATGGCTGGGGCTCTGTGTCTGTAGGACAACTCCATAACCCCTTGAGCAATTTCTCATTTTTCTTCTGACAGGGAGAGAGAGAGAGTGAGAGAGAGAGAGAGAGAGAGAGAGACCGACCTGCAGCACTGTTCTACAGCTCATGAAGATTCCCCCGTGGCTGGAGTCTTGAGACTTGAACCCAGGTCAGCACACAGGGTAACAGGTGCTCTCTGTCCGTGCACTGCCACACAGTCTTCAGACCCAGCTTCAATTATTAAACTATGCTGAACATGGGGAAGGTAAACTAACACAGTGATGTAATCTTAGGCACGTTTTCATTAGGTTACTATCAATGCACATGTAAACACATATAAACTGGACATTTTTGTTCTTTTCTCTTATCCATTTCTAGTATCTGATTTCAAAACATTTACGTGATTTTCTTTAAAACAAACAAACAAACAAACAAAAACTCATTCCCAAAGGTGTGGAGTACTGAGCACTTTCTAGTATGCAAAGTCATCCTGTTTGCCTCCTGCAGCAGACAAGTGTGTATGCTTTACACTGGGTTGTTCTAGCTCTCCCCCTGCCAAGAAAATTGGATCAGTCCTGCTAGTTTCACGGCCCGCTTGGCCCTGCCCCAAGGAACCCCGAGAGGGTTCCAGAGTTGCAGAGTTAGAGAGTGCTGGGTGCCACCGCGGGGGAAAGAGGCAGCAGAGTTTTGTTTGGTGATTAGTTTGTCTTAGTTTATGAATCGTTGTTCCTGAATAAAGAAATACAGCTTCCCTGCCCAGCCGTATGTCTCTGGTCTCTGTTACCTGCCTGTGAAGCTAGCCGGGCCAACTGGAGCCTCCGAATTTTAACAACAACGTGTGACATTTCTGAACTGCTGTTAAACGTAGCCATCTCTCCAATACAGTAAGGTGTCAGAACACAAAATTAACATATAAAAGTCGGTGGTGTTCCTCTGTGCAAACACTACATCAGAAGAAGAAGAAATCAGTCCCATTCCTTATTGTAGCAAAAACAATAAAATATCTAGGAATAAACCTATTGTTATTTAACTTAAAATGGGGTTATGAGTGGGGGCTGCTGCGTGGCACGTAGGATTCTCAGTGGGGTCTTGGAACTGGTTTAAACAATACAAGGTTTATTAGGGTGAAGCAGGTAAAAGGCAAAATAAGCACTTACCATCAAGGGTTAAGCATACATTAAGTCTATGAAGTCTGAATATGGTTATCGAAGTTTAGTCCCATAAGATAAGCTCTGGTAAAGGTTGCTCATGGCTGGGGGGGGGGCATCTAAAAGTTTACCGGCTAGCAGTCACATGTGTTCAGTTCCCAGGAGGAGTAGACATGGTGGATGGATACCTGGAGCACCTCCGCTGAGGTGCTTCTGACCAAGAGAAGAAGCTGCAGCCAAAGAGAGCTCACATGCTCAATGTCCCTTGCTTTTATACATTCCCTTCTCTGAAGCACCTCCTCAGGGTGACATCATTTGTATGCTAATAGTCCCAAACTTCTGCTGGGGTCACCACATAAACCTAATAAAAGAAGTGAAAGCCTTGTATGCTGAAAATTATGAGTCACTATTCAAGGAAATAGAAAAAGATACAAAGAATTAGAAAGATATTCCATGTTCATGGATTAGAAGAATAAATATCATAAAATCAATATTTTATCCAGAACCATATACAAATTTAATGCAATCCCCACCAAAATTCCATTTTATTTTTTTTATTATTATCTTTATTTATTGGATAGAGACAGCCAGAAATCAAGAGGGTGATAGAGAGGGAGAGAGACAGAGAGACACCTGCAGCACTACTTCACTACTCACAAAGCTTTCCTCCTGTAGGTAGAGACCAGGGGCTCGAGCCTGGGTCCTTGCGTATTGTAACATGTGCGCTCAACCAGGTGCACCACCACCAGCCTCTACATTTTTTTTAGAGAATAAAACACAACCTGAAAATGTTTATCTAGGACCATAAAATAGCTAGAATGGCCAAAGCAATCTTAAGAAAAAAGAACAGAACTGGAGGCATCACACTCGAAGATCTCAAACTATATTATAGGGCCACTATAATCAAAACTGCCTGGAACTGGAACATGAATAGACACACTGGCCAGTGGAATAGAATTGAGAGTCCAGAAGTAAGGCCCCTCACCTATGGACATCTAATCTTTGACAAAGGGGCCCTGACTATTAAATGGGGAAAGGAGAGACTCTTCAATAAATGATGTTGGGAAAATAGGGTTGAAACATGCATAAGAATGAAACTGAACCACTATATTTCACCAAACACAAAAGTAAACTCCAAATGGATCAAGGATTTGGATGTTAGATCAGGAACTACCAAATACTTAGAGGAGAATATTGGCAGAACTCTTTTCCACATAAATTTTATAGGCATCTTCAATGATATAATTCCCATTACAAGGAAGACTAACACAAAAATAAACCAGTGGAACTACATCAAATTAAAAAGCTTCTGCACAGCAGAAGAAACCACCACTCCCAAAAAGGGACTCCTTACAGAATGGGAGAGAATTTTTACATGCCATACATCAGACAAAAGGCTAATAACCAAAATATATAAAGAAACTCAGGTGGTCTGAGAGGTGGTGCAGTTGATAAAGCATTGGGCTCTCAGGCATGAGGTTCTGAGTTCAGTCCCCGGAAGCTCATGTACCAGATTGATATCTGGTTCTTTCTCTCTCCTATCTTTCTCAGGAATAAATACATAAATTTAAAAAAAAGAAACAGCAACAACAAAAAATGGCCATATTAAAAATGGGGAGAGGATATGAATAGATTATTCACCAAATAAGAGATACAAAAGACCAAGACAGGAAAAAAATGCTCCAAGTTACAGATTATCAGAGAAATGCAAATAAAGACAACAATGAGGTACCACTTCATGCCTGTGAGAATGTCATACATTAGAAAAGGGAGTAGCAACAAATGCTGAAGAGGTTGTGGGGACAAAGGAACCTCCCTGCATTGCTGGTAGGAATGTAAATTGATCCAATCTCTGTGGAGAGCAGTCTGGAGAACTCTCAAGGGGGCCGGGTGGTAGTGCACCAGGTTAAATGCACATAGTACAAAGTGCAAGGACCTGAGCTAGAATCCCAGTTTGAGCCCTCCATTCCTCACCTGCAGGGGAGGTCGCTTCACAAGCAGTGATGCAGGTCTGCAGGTGTCTACCTTTCTTCTCCTCCCCTCTCAATTTCTGTCTGTCCTATCAAAAAAAAATTGAAAAAATGGCCCCAGGAGCAGTGGATTCCTATTGCTGGCACTAAGTCCCAGCAATAACACTGGAGGCAAAAACAAATAAACAAACAAAAAATCTCTCAGAAGGCTAGAAATGGACCTAAGCCTACAACCCTGCAACTCCTCTCCTGGGGATATATCCTAAGGAACCAAACACACCCATCCAAAAAGCTCTGTGTATACACCTATGTTCCTAGCACAATTTGTAATAGCCAAAACCTGGAAGCAACCCAGGTGTCCAACAACAGATGAAGTTGTGATCTATATACACAGTGTAATAATACTCAGCTATTAAGAATGATGAATTCACCTTCTTCACCTCATCTTGGATGGAGCTTAAAGGAATCATGTGAAGTGAGATCAGCCAGAAAGAGAAGGATGAATATGGGATGCTCCCACTCATAAAAGTTGAGAAATAAGAACAGAAGGGAAAACACACAGCAGAACATGGACTGAGTTTGGTGTATTACACCAGAGTAAAGGAATTGGAGGGGGAGGTGGGGTGGGGCAGCTTCCAGGTCCTGGTGCCTGATGGTGGAGGAGGATCTATACTGGAGGGGGGAGTGTTTTGCAGAAAACTGAGAAATTTTACACATGTATCAACAACTGTGTTTACTGTAAAACATTAACCTCCCCCATTTTTATGCCATCTCTCAATTTCAGTACTAAAGCACATAGTATTTAATTAAAAGTCCTTTTTCAGAGGCCAGGAGATGGCACATCTGGTTAAATGCACACATTACGGTGCATAAGAACCCAGGTTCAAGCCTCTGGACCCCACCTGCAAGGGGAAAACTTTACAAGTGGTGAAGCAGGGCTGCAGTTGTCTATCTCTTTCCCTCTCTCGCCCCTCTAAATTTCTCTGTCTCTATGTAATAATAAAAATAAAAATAATATTTTTTTAAAAGTCCCTTTTCAGCATCCCTGTCCCTACAAGGAGAGTGGCTCCCCCTTGTGCTCAAGTGACTCAGCAGCACTGTGTAACAGACCCTAAGATGTTCTGAGCTGAGCCCATCCCAGCCTGGCTGTGGTTATGGGGAAGGTCCTGACAAGGTCCATAGCACCCAGGGTGAAGATCTTGACAAGGTCCACAGCATCCAAGGGGAGAGTCCTGACAAGGTCCACAGCACCCAGGGGAGGGGGGGGTCCTGACAAGGTCCATAGCACCCAGGGTGAAGATCCTGACAAGGTCCACAGCACACAAGGGGAGGGTCCTGACAAGGTCCACTGTACCCAAGGGAAGGTCCTGAAAAGGTCCATAGCACCCAGGGGAGGGTCCTGACATAATCTACTGCACCAGGGGGAGGGTCCTGACAAGGTCCACTGTACCCAGGGGAGGGTCCTGACAAGGTCCACAGCACCCAAGGGGAGGGTCCTGACAAGGTCCACAGCACACAGGGTGAGGGTCCTGACAAGATCCAGTGTACCCAGGGGAAGGTCCTGACAAGGTCCACAGCACCCAGGGTAGGGTCCTGACATGGTCCACAGCACCCAGGGGGAGGGTCCTGACAAGGTCCACTGCACCGGGGGTCGGGGGGGGGTTCCTGACAAGGTCCATAGCACCCAGGGGTGGGCCCTGACAAGGTCCACAGCACTGGGGGGTGGGAGTCCTGACAAGGTCATAGTACCCAAGGGGGGGGGTCCTGACAAGGTCCACTGTGGGTGCAGGCTCCCCTCCTACAGGGTGCAGATCAAGATGTGTTGAAAACAAGGCAGGAAAGGTGGGCAGGAAGTCCAGGCCCTGACCACCCTCCATGCTGTGATATGTGTCCAGTGTACCCTGAACATTAGACTTGAGTGGCCTCACCAATTAGGAGAAGCCAGAGTGAAACATCATTTTTCAGTCAAAAGAACCTTTTTGTTTGTTTGTTTATTTACATGGGAGCTGGAGAAGTGAGTCTGAGACCTTGGCAGTGAGTGGCTGTGGATGGAGAGGTATCATCCCCAGCCATGGGCTGGAGCCTCAGTCGCAGCCTCTCACTGAGGCTCTGGGACAGTGCTGGTCTGGCAGCAGTGCTGCCCTGCTCTGGGCTCATGAGGCTGCTGAGACCCAAAGCCACAGGATGCAAAGCTCAATCACGCCCCCACAACTCCCTCTCCCTTTTTTCCATTGGAAGTCATTAATTATTGCATCTTGGAGATCTTTTATGACTCAGGATCTGAAAGTCCTGAGAACTATTATTTGGTGAAGTGTTAGGAGAACCCAGTAGTTGTCAGGGCACAAAGGCTTCGAAACCCACCCATCTGTGGGAAAGAAGTAGAAACCAAGGATATGTGGAAGCCTTGCCATGATCAGAATCTTCCTGCCATTTAAGCAGAAGAAACATGCTTCTTCTCTGACCGTGTACGCTGGAGATGCAGGTCCACTGGCCCCAAGCCCTTCACCCTGGTCCTTGTCCTCTGGTCCAGGGGCACAAACCTCCATCTTCCCCAAGTGATGGGGACCAAGACAGCAGGTGGAGTGAGCCCACAGCTTTTCCCCACTCTCCCTACTCTTGCAACAAGCCCCAGTGATAACCCTGGTGGCAATTAAAAGAAAAAAAAGTAAGAGGAAGAGGAAAGGGAGGAGGGGAAGGAGGAAGAAGAGGTGGCAGAGAGGAAGGAGGAGGGAGAGCAGCAGCAGCAGCAGTGGTCTGGCAAGGCTGGGATCTGACCCACTTGGCAGAGCACACACTAGCACATACTGCCACTCAGACACTGCCATGATGTGGGCACACCCCCACCACAAGTTCCCCAAGCAGTGGTGCGGTGGAGCAGTACTCTGATGTCTCTCACCCTCTCTGTCTCTGCTTTCACCACAGCCCTGCTGAACTCCAGAGTCTGGTGGAGCTGGGGATTGAAACTGGGGCCTTTGGTGCCTCAGGCAGCAGTGTCTTTCTGCATAACCAGGATGTTCTCTCTCTAGTCTACTTTGTCTTGGAATGAGGGGGAAGATACCGCCAGAAGCACGTAAGTGTGGAGCCCCAGTCATAACCTTGGTGGTGCCTCTCCCCACCCCCAGCACTGGATGGGGCGAGACAGCCACCTGCTCCAGGGCTAGGGTGAGGACCAGGGTGCGTCACCTCTCAGGCTGCCCGCTCCCATTTCTCCAGGCCCCAAACGTCAGCACAGAGGGGAGACAGAGAGTCTGTGTGTTCCTGCCCAGATCACGATGCCAGCGCCCCAGATTTCAACAATGCTCTACAGTCACCCCAACACCACAGAAAGGTCCTCCAGCACCCTACCCTATGGTGGACTCAGCATAGTGCAGTGCTGACAGCCTCCCACCAGGTGGGTCTGCTGGCCTGGTGAAAGCTCTGGGCCCTGTCAGTAATGTGTGGGGTGGGGGTGGGGGCACACCCCAGGACACACAGCCTGTGAGCTGTGAGCTGTGAGCTGTGGCTAAGGCCCTGATCAGCTGTCCATGATCTCGGGGGATGCCTGCTGCATCCCAGCTCTCTGAGGCCCTGCTGCTGTGCCATGACTCCTTCTAACACCAGCCCTCAGAAAAGCCTCCCTCGATCTCCCCCACTTCCTCCCCTCCCCCTTTCATTTCCCTCTTGACTCCCTCCCCTGACTCCTCTTTCACTCTCCATCTTGCTCTTTCTTACTGAGTGCTGGGGAGGAGCCACTGCTGAGTAGCCTCCCGGGCCCAGCCTTTCACAGTCTCAGGGAGGGAGGGAGCAGGAGAAAGGGAGGAGAGGGAAGGGAGGGAGAGGAGAGAGACACTCAGCACCACTCCCCATCCATGCAGCTGCCCAGAGCCACCCAACATGCTCTATGGGCTGGGGCTCAAAGCCGGGCTTCACACACAGCAAGTCGCATTCTCCACCCCGTGAGCTAACTCTAGACCCCTACAGTTTCTTTACTTTGATTTTCATAGAGAGAGAGCACTGCTCAGCCCTGGCACAAGTGGAGCTGGGGACCAAGCTCTTCGAGTGAGAGAGTCATGTGTGTCACCCTGAGGGTCTCCCTGCCCTGTGTCCTCTCACCACACTGGGCTTCAGATGACTCCCTGTAGCCTCCTTAGTTTGGGGGTGCACTTCCTCTGCCCCAGGTGCACACAGCCTTCACCCCAAGCTTCACCACACTGTGGGGGACAGCAGTGTCCCTGTCCACACAGATGTCCACCTTCCATCCACACTGCCCTGGGCTGGCTTACCCCTTTCCCTGCCCCTGCCCCCACCCCCTCCCAGCACACTGCCCTGGGCTGGTTCAGTCCTGCCCCTACCTCCCCCCTCCCCCAGCACACTGCCCTGGGGTGGCTCAGCCTTGCCCCAGCCCCTGGCCCCCTCCATCCACAATGCCATGGGCTGGCTCAGCCCTGCCCCTGTCCCCCCAGCACACTGCTCTGGGCTTGCTCAGGCCTGCCCCTGCCCCTGCTCCCCCAGCACACTGACCTGGGCTGGCTCAGGCCTCACATCCTCACGTCCTCATGGCCATATGTCTTCTTTGCTGACCTCAGGTCCTGAATCTTTCTCTTCCCCTGGCCACTGGTGGTCATCCGGTTCCTCTGGCAGAGCTCCCCACCTCAGTCCCCTGCCTCTACCTCCCATGTCCAGACCCAACGGCTCCACCCCCAATCAATGCTACAGCCTTGACCCCTCACCTCTGCTTCTGTCCTCTGCCCAGCTGTGCCATGGCCATCTGTGCACCATGGACAGAGAGGCTGCAGCAATGATACTCCATGCTCCCCCATTCCCTAGGCTCCCACATCCCACCAGCACAAGCAGCCACCTTCTCATTTGGGGACACAGGCAGAGCTGGGAGGAACCAGGCTGTGATTCTGCTCTGCAAGGCTGCATGGACTGTGAGCCCCTAGAGAGCTATGCCGGCTGCATCTCACTCCTCCAGGATCCATTCATGGCCTGACTCTCCGCCCTACCACCTCAAGGGCCCCTGCTCCTGGGCCTGGCAGTGCTGGCCTAATGGCCTAGTGTCCTGGCCATGCAGGTGGTTGGTCTCTGGGCACATAGGCAGGAGTGGAAGTGGGTAAGCAGAACTCTGAAATGCCTGCCTCCCTCCCTGCATATTGTGCTCAGAGTTTCCCTCAGGCCACAGAAAGCAAACCAGACTAGATTTTCTTTACCTGTAAGAGCAAGTCTATTCAGCCCACCACCACCTCATGTCAGAGCTGAGGACTGCTGGGGCTCTCGCTCTCCCTCCTCCTCCTCTCCCCCTCTCTCATTTTCATAATAATTATTAAAAATTAAATACAGATAAACTATAACTGAAATAAAATGTGTTCCCAGTTTAAAAAATGTTGGGAGGGGCAGAGATAAATCACTCAGTAGAGTAGCTGGTTATTATCTAAGAGGTCCTGGGTTCGAGGCCCAGCACCACACAGGGAGACCATGGACGGAGCCAGGGGAGCTCCATGGATTGTAGAGTGAGACCAAATTATTTTCACTTCTCTGTTTCTGTCTCTCCATTTCTCTCTCTCTCTCTCTCTTAGAATAAACAATAAGAAAAAGTAAAAACAAACAACTGAAACCTTTTCTGCTGAAAAATGAGGACTTATGACAAGTTTCCTACAACTAGAAAAGTTCTCTTTCACAGGAAACCTGCCTCCTGCTCAGCCAGGCAGCCTGGGTGGGCTGTGGAGAGTGGCCTCGAGGACATGCCCTCACTCCACATGCAAGAGGGCTCTGGGGCTGGGGGTACCCAGTGCAGGCCAGGCCTCTGTGGAGACACTGGAGAGTGACTAGCACACACAGACAGTGCACAGGATACAAACATTTAATCACATCACTATTGAAACTAAACTTGAATTTCCAGGTTGGAGTAATTCCTAGCTGTTGTAAATAATGACTGTAAGTAGCTTTGCTTGCTACTTTTATAGTTTTCCTCCAAATCAAATGCAATGGTTAACTCCTGGGAAAGGGGAGCAGAGATCCAGACAGTGATTTTCTGAAACAGAGGAAAGAGGAAACGGGTCAGCAAGCCCACACTCACATAGAGAACTCGACCTACAGTCAGGGAAGAAGCTCATGAGACAACCACTGTTAGTGTCAGGGAGGCCTTTCTGTGTTTACCTGTGACCATGTGTTGGGAGTTAACACCATGACGTGAACAGACACAGATGGGTTACATTTGTAGAGTGACTCATGGACTGACACGTCTATGGAACCCTCCCATCAACACACTTTGTTACTGCAAAGATCTCTGGTCCATACAGAACTACCAAGCTTTTTCACTGCTTCTTCTCCTAAGATCAGTTGTACACATACAAGAAGCCAAATTTTGTGGACTGAATCTCCTAAGGAGCTATGTTTGCTTTCAAACCTAAACAGGGCCTATGCACTGATGCGAGACAGGGAGGAGGAGGGTGGGGAGGGGACAGGTGAGGCTCGGCTCCTGACCACACATGCACTCCAAGATGCTGCTTTCTCCCTGTGGTGCATATGAGAATGCGGGACAGGAGCTGGGGCGGGGTGACATCAGACATCAGACAGAGTAAGATCCAAGTGAAGAATTTCCTCCCCATCGAGGGAAAACCTCTCAAGTTAGAGAGGGTGGGCTTGGGATAGCCTAGCTGGCCACCCACCTGGCCTTGCCATCAGTGAAAGCTTCCTTAGCAAAGGGCCAGAAGCTGAGGGATCCCAGCTCCAGGCTGTGCTGGCTGTGCAGGGAGTTGTCACAAGTACTTCTGTCCTGGGCCTGGGGTCACCACCAAGTCAAACTCAGGGCTAGGTGTTGCCTGCACACTTGGCCATGAGTGTGGTCGTGCTTGGGGGTGGGGATGTCAAGTAGAGGGGTCCCCATCCACATAGGGTTAAGACACAGACAAGGTGTTAGGTCCCACTACCCTCTCAGCCTGTGCTCAGGAGAGTGGCCTTGAAGGC
The DNA here is from genome assembly GCF_950295315.1 of Erinaceus europaeus. Taxonomy (NCBI): domain Eukaryota; kingdom Metazoa; phylum Chordata; class Mammalia; order Eulipotyphla; family Erinaceidae; genus Erinaceus; species Erinaceus europaeus. The sequence continues at coordinate 67,301,800 of NC_080168.1, forward strand.
TCCCAGCAGAGTCTCAGATGGCCCATCTGTGAACTGGGCATTGGGGAGCCCCCTTCAGAAACTCCCACTAGTATGTGCCATCTCTCCCAGCTGTCTGGCTTTCCTTTGTGTGAAGTGTAGGGCCTAGCCACCTGAGTCTGCTCTGAGATGCTATGTCCAGAGACCCAGCCCCAGCAGGGGCTCAGGCCACCAGAAACACAGCACCAACTGGAGCCCCTGGGCTGCAGGCACAGGCAGCTGCTCTTTTAGAAATGCACCTGTGGGGTCTGGACCAACCTGCCAGCCCTCATGTCCAGCAGAGAAGCATGTACAGAAGCCAGATCTCCCACCTTCTGCACCCCATAGCAATCTTTGGTCCATACTCCCAGAGGGATAAATGATAGGGGAAGATGACCAGAGGGTTCTGAACCCCAACTCCACCTGGACCCGAAGTGTCTGTCACTAGGAATCTTTGTTTTTCTATCATCACTGAAAGGGAAGTGAATCTGGAAAACACCAGAGGAAGCCAGAGAGAAGAGAGAAAAAGGAAGTACACTCAGAAGTAATAGCAGATGTGGGTGTGACTTAGAAAGGAAGTGATCCCCACCTGCAGTGAAGCAGGTCTACAGGTGTCTATCTTTCCCCCTCTCTGTCTTCCTCTCCTCTCAATTTCTCTCTGTCCTATCCAACAATAATAACAGCTATAATGACAATAATAATAACAACCACAACAAGGGCAACAAAATGGGAAAAATAGTCTCCAGGAGTAGTGGATTCATAGTGCTGTCAAGGAGCCACAGTGATAACCCTGGAGGCAAAAAATAAAAATAATAAATAATAAAAAAAGAAATGAAGTGATAAAAATGAATAAAACATACAAACAGACAGACTGATTGATTTAGATATAGAATCAACCCATCCCTCGAGAGAACTACTGCAGTTTCCTCTGGAGAGGATGGAACCAGAACTCTGGTGGTGGGAATGGCACACAATTATACCCCTATTATCTTAGAATTTTTGTAAGTCAGTATTAAATCACCAATAATAAAGGAATGCAGCCAGCTGCCGGCTTTCCCAGTGAGCGAGTGTAACAACGCCAGATGGCCAGCCATGTGCACCTACCCCGTTGGAATCATACTGGACCCTGTTCTCTGGGAGGATGTTGCCGTTGATGGAGATGACACTGGGCCGAGTGGGGAAGCCCACGATCTGGACAGTGCCGTAGGTCAGCGTGCTGATGCCGTGGTAGCCGGTGTTGATCACCGTCATCTTCAAGATTTTCTGGTTGGGAGGAGGGGTTGGAGCCGAGCCATGCATACGCAGGCGTGCAGTATGACTGGGGCATTCCTGCTACTCTGAAGGACGTGTCATTTTTAAAGTCTCCCCAGACATATCTTCCTTCCCTAGAAACAGTGCTGAGCGTTCACACTTACGTTACTGAATCTGTACTCCACAAGCAAGTACTCCTCCCTTGTGACCGACTCTGTAAAAGAAGCACTGCTGTTAGAAAATAAGCACCACTTTTACTTCTTACCATTAGTGAACTCGGCAAATGGGCTAGGGCCTTGGCACTGCTGCTGAGGCTTCACTATTCTGGGCTGATCATTTCAGGCAGAGAGACAGACACAGAAGAGCAAAGCAGACACCCTACCATGTGAGCTGTCCCGCTGGCCACGTTTCTTAGAATACAATTCTAGTCTACTAAGCTCCAGTCTACCAGGTCTCAGGCTTAAGTCTCCCTCTGGAATTCAGTAAGCCACCTGCCAGTCTTCCCTTCTGAGAGCTCTTTGGAAAAGGCCAGTTAAGCAGAAGTGGCTCTCCCCACCTCACCAGGCCTATTGCCTTTCCAAGAGCAGGTGACTCCATAGCTCTTCCTGCACGCGCGCGCGCACACACACACACACACACACACACACACACACACGCAGGCCCATAGCTCTTCCTGTGAGCACACACGTGCGCGCGCGCACACACACACACACACACACACACACACACACACACACACACAGCTCTTCCTGTGCACACTCACACACATACATATGCAGGCATGTGTACCCACATGTGAGGCAAAGGACTAGTGTACAGCAGGCAGGAGCACATTCAGGAGGATGTTCAGCCCCACTTCCTCTGGGGTTCCTCACTCTCCTCATCTCTGTGCCTGCTCCCAGAAGCCCACACCTCCCCATGCGTCCTGCATGCTGGAGAGAAGGCAGCAGCCTCAGAGGGTCCCAGTCCCAGAGTCCCTCCTGCATGGCACACAACAGCTCCTCACCCCTTCCCTGCGTGCTCCTCATGGAGCTGGTCCTCCCCTGCCTGCCTGATAAGCTGTGGGGAGGAGACAGGACAAGAGGAGGAGGGGCGTGCCTGCCGGAGACCCACTGTGCAGCATCTCCCCGGTCTCCTGCGCACCCAGTGTCTCTGCCCACAGGAGCCCTTACCCAGTGCCCAGTCTCCCACACTCCCTGGAAAGCCAGCCGACTGGCTCCTCCCCTCAAAGCCAGGAGCCTGCCTAAGTCCCTGCCCAGAGTGAGCGGAGGGCTGTCCATGCTCAGCCCACCCCCAGGCCTCTGCCCCCTCTGCCCTGCTGCCCGCTCACCTACTCACCCATGGAGTCCCCGTCATCCCAGAACAGGGAGCCGAACGCTTCTCCCACTTCGTTCAGAGCAACGATGAGGCCAAAGGGATTCAGGCGACTGCAGAGACAGTGAGAGCCAGCCTTGGCAGCACCTCAGGGGTGGGGGTCTGCAGCTCAGGGGCCACCAGTCCCTGATAGGGGATGGGCTGAGGGTAGGGGCCTACAGTGACACCATGCTCCTCTCATACTCCCCCCCCCCAGGACCGCCCAGCACCCACTGGTATGTCCATATTGCTACCTGAGTGCTGTAGTCCTGTCTGGGCTCTGAGTGGGCAGGATGTGTCCCCCTCGCACAAACAGAGGGATGATGTCCAGGGGTGCTGGTACGTCCACAAACTTCCTCTTCCAGGACAGGGGCACCGGGTTCCCCTGCATGGAGGAGAGTTAGCAGTCAGGTCTGTTGGGCAGGCATGGGATACACAGCTCAGACACAGGGAGCCCAGGTGGCGGGACCATGCAACGCCCAGAGGGAGAGCGCCCCTGGCCTCATCAGGCTCAAGGAAAAAAAGCCAACAGGGAGCTCTCTGGGGAGGTGAGTGCCCAGGTGGCACAGGGGAAGTGCTTGGGCACCTGGGAAAGGTCATAGTGCCAGCCTCCCTGTCTCTGCTTCTCACTCTGTCTCTACCTCAAGGAAGAAAGTGGCCTGGGAGCAGTGAAATTACATATACACTAGGCCCTGGGACCACAAACAATGTGCAAAAACTCCTGTATGAAAGCCTGGGGGAGCTGGGTTCAAGTCCAGGGCAGCAGCGAGGAGGATGCTCATAGAGGCCAGCCTGCTGAGGGGACACCCCAGAACAGTCAAGGCTGACACTGGCTGGGATAGCAAGTAAAATACTTATCTTATCTGAAAAAGTTACCCTTCTCTATCTCTCCTAGTTCTGCCTATTTGAGAAGATGGACCAATTCTAAAGCAAAGGTTCAGACCCAGTAAGGCAGCCAGAGTCACGCAGTCCAAGGCTCCAGGAGCATGTCAATCAACACAAGAGACAGCATGCAACAGATAGCACTGTCTCTTTAAATGTCTCAAACACTCACTGTATAAAAGTCGAACCAAGACGCCTCAGGAAAATACACGGGCACAGATCTTGCTCCCTTTGGGGGGAAAAAAATAAAACTTTTAAACATCATCTGTTGACTGAAATATCTCAGTAAAGCTACATTCAGCAGTATAGACTCGGCATCTTAGAAATCAGTGGCAACAAAGCCAAGAGCTGACCACTCCCACATGAGCAAGTCGCTTCCAGGGGACACACACATCAGGGCATCTCTGAGAGGACAGACATACTTGGTGGTCTAGGAGACTCTGGTGTATCCGCTCATGGCACTCTCTAGAATCAACTTCTATTTCAAGGCGTCACTGCATCTGGCAGTGATGCAGAGGCAGCTTCTCTTTCTTTTCTCTTTGTTTTGTCTAACAGAAACACATGATATTTTATATAATGGGAAAAAATCCACTTAATCTAAGAGATAAACTGACACATTACCAAGAGAATCAGTTTTAGTCTTCCTATTGAGTTTGGTGGCATTGCCTGTCTCTCTTTTTTAATTTAAATTGGGGGATCAATGGTTTAAAGTAAATAAAGTTTTTGGTACATCATGCACCAGGACCTGAAAGCCCCCCCTCCAGCCAGAGTCCTTCGCTTCAAAGGCAGCTTCTTAATGACAGGGCTATGCCCCAGGGGGTTTGAATAAAGGAGCCATGAATGTGCATGATCTTATCTATATGATGTATACTTAATATGTGTTTATAGACTTATAGAGAGATGCCCCTGTGGAGAGGCGGCCTGTATGTGCACACATAGCATCTAGGTAAAGTACTGATGGATGACTTACTTAATGCCTGTGCGCACACACACACACACACACACACACACACACAATGTCAGCTAGACCTGTGTGTGGTAAGAAAGTCCAGAAAGGCAGGTGCAGGGGCTCTAGGACTCTGAGGCCCAGTTTCAGTTTTTATGCAGCTGTGATGTCAACCCCAGTGAGAGAGTCCTGACATAAGAGACAGCCTTGCAAGGGCATTTTCCCTGCTTCTTGGGGCCATAGAGTGGATGTGGATTTGCATGCATGATTGGGTACTGTGCCTTCCCTCACCCTCAGGGGGCCCAGGTCTCCTGGCCAAAGCTACGCAGATCCCCTGCACTAGGTTTGGGCAAGACAGCGACTAGGAGAGAGAGAGAAAGGTGCACAGAGAAGGACCAGGGCTCTCTAGAAAAAAGGGAGCAGCTGATGCTACAGAACAGGCTGCCTTAGGCTCTGTGCAGGTCAAGGAGGGATGTCGGTTTCTTACTGAGGATGCGCCTGGCTCAGCACTTTCTGCTAAGTATCCACAGACAACTTAGAATTGCTGACTTGAGCAGGCACTGCAGCTTTGTTCAGACTCAGGTACATTTTATCTACTTGCCTTAAGAAAAGGCAGCTGTTCAAATAGGAGGACAGAAGAATGGCAGCAGCTTAGGGGCTACACTGTCCAGTGTTTCTGTGTCCAGTGCTGTGGGGGACCACACTGCCCAGTGTGTCTGTGTCCAGTGGTGTGGGGACACACTGTCCTGTGTGTCTGTGTCCAGTAGTGTGGGGACACACTGTCTTGTGTGGCATGCCCAGTGGTGTGGGGACCACACAGTCCTCTGATCATGTCCTGTGGCAGGTATGGAATCGGATGTCTGTGGCACTCACCTCATCCAGAACAGGGGTGATCATGAGGGCAGGTCCCCAGAGGAATATTCTGTCAATGTCATGAGTCACTGGGTCAGATGTAAATCTAGATTTTGGGGGTAAAAATCCTCAATTAAAAATTGACATTCTCATAAAGAGTCAAATTCTTACTCAGTTTTACCCAACTCAGTGACCCACAGCTAAAAGATCAGAAAAAACAACTGGTGAACATGTAGGACACAGTTGTTTCAGGAGAAAAGCCAGGCACCAGGGAGGTTGATGTCTGTCTGCTGGGTGAGGTGGCAGGCAGGGTGAAGCTGGTTCAGAGTAGGTCACTGGATGTCTGTGTGTCCTAGTCTGCTTTCATAGCTTAAGAAGGCTTCAGCCCATATGGCCCCCCGAGGCATGCTGTGAGTCTGGTATGTGCACCCCCTCAGCCACTCTCACATGGAGACCCAGGCCCCTTATCTGACACCAAGCAGGCACCTTTGGCAGGATAGCACTGAGTGAAGGCAGACCTGCCTGTCCATCCATCCAAGCTGCTCTCTTAGCTAAACCCTGGATACATCTGAATTGTTTCTAATCACAGTTTGGGCAGGGGGAGTTGAATGCTTATGGCTACTTATTTATCCCCCACTGGTCCCCAGGTTAGAGTCAGCTCTGGGGAGCATGAGGTAAGACTGTGAAATAGAGGCCAGCCCTGGGAGCAGGAGGTGAGACTGTGAGATGGGGCCAGCTCTGGGAGTAGGGGGTGAGATGGGGTGGAGGCAGCACTGAGAACAGGAGGTGAGACTGAGGTGGGAGCCAGCCCTGGGAGCAGGAGGTAAGATGGAGTGGAGGTGGGGTTATCCCTGGGAGCAGGAGGTGAGACTGAGATGGGACAGCCCTGGGAACAGGAGGTGAGACTGAGTTGGGGTCAGCCCTGGGAGCTGGAGATGAGTTGAGATGGGGCAGCCCTGGGAGCAGGAGGTGGGATAGAGGCGGAGCCAGTCATGGGAGCAGGAGGTGAGACTGAGATAGGGTCAGCCTTGGGAGCAGGAGGTGAGATGAAGCTGGGGGCAGCCATGGGAGCAGAGGGGGCACTGAGCAGGGCGGGTCACTTACTCATGCATCAGGGAGCGGACCACGGTGCTGCCGGAGGTGTGGGCGTGGTAGAAGAGTGTGTACAGGTAGGGCAGCAGGAAGTATCTGTTCCTCAGTGCAGAGCGAACGATGGATGCGAACTCTTCTCCAAACACCCCAGGGTCTTGTTCCTGACAGAGAGTAGCAGCCCACAGACTATGAGCAGAATGGCTTTAGTAAGAGCCATGTGTCACTCTGGGTCCCTGGTGATAGAGATCAGTGCTGGCCTTGTGTCTGTCCCAGGGAATCTCCTGCTAAGTGTTCCACAGGCATGGGGCCATGGCTCAAGGGCTGAGCCCCAGCACAGGTCTCCTCCAGGTGACACCTGCCTCTGCTCGGGTAGGACTCCAGAGCTCAGCCCCCTAGAAGTGACCCTCAGGCTGAAGGCAGCCCCTGCTGCAGATCCAGCTGCCACCCCAGCAGCACCCCAAACGTGATGCCTCCCTAGTGACCAAGGAGACCCACAGGCACACCTGGCTTGCTGCTGTGGCCTCATACAGTAAAGGGGAAATTCTGCCCCATGCTAACTCAGAGGAGGCTCCCTCCCCAGGTCCAGCGTGTTTCAGCTTGCAGCAATGGCACATGATGCACTTTCAAAAGCCATTTCACAGCAGCTGTTTCCCCAGCAGTTGGAGAAGGGCTGCATGCCATTCATGGGGCTGATGAAACCAACCACACACCCTAGTGTGGAGGAAGAGCTTGACCTCTGACTCCTGCAAGTAACACCTTCCTACAGGTCATGGCCAGCAGCCTTGGGAGCGCCACTCACCTTGTTTCCGATCGCATTCTGGTTTCTGGAAAGGGGGTAGAACGCCCCCAGCTGCATCCACCGCAGGCAGAGCTCATATGACGTCTCCTCCTTAAATCCACAGATGTCAGCTCCGACCTGGGGAGATATCGACTCGCCCTCAGCGCTCCCAGGTTAGTTCTGCTGTGGGACCCACACTGACCACCTCAGGCTGCACTCTCCTGACAGGGACACAGGGTGTCAGGCTGTGACTTACTGCAGTATGAAGAGACATAGGAAGCGTGGCACAGACCCACCTGTGTGCCAGGGTGGGTGAGCGGATAGAGAAGCTGAGGGACAGACAGGTGGACACTGGTCGGCCATGACAAAGCGACCTGAGTCTTTGGGGAGAGAATGGATGTGAGTGGAGATAATGCTACTGAGTGGAATATGCCAGGAAGTGAAAGCAGATGGCCCTATTCCTATGTGTAATGTAGAGGACTCCAACACACTGACTACCACAAACCTGACACCACAAACAGCCCAAAAGACTCCAACAAACAGACTGCCACAAGCCTGACTCCCAGGCATGGCAACACCTCAGAGGACTCTAGCAAACTGACCACCACACAAACCTGACTCCCAGGTGTGGTAACACCCCAGAGGTTGAGGGGTCACTGCCTAAGAGCCATCTTAGAACACTGCCCTCCAGAGATGGGCTCCTCAGCCTCCCCAAACTTGATCCCAGAGCCCCTCCTGTTGTCTCAGAAATAGGACCTTTCAATTGGGGTTGATTTGAGAGAGGGAAAGGAAGGGAGGGAGCAGGACGCCACCCCTGAAGACAGTGGCATAGGGAGGGAGCTGTGGGTCTCCAGGTCCCCAGGATGAGAAGCACTGTCTTTAGCCCCAAGGACTCAGGTTATCTCCAACTGCAGGGAGGCAGGTGTTAGAGGAAGGAGGGGTAAGGGGTGGGGTAGCACCCCAGCGAGTGCTGTGAGGACAGGAGGCATTCCCCCACCCCCAGCTCCTGCTCTTCAGGCTCTACCTGGAAGCTCCTGTTCACACAGAGCTGGACTGGACTAGCTCTTTTTCAATATCTCCTTAGCAGGTCTTCCTCAAATGTCCCTCATCTAGCACTCAAAATCTCAGATTTCGCGGGGGGGGGGGCAACAAAAGCAGCCCCTTGAAATCTGAGCGCTCAGCCTGGGCTAGTGCGGGAGCTCTCTAAAGTCAGACAAGTCTGCTCACTGGGGCTTGGGGGATCCGCCACAGTGTGGTTTGAGGTTTTCAGGACAGCAGCAGATTCTTTTCTTTTTTCTTTTTTCTTCTGCCTCCTGGGTTAACGTTGGGGTTCAGTGCCAGTACTGAATTCAATGCTCCTGACAGCCATTTTTTTCTCTTTCTATTTTTTATGAGATAGGACAGAGGGAAATCAAGAGGGGAGGGGAGACAGAGAGGGAGAGAGAAAGAGAGACCTGCAGACCTGTTTCACCATTCAAGAAGCTTCCCCTCTGCCCCTGCAGGTGGGGAGCAGGGGCTCAAAGCTGAGTGCCCACACATGGTAACATGTGCACTTAATCCAGTGCACTACCACCCAGTCCCGCAGCGGCAAATGCTTTAATGGCCAAACCATTTTTTGGTCACTATGGCCAGGCCTGGGGGCTGGTGGTACTGAGGAGGGTGTCTGCATTACCTGTCACTTTTAGTGATGGAAGATGGAGCTGCTTCTGATCGAGGCTCTGCTCCCCTGCCTCTCCTTCCCTGTCTATCTGTGAATGCAGACACTCAGCCATCAGTCTGTATTGAGCTGGCTGTGGGAGAGTTGTGGATGGAGGGGGGGGGGCAATGGCAGGTGAATGGCAAGGAATGATAGTCTCCGGGTTCACCACCAAGTGCTCTAGTGACATCCAGAATGTCAGCAGCCCTGTGAGCCTCCTGCTCTGCTGCAACACTGTGGAACAACCAGGGCCTCATGCTGTGGGATACCCATGAGTGGCTGCCCTGGCCCATTTCTTGTTTTTGTTTTTTTCATTGGGAGGGGGAGAGGTGGAGAGACAGAGAAAGGGAACGGCCACACAGCACCATTCTGCCATCCATGAAGCTTCCCCGTTGCTATCCTTGGTGCTCCCATGTGGTGCTGGGGCTCTAATGCAGCCCCCCCCATACACACATATGACACATGCTCTACCTGCTGAGCTGCCTCTTGGCCCTGAGGTTCTCTGGACACCTGCCCAGAGGGAGGTCAGCACCATGGCTGCCACCCTGTGTCTTTTCTGCAATGCCCAGAGAGAGTGGAGCACACTCCAGGCCAGGGGGTGGGTGTCTGCACCTTTCCATGGTGAACTTACATATGGAATCCCAAAGAGGTTGAACTCCAACATCCCGATGACGGACATGTGCATGTCCCTCCAGCGGGAGAAGTTGTCCCCCAGCCAGTGGCCAGCATACTTGCCACTCCCCACAAACGTGGACCGGCTCAGGACAAAGGCTCTCCTCCGGGTGGCATTCTGACAGGCACTGCAGACACACAAGAGGGGCAGCCTTCAGTACACAGCTAGGAAGACCCTCCTGAGGGGCTTAACAGAGTGGCGTTAAATGATGCAAGCCAGGGAGAGATGGGTAAATACCAGGTGACCTCGCTCACAGGTGGCAATTGAGAAACAAGGACAGAGAGGGGAAGCACAGGGTGGAACCTGCACTGGGTGTGATGTCTGCACTAAGGCAAAGGGTTCTGGGGGAAGGGCGTGGGATGGGGGTATGGGGGCCTTGAGGACCTGGAGCCTGATGGTGAGTGCCAGGGAGATGATAAATTGTACCCAGCTGTCAACAACTGTACCGCAAACTATCACTCCCTCAGAAAAACATTAAAATAGGGAAATCATAAGCTCCCCCGTCTCCACCCTCCAAAAGAAAGCTCCTCCTAAAAACCCAAGACTGTGAGGTGTGTGGGCAGCTTGCCACTTCCTGGAATTCAGGTGTGTTCACAAAGGCACAAACTCCAGTGAGATGAGAATCCCTATGTTCCACTGTGGGTGACAGTCAGCTGACAGTGACAGTGACAGTGACAAGCCTGGTCCAGACTGGCCAGGAGCTGCCTTCACAGCCCAGCTCACAGCTTCTCCACCAGCTGTGTCAGAAGCTCCACAGGGCAGCTGGTGGTCGGGGAGGGGCCTGCAGCCAGGTAGCTGGGGAGTGTGCCCAACAGCTTCCCCTAAGCTGATCCTCTTTTCTCAGCAAAACCTTCTGTGTCCATTCCCAGCAGCACTGTCACATGCTTTTGCTTTTCTTTGGTTTAAATGTGTACGCTTAGCCATTGTCAATCAGACCTGTGAGTGGAAAAATGCAGTAAAAATGGGCGTTGTAGCCAAGCAGATCTTGGTTGAACACCATCTGTCTGTCCCATGTAAAAATAGGCCACGTGTGGTCTGGGAGGTGGTGCTGTGGATTAAGTTCTGCACTCTCTCTCAAGCATGAGATCCTGAGTTCAGTCCCTGACAGCACATGCATCAGAGTGATGTCTGGTTCTTTCTTTCCTCCTATCTTTCTCATTAGTAATAAAGTCTTTAAAAAATAAATAAAAATGTGGTCCAGGAGGTGGTGCAGTGATAAAGCTTTGAACTCTCAAGCATGAGGTCCTGAGTTCAATCCCTGGCAGCACATGTGCCAGAGTGATGTCTGGCTCTTTCTCTCTCCTCCTGTTTTTCTGATAAATAAATAAAATCTTTTAAAAAATAAAGTAAAAAAATAAAAATAAAAATATGTGGCCTTGAAGTAAAGGAACTAGCTCAGCTGGCAGAGTACTGGGCTGGCTTGCCTGAGGGAAATCCCTGGCACTGCATGTGCAGAAAATGCTCTGGCCTATCTCTCTGTCTCATGCAAAAATCTTTCTCCTATGTAATAAATAAGTTTTTTTTTAATGTGTTACTGTGAGCATGTGCTTCCATGCCTGTGAGATGAGGCAAACAGTACTGACCTAACAGGATGGAGTCTACAATGGAATAAAAAACGGGCTGTGTCTCTGCCCACCCGTCTACCCTCCCATCCTCCTTAGACAACCTGAGTTATGACTCCAAATGCACGAGCTTCTCCTGTAACTGGGCTGTGCTAACACCCCTAGAGCCTCAAAGGTGAGTTCATACTTTTCAGCTGCTCTGCACTGGCTCATTAAAGCTGGTGAGTGCACCCCAAACCACTTTACTCCTCTCTCCTCTGTCAGTCACGTGCTATTGCACTTTGTGCTGCTACTCAAAACTTCTCAGTGACGAGCTCAGGAGTGAGCTAGTTCCAGGTCAGCTGGCCCTGTTTTACACGATGCCTATCACACTTACTACATGCTGATCACTGGGGCTCTCTTCCAGTCAGAACCGGACCTGGGGGTTCTTGATAGCAGGTAAATGAGAACCTGGGGGGCACCTCTGCTGCATCTGCATCCCCCCTCACACGCCCCCATACACCTCACCAAGTCCTCTCAGCTACAGTGCTAGGAAAACAGCTTTACCCCTAAGCACAGAAACAGACCAGGCTTGCATGTGCTCAAGTGATCAGTATTCTCTCTAGGTCCTCACACAGAGCATTGCCAGGAACTGGCTGTAAGCCAGCAGGCTGACTCCAGGTGACGTGTATGACAAACTGGAGTTGGAGTGGAAGCCTTAGACTAGGGGACAGTGAGTGGAAAGTGTTCTGCTCCTTCAGGCTGTGAGACACACACACTCAACCACACGTACGCATGCAGTCATGTGTTCACATGTGTGAAGATGCACATGCTAACACACACAGGGACTGAGAGGAAGGGTGGCAGCTCCACCCAGATAATCATTTGACAGGAGTAGAGCCACCTGGGAGGCCTTGGGAGAGAAGGCAAGTCCCTTGGGCAGAGTGCAACCCCATGTGTTATGAGACCTGCCATGACATGAAGCTGGCATCTCTCCTGGAGAGGAGCCTGCATGCAGAGCCCAGACTCAGGGCCTCTAGCACAGATGGCCCACAGCATCACCTCACCCCACCCAAACTGTCTTCTCCAGCTTCACCCAGAGGTCAGACTACTATTTCAGGGTGTCACCAAGCCAGTGTGCCTCCCAGGCCACTCTACTCTGTGTCTGTGCAGGGAAATGATGGCTCCTCAAATATACTTCTAAAATCAGAATGACACATCTGCCAGCTAAAGTCTTCAAGGAGGAAGAGATGAGTCATTGGGCAAGTTAAGAAATGCAGCAATGACATGTCACACCTGCTTGAAACACCTTGTCACCATTTCTTAGTGGAGATCTCACAAATAATCTATGGGTATCAAAGAGACCTGTTTAAAAGGCCCATGGATACTTACTAGAAAGTGGCTTTCTCCTGGAACCAGCCGTACAGAGAGTGGACATCATAGTGATTTCCCAGGTACATCTTGGAATCGGGGCACAGAGTCTTCTCAGCCAGAAATCCACCCAGGATGTCTAGGGGAGGAGTGTGGTATCAGTGTTGTCCTTAGAATTAAATCAGCTGGGAGCATCTAGTCTGCTGTGTGCATGCCATCCTCCCTGACCCGCCTCAAGGACACCAAGCCCCCAGAAGTGGTGTGCTGTCAGCAGATACAGCATCCAACAGAGAGAGCTCCTAAGAGCAATGTCCCCTGTGCTGTGTGCCTGGCCTGGGGCTAAGCTGGCACTGGGCTCCGGCCTCCAGACAGGACCCTCGGCAGAAAGAAGGTTGTCACAAAGCACAGCCTGGGGACTATCTCCACGCCTGCAGGAGGCAGAGGCCCCGAGCCGAGGAGGGGTGTGTGTGGGGGTGTCATGGACCATGGGACGAGGGGATGAGAAAAGATGTTAGGGGCCAGGCAGTAGTGCACCGGGTTAAACATACATAGTATTGTTGTATGCTTTACATTGGGTTCTAGTTCTCCCCCGCCAAGAGAATTAGATCAGCCCAGTTAATTTTGCGGGCCCGCTTGGCCCCGCCCTGAGGAAACCCACCAGAGTTCCAGAGTTCCAGAGGGCCAGAGTTCCTGAGTTCGAGAGTAAGGGAGAGTGCTTGCGCAGCGACAAAGAGACAGCAGAGTTCTGTTTGGTGATTAGTTTGTCTTAGTTTATGAATCGTTGTTCCTGAATAAAGAAATACAGCTTCCCTGCCCAGCCGTTGTCTCCGCGTCTCTGTTACCCGCCCGTAAAGCTAGCCTGGCCAGCCGGAGCCTTCTGAAATTTTAACAACAAATGGTGCCCACGTGGACCTGACCTGCGCATCTCTCAGATAAGTAAAGATAATTTGGCTACCTATGCACTATGGCCTTCTCTTCTGCTTGTGAAGAGATCTCCAAAGGCCTCTGCTCTTTCTTCACGAGACTGTTTTGCTGTTTCTGGAACATTTATCTCTGGACCACTCTGTGGTTTCCACTCGCTCGGGCGAACTCAGAACAGCCAGCGGGAAGAGCCAGTGGGCAGGAGGCGAGGCGCGGAGCTGCTGTTTCTACCTGGTTAAACAGCCAGCCAGCCGGCTGCGCCCAGACAACCCCGGGCACCGCGCCCGCAGCCCCGCAGCCCCACAGCCCGCAGGAGGCCTATGCCAGCACACAAGAGCCCCAGGAGCCCAATGCCAACATGCTGGAGCCCGATGCCAACACGCTGGAGCCCGATTCCACCACGCAAGAGCCCGATGCCAGCACGCAGGCCAGCCCACAGGAGCCGGCTCTCCACCGAGTGGCGCAGGGCACTGGATGCGTGATCCCTCCACGCTGCTCGGCCACTGTGAGCAGGGCAGCAGACATGGCAGGGCATGGGGCAGGGCCGCGGCGGCCTATCATGGCCGCCACCCCTGGGCACCTAGGCCCACGCCTTCTACAAAACTGGCCTGCCTGCCCTCTTGCTATAAATTCTGGAACCATCCCGGGCCTCCCGGACCCCCGGGCTCCCTGCCGAAACTGGGCACACGAGATGTCCAGCCGCCGGTCGGGTCTGAAGGCAGACAAGCTGGAGTATGCAGAGATTTGTGCAGAGATCGCAACCTGCAATTCCTAAACGAATTTTAACAACATAGTATGAAGCATAAGGACCCGCACAAGGATCTTAGTTCAAGCCCCCAGCTCCCCACCTGCAAGTGGGTCACTTCACAAGTGGTGAAGCAGGTCTGCAGGTGTCTCTCTTTCTCTCTCCCTTTCTATCCCTCCCTCCCCTCTCAATTTCTCTCTGTCCTACCCAATAAAATGGAAGAAACTGCCATTAGGAGCAGTGGATTCATAGTGCTGGCATTGAGCCCCAGCAATAACTCTGGAGGTAAAAAAGAATAAGATGATGAAGAAGAAGGAGGAGGAAGAGGAGGAGGAGGAGAAGAGTAAGGAGGAGAAGAAGAAGAAGAAGAAGAAGAAGAAGAAGAAGAAGAAGAAGAAGAAGAAGAAGGAGGAGGAGGAGGAGGAGGAGGAGGAGGAGGAGGAGGAGGAGGAGGAGGAGGAGGAGGAGAAGAAGAGGAGGAAGGGGAAGGGGAAGAAGAAGAAGGAGAAGGAGGGGAAGGGGAAGAAGAAGGAGAGGGAGAGGGAGAGGGAGAAGAAGAAGAAGAAGAAGAAGAAGGAGAAGGAGAAGGAGAAGAAGAAGAAGAAGTAGTAGTGGTGGTAGTAGTAGTAGTAGTAGTAGTAGTGGTAGTAGTAGTAGTAGTAGTAGTAGTAGTAGTAGTAGTAAGGTGCTGACGTGAGCTGGAAGTCAGCAGAGTGTAAATGTCACAGGGATGGCTGCCCGGTGATGAGGTTCAGCCATGAGGGGATGACCCCACATTGCCCGGGTCCTTGCAGACTGTGCCTGGGGACAGAGACCAAGGTGGGAGGCAGCTCTGAGCACCAGCAAGGCTCATGGGTGACAGGAAGAGGGAGAAGCTCCTCAGACAGTCAGGCAGAAGAGGAAAAGGTCAGAGCACCTGATGGTGGGGAGGGAAGGACAGCTTCCAAAAAGGAGCACAGCACTGCTGGCTCTGGGTTCTAACCACAGGGCAGTCAGCTATGGCCACAGGAGGGAGGCCTTGCTGAGCCCTGCCCACAGGGCACACAATTCAGGGCTGAGGGAAAATACTCCTCCCCAGAGAAAGGCAGGGTCTCTGACTGGATGGACCCTCCAGGTGGGGACAAGGTCCTGGTGCCCAGCCGGTCTCAGGACATGGCCAGTTGGCCACTGGGTGGGATGCCCCTTCACTAAGCCCACTGCTTGCTCTGCACCTGGGGCAGCACTCAGGACCTGAAACAGGCTGCACATGTGATCACAAGCATGTCTCCACAGCCTGGGCTCCAGGGCTCCGAGTCATTTGGAGTCACATGCATGTCTCCATAGCCTGAACTCCAGGGCCCCAAGTCTCTTGCAGTCACACACAGTCCCACAGCTTGGGCTCCAGGGTCCCAATTCACTGGGGTCACACACATCCACAGCCTGGGCTCCAGGGCCTCATCACTTGGGGGTCACACGTTTCCCATAGCCTAGGCTCCACAGCCCCAAGACACTTGGGGTCACTGGCATCCACAGCCCCACCTTGGAGCGGCAGACACTTGGCATGAAGGCCTGAGGATCCTGGCACTGCTCATCAGAGGAGCCAGAGCTGGGTCTATGCCTTCGGGTCTGCAGTCCCACTGAGAAGACCCAGCTCCAGACGCAATCGCCTCTGCCTCAGCAGCCCACAACTCCTGCAGGAGGGCCAGCCTTCAGCTGTGCTGACTGGGGAGAGCCACATTCTATGTTGGTATACTCTCATCTTATTCCAGAAACTACAAGACTGAGAATCCTGAGTGAGTTAATCTGTAACAAAGGAGGAACTCAGGAATATGAACCCAAAGGAGGGTGGCAGCTCCCACCTCCTGACTGAGTGCTGGGAGCTCTGTTCTACAACCCAGCCATGTCATAGATCATAGAACCACAATACAGGACACATCATGGGCCACAGCACCAGCCATGGACCACAACACAGAACACAGCACAGGCCACAACACCAGGATAGGTCACAAGCCACAGCACAGGCCATGAGACCACAACACAGAGCACATCACCGGCTGTGATCACGGGTCACAGTGCTGTTAGGAGCCACAGCCCCAGGGCATGACACAGGACACAGGCCAGAACATACCCCAGCAGCTGAGCTACACGGTGTGAGTCCACTACTAGCATGGCAGTGATCACATGCAGCAATGTCCATCCCACAGTCAGCAGAGCCTCTTTGGGCTGGGTGCACAGGGCTCTGCAGGGTCCTCTGCCCAGACTCACCGGGCACGAAGGGCGGGTAGTTCAGGTTGTTTTCCTCACAGCCTGGCTGCTGGCCTGTGTGAAAGTTGGAGGGCTCGTTCATGTTCTAGGGAAGAAGGGAACCTTGAGTGAGGACAGCATGGGGCCTTGCTCACCTCTGGGGCATGGAGGCAAAGAGCCCCCTAGCCCAGCCACATGCACAGCCACGGCTGCTGTGTGAACATCACAGGACCGAGACACCACCAAAGACAACACAGGCCCCACTGTCCCCATTTCCCTGTCCCCCCTCCCTGTGCCATCTTCTTGCCTATGCCCACCTCCTAGTGTCCCCTATCCTGTATCCCCAGACACACAACCATGTGTCTTTCAAGCCCTGTCACAAGTTCCTGGCCTCTGATCCTATCTCCCAGTATAGCCTCAGCCAGTGACCTCCCCCAACTGTTCCCACAACCCTGTGTCCCCACAGCACTGACACTATATCCTAGTCTCTGTTCCCATGGTCCCCAATACCCTGCCAGATGTGCTGGCCCAGTAACAAGGCCAAGGTATCTGTACAGTTCATACACACAGACTCACACAGACCATGCTGTCTGCACACACACACAGCTCACACACAGACTCACACAGAGCATGCTGTCTGCACACACACAGTTCATACACACAGACTCACACAGAGCATGCTGTCTTCATACACAAAGACTCACACAGACCATGCTGTCTGCACACACACACACAGATGACACACACAGATTCACACAAAGCATGCTGTATGCATACACAGCTCACACAGACTCACCAGGCAGATCCCATCATAGTTGAGGACATCCCTGAAGTCCATGCACATCTGTACCCACCACTCTGTTGCTCTGGGGTTGGTGTAGTCAGCATACACACAGTCTCCAGGGGCCCAGGTCTGGAGGGGGCACAGGGGACAGAGGTCAATATAGGCTGACTACCCCCTTATTGGTATGCAGGGTCCCAGAGATTAGCATTCAGTGTCAGGGCAGTAGCCTACCAGCTCAGAGACCGACAAACCTGCATGGATTTGCAGGAATGTCCCCTTTCCCCTAACCCTCATGGCCCTCTAGTCTGGTATGGGTGTGAGGTCCCAGCTGAGGGCCTGGTGTGGTGTGACATCATGTTTGGGCCTGGTGTGGTGTGAGGTCCCAGGTGAGGTCCTGGTGTGGTGTGACATCATGTCTGGGCCTGGCATGGTATGAGATCACTCTGGGCTTGGTGTGGTATGAAGTCACATCTGAGGGCTTGGTGTGATATGACATCATGTCTGGGCCTGGTGTGGTATGAGGTCACTTGGCCTGAGGTAGTGTGAGGTCACATCTGACTGCCTGGTGTGGTGTGAAGTCACTCAGCCTGATGTGGTGTGAGGTCACATCTTGAGGGCCTGGTGTGGTGTAACATCATGTCCAGGTCTCGTGTGGTACGAGGTCCCAGCTGAGGGCCTGGTGTGGTGTGACACTGTCTGGGCCTGGTTGGTGTGATGTCCCATCTGGGCCTGTAGCCTAGCCTGGCCCTGAGGTATGTCTGTTCTGCTCTAGCCCAGCCGTGTGATCACACACCTGCCAAGACAACACAAGTACAGACAAAAAGATGCAATGATCATGCTGTCACAGCAGCAAAACCAAGTCTGTAGAGGCCCCATGAGTCACCAAATCAATGACAGGGATACAGCTTGCCCGCCATGTGTGAAGCCCCATGTTGGGTCTTGGCACCTCCTGAGAGTACGGTGGACAGCACTATGGGTGCTCCAGAGGCTGTGGTGCATGCTGTGGGTCTCTCCTCTCTCTCATACAAGAGATCTAGTGGAAACTATGGGAGACACAGAAGCAGAGCCTGGGCGCCTGTGGTAGGTCTGTGCTGAGGAGACTGGCCTGGCTACAGCTCTTAGAAGGCTCCAGGGCTCAGTGCTATGCTTCCCAGTTACGTGGAATGAGGCAACCATGTGTGAGGACCTGGAGGCAAGCCCACAGAGCTGGTGGGGTTCACATCTGGGGGAAGCAGGCCTGCTACGCTCCACTTCCCACAAGGCCATGTTATAGATATTTCCCCAACTGTGCAACTTTGAAAATCAGCAGAAGCATTAGTAAGAGTTCTATTGTGCGAAAGAATCTCTGAGGCATTTCCTTTAATTTAAGAAACAGCTTATGGATGTCCTTCTGGAACCTATAATGCCTTGCTTTCTAACAGAATCCCAACTCAAAGGATATGTTACATTACTGGGACTGTTGAAGCACAGCTTTTCATGACACGCTACACTGCGTATAAATAGTCTGTACCACATCAATGGGGCTTGAATAACAACAATAATGATTACTATTTTTATTACATTATTATTATCATTATATTTATTATTACTTTGCCTCCAGGGTTATCAATGGAATTCAATGCCTGCAAGACTCCATAGTCCCCAGTGGTCAGCTCTTCTTTTTTATTTTTTTGGATAGAGGGTGAGAGATGGAGAGAGAGAGGAGGGGAGACACCGCAGCCCTGCTCCACCACTCATGAAGCTTCCTCCTACAGACAGGGACCAGGGGCTTGAACCTGGGTCCTCACACATGCACCTAGTCCCTTACATGATTTCTTAGCAATTCCCTTTTATAGTCAATGTGAGCAGGTCAGAGCTCCAGCTGTTGAGAGAGCTTTCCCACCGTGTTTGCATGGAACCCTGACAGAGCAGGCTTGATGTCAGGGCTGCGGCTGCCTGGCTCACAGTCGATGCGCCCAGGAGACCCCTGCTCATCAAGCTCACCTTGCCAACAGCCGGCGTGATTCCATCAGAGTCATTCACCCAAATGCCCAAGTCCTGCCCGATCTCATAGGGCTTGTAAGTATCTGGCGGCTCATCTTTTGACAAAAAGGGATTCTGCAAATTACAAGAACATTGCAACCAGTGAAGGCCTGATGACTGACACAGAAATGCACACTGCCCCAAAGTTTTTGAAGATCATGGAAGCCAGCTCTTTTACAGTGCACACGGTGGTGACAAATGTAAGAACTGTTCTCTTAATTTCCCAGCTGCGGTGTGGCCCCAAGTGACATGTGTTTAACAATGCAGTTGCTTCTGGTAAAAGTGACTCCTCCTTGTTCTGCATTTGGGAAAAGAACACCTCAAATCAACCTAATACTTATGTCACTTCAGCAGCTCTCCTGCTGTTTTGCTTGTTATTTTTTTCTACAAGATTACGAATACCTGAATGAGAATAAAGTATGTAATTCCACCCTCAGCACTGTTAGGAAGGGGCCCAGTGAACCACTTGATTCAGTGAGGACCTGGGCTACTCTCACAAAGACTGCAGTCACTGTTCCTCTCCAAAGGCAGTCTCAAAATGGCCGAAAGGAGGAAAAGCATCAGGAATCCATGCAATCCATGCAGGCTTCCCTGCAATATGTTTCCATCTGCTTCCAACTTGAGCACAAGGACCGGCTCAAGGACCTGGGTTTGAGCCACCAGCTCCCCACCTGCAGAGAGGTCACTTCACAAGCAGTGAAGCAGGTCTTCAGGTATTTATCTTTCTCTTCTACTCTCTTCCTCTCCTCTCTTGATTTCTCTCTGTCCTATCCAACAACAACAATAGCAATGGCAACAATGACAGTAACAACAAGGGCAACAAAATGGGAAAAATGGCCTCCGGGAGCAGTGGGTTCATAGTGCAGGCACCAAGCCCCAGCAATAACTCTGGAGTAAAAAAAAGAGAGAGAGAGAGAAGAGGTAGAAATGCAGAGAGGTCGGAGTCGGGCAGTAGAGCAGTGAGTTAAGTGCAGGTTGCGCAAAGTGCAAAGACTGATGTGAGGATCCCAGTTCAAGGCACCAGCTCCCTACCAGCAGAGGAGTCTCTTCACAAGCAGTGAAGCAGGTCTGCAGGTGTCTTTCTCTCTCCCTCTCTGTCCTCCCCTCCTCTCTCCATTTCTCTCTGTCCTATCCAACAACAATGACATCAATAACAACAGCAATAATAACTACAACAATAAAAAACAAGGGCAACAAAAGGGAATAAATAAATAAATAAAAACATTTTAAAAAAAGATCACAGAGGGAGGAGTTGTCAGAGAGACAAACGTGAGCTTGGCACCACTCATCCTGCTAAATACAGCCCCAGAGACCTCTTCTTAGGATAAAGGAAAGAGGGAAGGTGAGCTGCATCTTGCAGAGAGAAGGGGTCTGTCAGCCCAGGAGCCACTGTGTCCTTACTCAGTGCTTTTGCAGCAGCCTCCTACCTGACAGGGTTCTCTGAGAAGGGACAAGGGATGTCTTATACTTTATGGTCCTTTATAAATGCCACACTTACTAAGTGCTAAGCCAAGTTCCTTTCCTCACAGCTGGTACAGTGTCTGGGGCTCCTTTCTGCTAAGTTTGTTGTAGAATCTACACACTGACACATGTTAGGGTAGTCAGGAGACAGCTCAGTAGGTAGAGCGCATGCCTGGCTGTGCCATGTCTGAGCCCCAGCAGCATGGGGGTGAGGGGTTAGAGAAGGGGTTGAGGGAGGGCACCTCAGGAGCTCTGCTGATGGTAGACAGTGCTGTAGTCAGAGCAGAGTCTTGAGGCTGGGGAGAGGCAGGGTGTGGTGCCCTTGGAAGGCTCAGGCCTCACCAGCGTGATGACATAGTGCAGCCCCAGGCTCTTCAGCTCCTTGATGTACTCGGGCAGGCCCAAGAAGTTGGCCTTATCGTAGGTGAAGTCCATCTGGCGCTCCATACTGTCAATGTCACCATACTGCACATCCTGGGATACAGTGACTGTCTATCACCACAGGGACACGGGCAACTGTCCATCCCCATGGGGACATAGTGAGCATCCATCACTAAGGGGACACAGTGACCATCCATCACCACAGGGACATGTGAGGACACAGTGACTACCCATCACCACATGGACACGGGGAAGCATCCATCCCTATGGGGACACAGTGACCATCCATTACTAAGGGGACATAGTGACCATCCATCCCCAAAGGACACAGAGCACCATCTGTCACCACAGGAACACAGAGATCCATCCATTCTCATAGGGACACATTGACCATCCATATACAGGGAACATGAGGAAGTGTCCATCCCCATAGGGACACAGAGGACCACCTCTCACCATGGGAACAGGCAGACTGAGGACCTTTTTGTACTGGTGGGGACAGCAGAGGGTGCAGGTGCTCATAGGTATGAGGAGAGCACTGTGCTGGCATGAGCTTTGCAAGATGTAGGGCAAGGAAGGTATGGAGAGGCTCTCCCTGGACCCCCACTACCAGTACATGTATCTCAGGACAAGTGCCGCTCTCAAGAGCCCCATTCACCTGAGGGATGTCAAACTGTCTCACACGGTCCACTGTCTTCCTCAGTTCCTCCAAGTTGTTGTAGCCCCAGCGGCAGAGCTGGAAGCCCAGGGACCAGTAGGGGGGCAGGTGGGGGCGTCCAATTGCCTGTGGGAGAGGAAGATGGTGGCGGTGAGGGCAGAGGCCTGTGTGAGTGGGGGCCAGATCGAGTAACCCAGAGTAGGAGTCTCAGTGCCATGACTGTGACACTGCTTAGAAATGGGACAGAGACTTGCAAACCTTGTGTGCACCCACCCACTCTCTACTTGTGATCTGAGAGCCCTGCCCACAAGGGAACTGCCTCCCTGCTGTGACTGCCAATGCTTCTCCCTGATCATGGTCTGCAGCTCCAATAACTGCTCTTGCTCTTACTGCTTCCTGTCACAAACATCACTAGAAACTGGTCACCACCTCATCAGCCTGGGGTGCAAAGAAGAGCCCCCTTGGGCAGGAGACTCCATGGCCTCTAAGTGTCTGGCCCCCAGCTCCATTCTGCTGGAATGACAAGTCCACAATCTCAACACCTGTCCACCACCACACAGGCCAGGTGCTCTCCTGGCCACCCCTGACTCTGAGCAGAGACACCAAGGGGAAGAAGCCTGGGAGTCACAGTTTACAGCCCTAGAGAGTGGGTTTCTCTGGATGCACCCTTCTGCAGAGAGCTGTCACCATCCCATCAGAGCAGAAAGCACAGCCATCAGTGCTGTCTTCCAGGGAGCAGAAGGGCCAGCCAGCAGACTTGAGTGTCCTCCGGGCACAGGTGGTGACAGCTCCAGAGAGAGCAATCACTATGTCTCTTCATGGTACCAGAACCTCCATGGGCCACCTTGTGAGAGAAAACTGTACCCACTGAGAGTGAGAGCTCTTGTTTCTACCATGGAGCAGCTCGGAGCCAGGCTTCCTCTCTACCAGATCAGACTCCAAAGATCTAACTTGTTCTGCTAAACTGCCAATGAAAACAGTGTTTGCACACACACGTGCGTGTGCACGTGTGGTCACGTTTACTAATGCAAGGTATGCTTACCACTATGTTAAAAAGGCAATTTTTAAAATATTTATTTATTTATTCCCTTTTGTTGCCTTTTTTATTATTGTAGTTGTTGTTGTTATTGATGTCGTCGTTGTTGGATAGGACAGAGAGAAATGGAGAGAGGAGGGGAAGACAGAGGGGGAGAGAAAGATAGACACCTGCAGACCTGCTTCACCACTTGTGAAGTGACTCCCCTGCAGGTGGGGAGCCGGGGGCTTGAATCTGGATTCTTGCTGGTTCCTGTGCTTTGCGCCACATGCACTTTACCTGCTGCGCTACCACCCGACTCCCAAAAGGCAATTTTTTGTTTAGTGAAGATCATACCCTTTCCTGATTTGATGATGAATCCAAGTTCCAGTTGCTGGGTGTTTAATTAGCTTTTTTTTTTTCTCCAGGGTTACTGCTGGGGCTCAATGTGTGCAGTATGAGTCTACGGCTCCTGGCAGCCATTTTTTCCTTTTTTTTTTTTGTATTTATTGTTGTTATCGATGTTGTTATTGATGTTGGATAGGACAGAGAGAAATTGAGAGAGAATGGGAAGATGGGGGGGGGAGAGATAGACATCTGCAAAGCTGCTTCACCACTTGTGAAGCGACCCCTCTCCCTGCAGATGGAGAGCTAGGTCCTTGAAACAGGATGCCTGTGCTGGTCCTTGCACTTCATGCCATGTGCGCTTAACTCGGTGCATTACCACCCAACCCTTGAAATTAGCTTTTTTAAAAGGCTCAACTGTTTGAGCCCAGCCCTCACCACACTGGAGGAAGCTTCAGTGCAGTGGTCTCTTCTCTCCTCTCTGTTTCTTTCTCCATTTGAGAAAGTCAGCCTGACATGAAGCATCACAAGAAATAAAAAGGCCAGTTGCAAGAATCACTAGGTAGTCTGAGGTGCTCCCATGTCCTCAGCCACAGAAACTGAGTGGAACATTTGAATCTGAAACCGCACAGCAGGCTATGTTGAAGGTCTCCTGCTGAGCCCCAGTTCCTGAGCCCCTCTGCATGCATCCCATAAGAATGCCCATGTGGAGGTCATCCTGGGCTCCCTTTGGGCCAGCACATGCACGCATGATGACAGACATCATAGCAGAGAGGGTCTAGGGCCAAGCAGCAGGCTGCCTGGTGGTGGCTAAGGACAGCCAAGGCTGCCTGAGCTGCTGTTCCTGCATAGAGGTCGCCCTTTGGCCCAGGTGTTTGCAAACAGGTTGTCAACCTCAGGAAAATCAGATGCAAGTGTCCATTCCACTGTGGTGCCATTTCTCTCATGCTAGCACATCATATCAAAGCTGCAGCTTCTGCCTCCTGACCATTTTGAACTATGTCCCTCACTTCTTCCCAACTGGGGTTAGAGTTGACTGAGTGTGGGACTCTGTGAAAAGCTGTCCTCCAGACCACACTGCTGTTTCTGATAGCTGCAAGCACTGACAGGGAGCTAAGGGCCAGAGTGTCCCCATGTCCTGCCTGGCCACCACATCTGTCACAGCAGCGTCCACTCCTGAACACTTTGAGAGCAAGTGGGATCCAAGGAGATTAGCAGTGTTTAAAAAATATTTATGTATTTCTAGGACAAAGACAGAGAAATTGGGAGTTGAGTGGTAGTGCAGCAGGTTAAGCTCACATGGCACAAAGTGCAAGGATCAGCGTAAGGATCCTGGTTCGAGCCCCCCACCTGCAGGGGAGTCACTTCACAGGCGGTGAAGCAGGTCTGCAGGTGACTATCTGTCTCTCCCCCTCTCTGTCTTCCCCTCCTTTTTCCATTTCCTATTCAACAATGATGATATCAATAACAACAACGACATCAACAACAACAATAACTACAACAATAAAACAACAAGGGCAACAAAGGGAATGAATAAATATTTTTTTAGAAAGAGAAATTGATAAGGAAGACAGACAGACAGACAGAGAGATAGAGAGATAGAGAGATAGAGAGATAGATAGATAGATAGATAGATAGACCTGAAGCCTTGGAGGCCCTAGAACTCCAGTTCTTGCACATTGTAACATTGTGCTCAACCATGAGTGCCCCACCCAGGTCCCAGGTTAGGATTTCTAATCTTCCCTTCAGGCATAATCAGAAAACAGAAGGATTCAAGAGCCAATAAGGAATAGCAGATTCAGGGGCCTGATGGTGGCACGCATGTTACAATGTGTCTAGCACACATATTACAATGCACAAGGACCCAGATTCAAGCCCCTGGTCCCTACCTGCAGGGGAAAGTTTCATGACTGGTGAAGCAGAGCTGCAGATATCTCTGTCTCTCTCCCTCTCCATCTTCCCCACCCCTCTCAATTTCTCTGTATCTATTCAATAATGAATAAATAACATTTTTTAAAAAGAATTTTTTTTAAAAAACAAAAATAAATAGCAGATTTAGTGAGCTGGAAGATGACTCAGATGACTCAGTGAGCAGGCAGGACTTGCAGGAGTGAGGTCCTGATCTCCAAGCCTAGCACCACGCTCACACTCAATGGAGCCACTCCAGAAGGTTCTGGAAGGTGATCCACATAAGACTCACTTTCAGCCAAAGCTCAAGGACTTCCTAGCAGGAAATCTTGTGACTTGAAAGGTGGTTTTGCCCAATTTTCCCTTAAAGGCAAGTGTGGGAGGGAGTTAAAATAGCAGAGAGGAGAGACAACCTGCATGTAGTTGTCTGGCTCAACACAGGAGACCTGGACACTCAGATACTGAAGCAGCACAGGCCAGAGTTGGGCAGCCAGCAGAACTCAGAAGTCAGTCCTCTCAAAAACAGGGACCCCAGACCCTAATTCCAGTCCACATGGAGGGACCCCAGACCCAATTCCAGTTCACGTGGCAGGGACTCCAGGTCATTTTCTGCCACTTATTCTCAGGGGATGGAGTCAGATACCTGGCCGGGGAGGCTGCTCACACAGAGCCACCTGCCCATGAAGGGCTCAGAGGAAGAGCAAGTGCTGTGAGCTCTGCCATGTGAGAATCTGCACCGATGGCTGGGGCTGGACAGAGCTGCTCTCAGCCCCACCTCCACATCAGGTCCTCTGCTCACCTCCCACCCCATCCCTAGGCGGCATGCCCCTGCTCACCTCTGTGTATTGCTGTACCACTTCCTCTGGAGTGGGGCCCAGGAAAATGTAGAAGTCTAGCACACCCCCAATGGTGCGGAAGGTCAGGGATGGGTGCGGGCTCAGGATGACATCTGAGTAGACACAGAGCAGGCTGTGTCCATGCCTCTCACACAATGAATGCCCCCCCATGGCTCATTGGAGAACAGTTTCACAGCACAAAAACACTAACTCTCGACTATGGACACTGCATCACCTACCCTGAGCCTCTGCCTGCCTGAGGTGTGTGTGTGTGTGTGTGTGTGTGTGTGTGTGTGTGTGTGTGTGTGTATACTACCTGTGCTCAGGGATTCTGCCTGCCTGAGAGGTGTGTGTGTGTGTGTGTGTGTGTGTGTGTGTCCTATTTGTGCTCAGGGAGCCTGACTGCCTAATGCTGTTTGTGCATGACCTGTCCCAGAGTTTATTACTGTTTGATTTCCAGTGTGCTCCTGTGTATTTAGCATTTTGTGAAATGCGTGGCTGACTGAGGAAAACATGTCTGCTTTGAAGAGAGTTCTTAGGCAAACCACCTCAATGGATTTATTCTGGTTGGCAGGATGTCTGAGTAAAGGGCACCAACAGGTGTCAGCAGCACAGATCCTTAGGGGTAGTGGGTGTTGAATAACCGGATAAACCTGGGAGGAGGCCTGTGCAGACCTGACTCCCCTGGGCAGAGGATGCATACAGGCTGATTCACCTTGGGCGTCTGAGTTGAGGAAGAGCACTCCGTGTGTGTTGAAGTCATTCTCCACGCACATGTAGAAGGGATGAACTCCATACAGGTTGCTCAGAGGCTGCAGGAGGACATGGTTAGTCCCAGCTCCCACCCATCCCACTTTGGGATGACCAGCTAAGGACCTGCTGAGGTGAGCAGACTACCTGTCTCTGGCATCAGAGGAAGTAGGTGAGGACCTGGTGGAGGGGAAGCTGCAAACTTGCCCTTATACTCGGTTAAAAGCTACAGTGGCTCTGCACTCTCTAAAGATCAATCTTAGGACTCCTCCCCACCTTAATTTTTTTTCTTTTTTTTCCTCTTTTGACAGTGAGCAGCAGGAAAGAGAGAGAGGTGGCAGGACTCTGCAGCACTGCTGTGCCATCCCCTGGGCTCCACTCCTATTGTCCCTGTCACTCCCATGTGCTAGCAGGCAGGGTTTGAATCCAGAGAGAGAGAGAGAATGACAGCACCACCAGCTTTTCCTGAGCCCCACTGGGTGGGCCTTTGCTGCTCACAGGTGGCGCTGGGCCTGGAAGGCAGGACCTCCCACTGGAAGGCAGGCGTTCCTGCTGAGCCCTGCCTGGCCCCCACCCCAGCTCTGGAGCCAGATTCCTAGCATCAGGGGTTCAGGATCACGTTACCACAGGAGACTGATCTCTGGAAAACATGCCGAGCTTGACGAACTTCATGTCATGCTTGAAGGAGGAGTGCTCCTGCTCTCCGAAGCCGTAGATGGAGGAGGAGGGCAGGGACGTGGTCAGCTGCAGGAACTGGTTGGAGAAGATCAGGCTTCCGAAGTTGACCTCCCACCTGTGCCAACACAAACAGACAGACAGACACAGAGCAAGGTGCTGATGGGACATTCATCACAAGGAATCTTATTCTCTACTCAGTTCTAGTAGAAAGTACTGGGTGGGGAGGAGGTGCAGTGGACAAGGCACCAGACTTTGAAGCACGAGATCCTGCATTCAAGCCCCACATCCCATGTTCATAGTGATGCTTTCTCTTCACGTCTACCATAAATAAATAGATCCAAAAAATAAAACAAGACAGAAGGAAAGAAACCCGGCACATTCAGCTTCTAAAAGGACAAGGAACGGCTTGAGGGTCTATGGGTGCAGAGTAACTGAGCTGTGTCTGTGTGGTGGCCTTGCCAGCCTGGGGGCCTAGAATCCCCGAAGCAGGAACCAGGCATCAGTGGTATAGCCAGACCTGCTACCCTCCCTACCCAGGGCACTAGGTCCCCTCATGGAGAACATCACTGCCCCTGTGGACATTGCATTTCACAGGAAACACAGCCAGGCCTGGACAGGTAGTTGCTCCCCCAGGTGAGCAGAACAGGGCTGGGTGGGCTCAAGGACCCAGGGCTGCTGTGACCCTCCCACCCAAGGCAGGGCTGAGGGTGAGTTACAGTGATAACCCTGATGGCAATACAAAATAATAATTTAATGAATAAAAGAGAAATCCAGGAGGTGGTGCAGAAGACAGAGTAATATGATCACATGCATGAAAGAGAAAGAGCAGAAAAGAGAGGAGAGACCTTACAGCACCACTCCACCATCCCTGGAGCTCCCTGCTGCCTTCCACAGTGCCCCTATGTGGTGCTCCAGAGCAGGGCCTAACAGAGAGTAAGGTGCAGGCTCTACTGGGTGAGCTGATTCCCAATGCTGAAATTAAAAACTCAAGATCAAGAGTAGGCTAGTGTCTGGGGAGCTTGATCAACAGGCAGAGAGCCAGAGTTATAGGCAGGAGGTACCGTTTTCAACCCCCATGCTCACATGTGCTAGAGTGACACTCTGGTGTCCCTTCTCTCCTTCCCTCCCTCTGAATCTCTGTCTTTTACACTCATACTAATTAACACAACCTTTTGCAATGTTCCCACCCTGCCAGTCTGGTGTGAGTGAATAGAGGGCTGCACAGGAGCTGGGCAGGGTGGCTACAGACTCACAGCACAGTCCTCGTCCTCCTCCTCAGCACCCTGAACTTCAGGCTGGTGTCATTCACAAACTCCACGTCGTAGTCATAGTCGAAGGTGGAGTTCAGGGAAGGGTCGATGTCCAGGGGGACTTCAAAGCGCATGTTGTGTGGGTCGTAGATCTGGAGCAGATGGGGCAGATGTGCTGAGTGCTGCGCTGTGGGTACACCCTGGGGTGCTCCCTGGTCCCCTGGCAAGACCAGCTCCCATGGGGCACAGCCACACACACCTTGAACTGGAGCCGCTCTTTGGTGTGTAAGATGACATCCACCACCAGGGGGGAGATGTCGTTGCCAAACAGGGAGATGGTGTCTCGTTTCTGCAGCATTAGCCTGGGGAGGAGGCAGCCCAGCCTGAGTTCGAGCTCCATGTGATACAGGACAAACACGCTGAGGACAGGCAGGCCAGCAGCCACACAGGGCAGAGAGCATGAAGACAGGCCTTGCGGGAGTGGAGCACAGAACACCTGTGGCCAACGTGGGCACAGACTCTCCAACCCTGCAAGCAGCCGACACTGCCTGACCGTGGGGGGAAGGGGACTCTGGAAAAGGACCTCTCTCTGGCCTCTCATCCTGGGGGCTGCACACAGCTGGAAGGGCCCTAGGCCCTGGGTCCTCTCTGCAGGCCCCACTCACCCTGCCTGTGCACAAGAGCCCAGTGACCAGAAGCCCCTTCCAGCCCTCCCCTGTCAGCACCATCCCCAGGTAATTCATGTCACATCCATGATGAGGTGCTGCGGCGGGGGTGTGTGTCAGTGTACAGGAGAGGTAACTGGGGACACTGAGGCACTGAAGTTCCCCCAGGCCAGGAGTGAGTGAGGCGGAGACCAGTGCACAAGCAGTTCAGAGCAGGGTGCTGACACCCTGAGACTGCTCTGGTATTCCTTCTGTAATCCCTGTCAGTCAGCTGCCTGTCACCCCGACTGGCTCTTCCTCCCTCATGGCCCCTTTCGCTTTGGCTTCAGACTGTGACCTGCACTGCAGCACCTCCCTGGGAGGCCTCTGCAGACAGCAGAGAGTGGAGTGGAGGCTAGGGAAGCTAGGGAGGCTGGGCTGCGGTGTTCAGGCCAGAGGGAGCAGGCTCCTGGACCCCAGCTACCTGCCCCACGTGAGGTGGAAAGTCAGCATCCATAGCCCCATCTGGGCTCCAGGATTACAAGTGGACGGTCTAGGTACACACCCCCACCTCTGCCTTGCCTTCTTGAACAGGCTGATGTGTTTGTTTTATGAGAGAGAGAGAGAGAGAGAGAGAGGCCAACAGCAGAGTTTTGCTTATCTCTGAGGGTTGAGGTGGGAACTCTTGAGGCCTCAGCATGCAAACCTTACACTCTAACACTGAGATAGCCCCCCAGCTATCCCTAATGTCTCCAGGAAGCTGTATGGAGCTGGAGGCTCTGGTGCTTAGCACCAGGCGCACACCACCTTGGAGCAGTGGTGTTAGGCTGGGAGTTTCAGGACCCCCACCCCCACTCCAGCACTGTCTTTATAGCAGCAGTGGAAATGGAAAATTCTAGGAGCTGCCCCAGCACCTGTGCCTCCTGGCAGCACAGCAGAGATGGAAGTTTCTAGAAGCTGCCTAGCCCCATCTCCCTGGGCAGGGTCAGATTGGGGGGGGGTCTTGGTAGATGCCTAGCCCCCTCTCCTTGGACAGGGTCAGAAAGCCCCCCCCCTGCCCCAGCATGCATGTACCTCCAGCCGCGCGCCGAGCGCTGGGGCGACTCCATGGGCATGTAGCCATAGGGTCCGTCGCTGGGGTAGAAGCACCAGGGTACGTTTGCCACGGTGGAGGGGCACCAGAAGCAGCCCTTGGCCTCACAGCTGTCCTGTGTGGCACCAGGCTGCGGGTGGCAGTCCACTCGACTGTGCAGCGGGAATCGGGCAGAGCAGGCGGCCTCCTCTTGGGAGCTGTAGAAGCAGAGCGGGGCAATGCCCTCATGTGCCTCGCACCAGTGGCAGCCTCGACCCTCACAGGCCATCTGGTTGGCGCCCTGCTCGGGGTGGCAGTCAATGCGCTGGGTAGCAGACACCACAGAGCAGGGGTCCACCTTCTGGAAGCACCATGGCACGCCTGGGATCTTGGAAGCTGCCCAGCAGCAGTCCTTGGCCTTGCAGCTGCTCTCTGATGCCCCGGGCTCAGGGTGGCAGTCCTGGCGCAGGTATACCTCCATGCCGGCTGCGCAGGTGAATGTGGGGTCTGAGGAGGCCAGCCCTGTGGGGGAGATGGAGGGTCAGAAGATGGCCAGCATAGGGGGAATGTGGGGTCCCCTGGGGTCAGAGGAAGGCCAACTAAGGGAAGACAGGACCCCTCCTGGAGGTTAGAGAATGGCCAGCATGGCGGGGGGACCCTCCTGGAATCAAGAGGCCCAGCACAGGGGGAGGCAGGGCCATTCCTGGGGTCAGAAGATGGCCCAGCACAGGGGTGGCACAGCCCTTCCTGAGGGTCAGAGGCTCAACCTAGCATCCACACTCTACCACTGGACTGCATGTGGTCTGAGCTTGCCAGGCACTGCCCCAGTCCACAGCCCACAGCTCACTGGAGCAACCAATTCCCCCATCCCTGAGGCTGCCTTCGGTCCTTGGAATCACAAAAGGGAAACAAAGTGGCTGTGGAATACCATCAAGAGCAAGACAAAGGAACCAGGCAGTGGCACACCCAGTTGAGCATACATGTTACCATGTTCAAGGACTGGGTTTAAGTCCTATTCCCCATCTGTAGGAAGAATGCTTCACAAGTGGTGAAATAGGTTAACAGGTGTCTCTCTTTTTCTCCCTCCTCTCTCAATTTCTACCTGTTCTATCTAATAAAAAAGAAAAAAAAAAGAACAAGGCATATTTGGCACTAAAACCCATGAGTGGCCCAGGCTCCACTGAGCCCCCTGCCACACTGGAGGAAGCCTTGAAGCTGTCACCTCTCCCTCGATGTCTGCCTCTCTGTCTCTCTAACATCAGCCAGGAGTGGTGAAGCCCCAGCAACAACAAAAATAAAGTGAACCTAGGTGGGTGATGAAGTTTATTTCTGTGTGGAGCTCTGATTAAACATGAGGAGAGGAAGCATGAGCAGAGGCAGGTTACTTACCTGCCAGGAGCAGGGGGCAAAAGCAGAGGAGCGTTAGGGCCTTGGCGTCCATGGCCTGTGATGGACTCACCAGGACAGCCAGATGTTCCTGCAGGGCTGAGGCCGAGGAGGGTTCCCTGAGAGCCTTGTCCCACCAACCTGGAACAGCTCTGCCATGGAAAATGGAGGTCAGAAGGCTGCAGCCAGCTCAGTCTCCCCCAAGTGAATGCAAGAGGCAAGGCTTCTGCACCTGGAGAGGCCTGCACACCTGGAGGCACCCTCCACACCTGGGGGAGCCCTTCTACACTTGGGGTAGCCTCCCCACACCTGGGTGAGCCCTCCACACCTGGGGGAGGCCCTCTTCACCTGGGGAAGACCCTCTGTACCTGGGGGAGACCCTCTGCACCTGGGGGAGCCCTTCTCCTGGGCATGGAGGGGAGGCCCACATCCCCTCCTTGGGAAGGCACATATGCAGAAGGCCCCACTCTGCCCACATTATAGTCCTCTGACCAACTGAAGGGCAGAACAGCTAGGTGAGCCAGATGAACATGGATTTTAACTTTCCAAAAGCAGACAATTCTTGCCAGTGGGCACTCTCATTTCCAGGTAATAAAAATTCCCTGCCTGTATGCCTTTTGGGGTCAAGTAGTAGAATACCAGGTAGAGTGCATACATTATCATGAACAAAGACTCGGGTTCAAGCCTCAGGTCTCCACCTGCAGAGTAGCAGCTTCATGAACAGTAAAGCAGGGCTTCAGGCAGTTCTCCTCTCTCCCTGTCTACTTATTCATAACTCTCAATTTCTCTGTCTCAAAAAAAATAAAGAGCAGGGGCTGGATGGTAGTGCAGTGGGTTAAAAGCACATGGACCGGCATAAGGATCCCAGTTCGAGCCCCCAGCTCCCCACCTGCAGGGGGGTTGCCCCACAAGCGGTGAAGCAGGTCTGCAGGTGTCTATCTTTCTCTCCCCCTCTCTGTCTTCCCTCTCTCGATTTCTCTCTGTCCTATACAACAACAGCTATGGCAACAATAACTACATCAAGGGCAACAAAAATGGGAAAAAGTGGCTTCCAGGAGTGGTGGATTTATAGAGCAGGCACTGAGCCCCAGCGATAACCATGGAGGCAAAATAAATAAATAAAAAGGAAAGAAAGAAAATATCTTCCAGGACTGGTGGCTTAGTCATGCAGGCATTTAGCGCCTGTGATGAGCTTGGTGGCAACAAAAATAGAAAATAATTTTTAAAAAATAAAGTAAGCAAAGTCCCTGTTCTCTGAAGCCAGAATAGAGAGTGTGTGAATGTGTCTGTAAAGAGCCAGCATAGGCAGTCCCAACAGTCAGCTGCAAGAAGCTACTCTTACCCACCCGCCCATCATGCGGAAAGGACCACGCCAGAGAATGCACAGGCCTCTCCCAGGCTCCTCCCATTCATTCAGCCTCAGAATGGGAAATCTCCCCAAACAGTCTCTGGTTTGAGGCCTGTAACTAGTGGTGCTTTTCTGGTACTCAGCTTACATTCAGAGCTGGAAGGGGAGGCTCTGGTTCTGTGGGAGGGTGGGAGGCCCACACCTTCTGCTGCCCGCACCACTGTGTCTCCTCAGCTCTGCCCCTACACTGAGGAACAGGCCTCTCCCCAGGTCACAGAGCCATCCCTGAGTCACCTGAGAGGACACCAGGTCTGCCCAAAGCACAGTGATGGCTCCGCAGTAGCTTCCCAGGGATCAGCACCCGTCATCAATCCTGCCTGGACACGGCGGAATTCAGAATGGCCCTGCGTTCTGAGCCCAGCAATGTGTGACCCCCAACCTCCGGCCCTGCCTCCCAGCCCAGAGGAGAAGCTCTGTCAGTCTCCATGGATGTGCCAGGCCAGAGCATAGAGAGTCACCCAGCAGGCTGGCATGTCATACCACAGACACCTGGCCTGGCAGGGCCCACCTCACCCACCTTTTCACATGACCCAGACTCAGCCAGAGGACAGGAGTCCCTATTCCATTACATCCCTACACCCTGAGGCACACTCCTTACATGGATACAGTGACATGTCCCTGAAGAGGGGATCCAGGAAGTAAAGAGCTTGAGCTGCACTACTGTGTGCTGATGTGACCCTCCCTCTCTGTGGCAAAACTCTGGGTGTCTGGAGTCCTAGTGCACTCTTCTAGACTCGCAGCACATCGGCATCTGTGGAGAGGTGCGACAGGGTACCCAAACTCAGTTCCCAGGGCAAGGAGAACTCCCAGAGACAAGGGAATCTTGGGCTATGTTAGGTCCAGTGTGACAAGAGGTGGGCCAGAAACACTGGGTACACACTGACCACAACACGGCCACTGCAGCTCTCGGGCACCCCAGGCCAAGCTCAACAGGACTCAAGAGATAGCTCCTGATATCTGAGTTATGTGCTGACCCAGTAATACGCCTAAAAATATGGCTTGCATATGTTGTATTTCATGTAGATAGGTAGGTTTTAATTAAGTTTAAAAAATAATAGATGACTTTCAGTAAGAGTGTTTATTCACTGCCCCTGTCATAAACTTAAAATCCCCAGTACTGTTTAATTTAGCTCATGTAATTTTTCCCACTGGATAACAAACACTGAAAGCACACAGCTACAACTTTGCCTTCACTCGAAAGGTGCACAATAGGGTCCCTAGCTGCAGGTGCAGGCTGCCACTCTCCTTCCCATCTGTTCAGCAGAGTCAGAGGAGTTTACGATCCTCTGTGATTGTGGCAACACCCTGGTAATTCCTCCTGCGGTTCTGCAGACAGCAGGGCCTCTCTGCTCCTAATGTGGAAACCTCGGGGAAGCTCTGACACTCCCTCCCAAAGTGTATTAAAATAGCTTATCTTACTGACACTGTGTCCTCTGGGACACAATGGATGGAAGTGGAGGTGATCCTGCTTAGGGAAATAAGTAAAAAGATGAAAGACAACTAATTACCACAGCGTTTCACTCATGTGGAATCTAGAGATCAGATACACATGAACTTGCCAAACAAAACAGAATCAAGCAAACTGTAAGACTTGTAAAACTCTGGTGGTTATCTTTGGGAGGTGGGAGGGTGGGGACACAGAACTTTGGTGGTGGCTGTGGTGTGGAGCTATACACTGTAATTTTACCACCTTGTAACTATTAATAAGAAAAATATAAAAAATAAACATAATAGTAATAAGTTTATATGTAAAACTCAGAAAAATATATTTCCTCTAAAAGAAAATAACTTATCTCACATTCCCAGAGAGAATTAGATGGGAGTGTCACATACCCACTATGCACGCTCACTGGCACTGACCTCCTGGACCACCCTCCTGCAGTCTTGTGGGCAGAAGGGGCTGGTCATGTTCAGTGCCATGTGCGTTCCTTCCTCAGAGGAGCCAACAGTGCTGCTGGTCTAGCTGCGGCCAGTTTTCATAGCTGCCTCTCAGCCTCACAGAGCCCAGTGTGTTCGTCATGTTACTGTGAGAACTGCCTGTGAGAATAGTCAGTGCTGAACTCAAACCAGAAGAAATGGAAGTGGGACACTCAGGAGACAGTGGAATGAGGTGCCAGCGGGGTCTGGACACCACCACATGGAAGAAGGGGCAGCTCCTCCAGAAAGTAGCCTGCATGAGGTGGTATGCTTACGGAGCACCTGCAGGCCCCCTCACACAATGTGCACACACATGTACACTCACACACCTCTCTCTCTTCCAGACTCTCACACAATGTAAAGGTCTCACCTCAATTACGTATCTCCCACTGCAGACACATCCTAGCAGTGTGTTTCTGCTCAGAAAGTGAGCTTCCAGGGAGCAGAGGGATAGCTCACCGAGTAGGGGGGCTGCCTTGTTGTGTTTGTGAGCCCCAGCACCCATAGGAGGGATATGAAAGTACTAGGGAGGCTCTGGGCTGTGGTGTCTTCTCCTCTATCATTTCTCTCTTCAGGGCATGGGCTCCACCCATTTCTTAACCTCTGGTGAGTTTTTAGGTGATATATATTTTTTCTTTTTAACAGTCTTTTTGTTACTAAAACTCAGACCTGGAAGTGGTGTGTCTTAGCTGCCAATCTAATTTGGCGCCTACTGTCTCTGAGCACTGGTTTTAGTCCTAGGAATCATTCACTCACCCCCTTTCTGTCCATAAGCCACATCTGTCTATACTCACTTGTGGCTTAGGTGATTTCCTTTTTTTTTTTTTTAACAGTTGTTTCTTCTTCTTATTATTATTATTAGCCTTCAGAGTTATCACTGGGGCTCGGTGCATGCACCACAAATCCACTGTTCCTGGGGGGCATCTTTTCAATTTTTTTTTGTTGTTGTTGGACAGAACAGAGAGAAACTGAGAGAGATGGTGAAGACAGAGAGGGGGAGAGAAAGATAGACACCTGCAGACCTGCTTCACTGCTTGCAAAAAGCCCTCTCTGCAGGTGGGGAGCTAGGGGCTCCAACTGGGATCCTTGCACAGGTCCTTCTGCTTTGTACTATGTGCGTTTAACCCAGTCTGCTACCACCTGGCCCCAACAGTTGTTTCTTTAACTCAGACCCGGAAGTGGTGCATCTCAGCTGCCAAACTCCCATTCTGGCCCAGTAGTTCCAGAGTAAAGCCTTTTAGTCCTGGGAGTCTCTCCTTTACCCCCTTTCTGTCCATAAGCCACACTTGTACTCACCTGTGGCTTGGTGAGTTTTTGAAAAGACCATGGTTGTATTTTGTTGAGTTTCCAGGTGATTTTCATTGCTTTTCATAGTTGATTGAGGAGAGCAAAATGTGGCTGCTGCTATTCCCCCATGGAAAATGTTAATGTGTCTATTTATTTCTGGCTATTTAGGGAGCACCCCAATGTGTGATTTCCAGACAATGCTCCCTTTCTTTGCATTACTCACTTGTCCTCTGAATCACCAGTCCTTCTTGTGAGGCAGTCACCACAGGGCAGAACTGGCACAGGACTCCTGAGCAGCCAGGGCCACCTTATCTGGTCTGGGCTCACCCCTGTGAGGGTCTGCTCACAGACAAAAGGGCGGGGCCCCAGAATCTGGGGCTGCATGGCAAAGCTGCTGGGTTGGCTTTCAGCAGCCACTCAGCAGCCTCAGATGATGAGTCCTTCTTGTGAGGCAGTCACCACAGGGCAGAACTGGCACAGGACTCCTGAGCAGCCAGGACCACCTCATCTGGTCTGGGCTCACCCCTGTGAGGGTCTGCTCACAGACAAAAGGGTGGGGCCCCAGAATCTGGGGCTGCATGGCAAAGCTGCTGGGTTGGCTTTCAGCAGCCACTCAGCAGCCTCAGATGATGAGTCCACAGCTGTGCTTCCTGCTGTGCCTGATCACAGCCCAAGAGATACTGTCATCACAGGAATAAGGTTCTCTTGGCAAGAGAGTCAGGCAGAGCCAGGAGGCCATGAGAGCATGAGGTTGGCCACTCAGCTCACGCCAGAGGCCCATGGCCCACCTCTGCTTGGCACGGAGGATCACTGCTCAGCCCTTGGTGCCTCCCACTGGGAGAAGCAGCTTGGCACCCAAAGGCTCTCCTTGACAGTCCTGATCACCCCTCAAGAAAGAGGCCCCATGCTAATGAAGCTAGCTGGAGCCAGAGCTCAGCTCTGGGTGAAAATCTGGACCAGGCACTGCAGCTGTGTGTATACCTTGGGCCTGTGTCCTTGAGTCAACACATCATGTTGTGCCCATGGTTGGATGCTGAGCACTGGCCGCTTTCTGTCCTGACATGCAGAGGGAAGGTAGAGCAGGCTTCCACCCCAGTGCAGAAAGTCAGCTTGAGTCAACCCCTCGAAGAGCCCATGCAAAATGCATCTGGTCTCTTGGGAGGCAGGACCAGAAACACCCCCAGCAGATGCCGTCATCCTGCAATTTTCTTCTCTGCTCACATTTCTGGGGATCATGTGTCCAAAAGAGGAAGGGCTGCACCTCCCAAAATACAGCAAGAGGAGCAGCATAGTTTTGCTCATCCCCACACACTCGTCTGCTATCTGAAGCGAGTTCACAGCAGCTATAGGGCTGGGAATGGGGAGGCGGGGTGGGACAGAAGCAGCAGGGAGGTGCACTGGAGCCTCTGGGGACAGAAACAGAGAAGGGAGGGGAGTTGTGGCTGAGCAGCTGAGGCCCAGTCTGGACAGGTGAGGTTTGATCAGGTGTTGTTATTGTGACTTGAGAGTTGCAGTTTCCCCTGTGTGCTCCATGTCCTCAGGAAAACCCATGCTCCTGGCTAGTGTATGTGGCACCGGGGTGCCTTCCCAGGCTATGGCAGTGTGGTCGCTGCAGCAGAAATACAGGGGCTCCTGTGGGACCTGCCCCATCTGACTTATGTGGAGAAGGTAATTGTTCTTCATGATGATCTGCTGACTGCACAGGGCTGACCCTCAGGGAAGTAGTACTTCCATCTTAAGTCCCAGTTCCAGGGCTGTCTATGTGAGAACCTGGTTCTCCAGGCAAATGGTGAGGTGGCTCTCTCCAGCACTCTTAAGATTGTCTGTGTGAGGACTTGATTCCCAGGCAGATGGTGAGATGGCTATCTCTAGCACTCTGAGTTTGAAAGACAAATGAGTAGAAGGAGCCCTGTCTAGCCCTTAGTTGAGCAGAACATTGAGCAGACTGTAACTTGGAGTCCTTGTCCAACACTGCAGCTCTTACAGATGCAGGTTAAAATGGCCAGATAGTAACTGCACTTCTCAGTATGTGACGCTCATAAGCAATGCTGCTCTGGTGAGGGTTTTCCTTCTTGCTTTTGCCTCATGGCTCATACCCACGTCCCTGACTTCAGGATCAAACCCTCCCAAGAACAAGGCACTTTTATAAGGTTTTAAAATCACCTCCTTGAGTGGATGGTTGGATTATCCCGGAACTTAAAAACTTCATTGAACGTGGCGCAAAGCGCAGGGACCGGCGTAAGGATCCCAGTTCGAGCCCCCGGCTCCCCACCTGCAGGGGAATCGCTTCACGGGCGGTGAAGCAGGTCTGCAGGTGTCTTTCTCTCCCCTCTCTCTCTGTCTTCCCCTCCTCTCTCCATTTCTCTCTGTCCTATCCAACAACAAAGCAACATCAACAATGGCAATAATAACCGCAACGAGGCTGCAACAACTAGGGCAACAAAAAGGGGGAAAAATGGCCTCCAGGAGCGGTGGATTCATGGTGCAGGCACCAAGCCCAGCAATAACCCTGGAGGAAAAAAAAAAACTTTATTGAAAATCAGGATCTTTCTTGGAGAAATTACAGTAAAACTCTTGGTCTTTACCAGAAGTGTCCCCCCATCCCTCCTTCCTTCCATCCTCCACCCCCCTTTCTCCTCCCTGTCTTTCTCTGATTTATTTCATGAACTGGGGAGGGGGTAAAAACTGCATGATAAATGAATGCCCAAGGGCAAAGTGGTAAGCTGGTTACCACCGTGCCTTCACTAAAGGAATGCTTTAAGTACTTCTTGAGAGAATCAGTGTGTTGGTGACTCAGGAGGAGTTGCTCCAGGAATTATCCCCATGCTATCCAATCTGAGTGGTGCAAGAGCAGGGCTCATACTTTACAGGAAGGAACAGGCTGTGGGCAGAAAGCTGTGAGCAGGATTTGTTCCTCTCTGGAGAACCTGACTACTTTCTTCAAGAAGTTTAAGATGTTAACATTTGTTTTTCCTTCTCCTTTATTCACCACAGTGAAAATACAAAGAATGTACCATGAAAGTACTGATTTTCAAGCTACAATAATTAATCTAACACTCAGCTTTTTCTTTGCCATATTTGGGGGGTATGTTTACCACTGGTTCAAATAACTCAACCCAGGAAGCAATCTGGATTTCAATACGGCTCACTAAAATGATGTAAACTGCTGGAAGCACTGGAAATTCAAGGGATAATGACATTTCTCCAAGTGCTTCACACTGGGGAGCTGCTCAGCCTGGCCTGGCCACTTTGTCACAAGGACCCTGCCTGCAGTTGTCATGGTGATGTTGGGGTGACCATGGGGAATGACAGTGCAGTTGGGGAAGACTTGAAGAGATAATTCAGAGGTGACTTTCTTCATTCCTGCTGGGAACACAAAGTCACGCCAGGGGCCACCCCATGTATCCCTGTTTGGGGTCACTGTCCTTCAATGAGAGAGATCGCAGGGGACACACTCCTTCCCTTCACTCCACCATCACCACTTTACTCCACCACTTCACCTCAAGGTAGGTTTGTGAGCAGGCTGCAGCCATCCTCACTTTCTCCCAAGGAGGGGAGTGGGGGAGGGACGACAAAGGCCTATCTTTACCTTTCCTGCAGAAAACCCAAGTTTCCCACTGTAGCAAAACCCCTCAGTGAAACAAGCATCTTAACAAGCAGCACCTGGTGCAGCACAGACTTACTTCTCAAAGTCTCTCTCTCCATTACTTGAAAAATCAAACACACTTTCATTTCCCCAAACTTCTTCATGTCAAGATCTGGATAAGGAAGGCCTCAAATCTTCATCTGCAATATTCTTGCCTTTAGGTTCATGATTAGTCAACAATTTGTTCTGCTTTATATCTTAACTCTTTTTCAGCTACCAGGTTCCAGATACTACCATGATGCCAACCTGACTTCCTTGGGCAGACAAGCCCACCAATATGTCCTGGAACCCCACCTCCCCAAAGGCCTGCCTCATTAGGGAAAGAGAGAAACAGACTGGGAGTATGGATTGATCTGCCAATGCCCATGTTCAGCAGGGAAGCAATTATAGAAGCCAGACCTTCCACCTTCTACACCCCATAATGATCCTGGGTCCATACTCCCAGAGGCATAAAGAATAGGAAAACTGTCAAGGGAGGTGATTGGATATGGAGTTCTGGTAGTGGAGACTGTGTGGAAATGAACCCCTCTTATCCTATGGTCTTGTCAATATTTCCAGTTTATAAATAAAAATAAAAAGTAAAAAAAAAAAAAAAAGAACCTCACTTGAAGGTTGAAGACAATGATTTTGCTTGACGTTCTGAGAGCTCTTCTGTGGTCCTTAACTAGGCTGAGAGCTCCCAGTTTAGTGCCACCAGTCTTTTCTTTTTCTTTTGTTTTGGGGGGAGGGGATAGAAAAACTGAGGGGGGAGGGAGTGATAGGGAGAAAGACGGAGAGACACCTGCTGCTCTGTTTCATCACTCATGAAGCTTTCCCCCTGCAGGTGGGACAAAGGACTTAGACCTAGGTCCTTGTGCACTGTACTGTGTGTACTCTACCAGGTGCGTCACAGCCCTACCAGTCCTGGTGCCCACATGTTCAGAGATGCAGCTGCTCAGAAACCCCGACTTGCTCCAGGGCTGGGCCACAGTGTCTGAACAGTACCCTGTGTGCTGTACTGTATCCACCATGCACTGCAGCAGGCTGAGGAACAGCAGTCTGCCCCAGGGCCCACTCCATGCAGCCCCACCCAGAGCAGCACTTTGGCTCCTAAAAGGGCAGTCAGACTCGGGCTCAATTCCCACTTGTCCACTAAGCACGAAGTGCCCCTCAGACACATCACCCAGCGCCCCTCAGACATATCACCCAAAGCTGTGTGTATCCTCAGTTGTGCGGTGAGAGGTGCTCAGCTCATGGGTCTGGGAAGGGAGGGAGGAAGTGCCTGCTCTGTTTCCAGCCAGACAAGGAGCCCCCACCAACTGGGGAAGTGCAGCCTGTGGCAGGGCTGAGAAGCACTGTTTGAACTGTGCTGATGCTCCAGTTTAAATCCCCAAAGCAGAAGAATTCGCAGATTTTTGGTGGCCCCAGTAGAGTGCTTGAACTTGAGTCCTTGTGCATGGTAATGTGTGCACTCTACTAGGAACACCACTGCACCTAGGTCACAGAACACCCACGTCACAGAGTCACTCCCCCACCACACACACAGGATGTCATGAGCACAAAGGAAAGCACAACTTGGATAATACTCCTTTTCAATTTCTCTCTCCTAAGACTCCAATCCACACAGATCATCACACTTAAAAAAATCAAAACTCAACTCTTGAAAAACAGCAAAGTCTGTTTTCATGAAGGCCTTTAAAGTAATGAGGATGCAAGAAGAAACAAGCCTGTGTCCCAAAGGAAAGCAGACAATGAGAAAGAAGAACACGGGGCCTACAAGACCTGTTTCCCCAGGAGCAGTGCAGGAAGGAGGTCCTGATGGGCCAGGAGTCAGAGGCACAGTGTCACCCTTTGGGTGTCCTCCTTGAGGATGACAGGTCTCACATCATGAACCACAGGGACAAGGACAGGGCTCAGAGAGACCATACACAGCATTCGAGGAGATAGCCCTCAGATCATGAACAGGGTTGGTGTGTGTGTGTGCGTGTACGTGTGCGTGTGTGTGTATACACCCTCCCTCAGCACCATGGACAGGGCCCATGGGTACAAATTTCTGTCACAGTCTGCAGGGCCAGGATCCTGGTGGTGAGCACACAATTGGAGGAACTCAGTCGTCTTTTCACTGCCCTCTCTGGGATGACAGCCACCCTCGGGACCCCCCTTCCCAAGGTCCCACCTCCTCATACCATCACTGGGGCATCCTCCTTCCTAACCTGCAGAGTCCTGGGGACTGTGAAGTGGGTACCAGGAGCCCCTCCTGCTGTGACCCCCACCACCACCACTAGCAGTCTCACAGCTGTGCTGT
Organism: Erinaceus europaeus; assembly: GCF_950295315.1. Taxonomy (NCBI): domain Eukaryota; kingdom Metazoa; phylum Chordata; class Mammalia; order Eulipotyphla; family Erinaceidae; genus Erinaceus; species Erinaceus europaeus. Next base: position 67,343,853 of record NC_080168.1, read on the forward strand.
GTGCTTCCCATGGGCCTCTCCAAACACCCTTCTTCTTCAGTTTGAAATGACTGGTCCTGTTTCAGCTGGGGCTCCCTAGCTCTTTCCCAGATCCTCCTGAAGGCTTGCCAAAGCCACCTCTTTCCATCAGATACCTGCATGGCCAGGAGAGAGCAGGTGCTCAAGACCCTGAAGGAAGACCCACTCAGTTCCCATGTATGGTCGAGCCCAGCTCATGACCTGATGTATGTCCCTAAGTCACATGAAGCCACAGGACACAGCCACAGCAGGTTGATGGGTGAAGCTCTTAGCAGAGGCACATGCTGAGCTTGGTCTGTCTACCTGCAGACTGTGCCCAGCCTGTGGCAGGACACATCTGAGGGCAGACACCAGAGCTGGGACAGGCCCCCAGGCCCACGGGACTCAGGGGACCAGGGTTTGCCAGCCCATGGGACTCAGGAGACACAGGACCACAAGCCCATGGGACTCAGAGGACTCATGGAACCCAGGACCGCAAGCCCACAGGACTCAGGGGACTCAAGCAAGCCAGAACCACCAGTCCACGCCAGGACCCAGGCTCGCCGGCCCATGGGACTCAAGAAACTCAGGACCATAAGCCCCCAGGACTCAGAGGACACCTAAACTGACTTCTGTCCAGGGAAGAATAAGCCACTCTGGGCAACAGACTGCACTAGAGCCAGAAGACCTCCTTATTAAACCACAGCCACTGAGGAGCCATTACAAACTCACTGAAAGCAGCACCTGGCAGGTCAGATGCTCCACGGAGTGTCTACCACTCGCTACCAGGTGACCAAACACCCTGTGGGCAGCAGCCTCCCCACAAAAGCCCCTCTGTGAAGCTTTGCACTGCTGCCAGCTCCTGATGGGGGAGTGAGATCTTCATTTCTCTTGCCACTCACTCTAAGGGCCAGCACACACCTATCACTGGGATGGAATGGTTTCCAGGGGCCAAGGGCATCCCTGCACACACTCAGTAGCTGCCTGATTGCTGGGAGGTCACAGAATCCCTCTTTGTATACATAGGATGAAGAGGGGTTTCAGACTTTCTAATGCACTTAGGCAGCCCACAGTGCAATATATCTCCCCGAAATGAAATGCCACTGTGGGTGAGAGAAGCTTCTCCAGGACACTGGCATCTCCTCTGAAACACCCAGCTCAGAGGGAGGGACCTGTTCTCCTACCAGGCACAGCACTGCCCAGAGCATATGTGGATCTTTGGACTAGATGTCACCGCTGACCAGGTACCAGGAGGAGAGCTCTCAGCCCTCCTGGTAAAGACACTGGCTTCTCCCTGATGATTTCTAAGAACATGAAACTCACAGGGAGACCAGTTCTTAGCTAGTCTTCTGATCACAAATCTGAAGTTACTTAACAAGTGAGAAGCTGACCACTGGTGCATGCAAATAAAGATGCCAGGACTGGGAAGGACACACCCAGTTGAGCTCACATGTTATACGATGCACAAGGACCCGGGTTCAAGTCCTTGCTCCACCACCTGCAGGGCAAAAGCTTCATGAGTAGTGAAGCAGGGATGAAGGTCTCTCTCTCTCTCTGTCTCTGTCTCCCTTCTTGATTTATTTCTATTCAATAATTAAATAACATATTTTTTGGAAAAGAAAGAAAATAAAGCCATGAAGAGAACCACTGGGAGATATCTGTAAACCCTGGTGAGGAGAGAGCAGAAGCAACTCTGCCCGTGCTCTGGGGACACTTCAAATAGGCCCAAGAAGCTGAACTATTTCTGAGCTTCTCCCCTCTGTGTTGTGACTGCCAGTGCTTACAAGGTCATGGGGAGGGGGCATCTCTTGGGCATCTGGGGGGCTGGCAGTGACTGGACTGGCCATCACTGCTCCCAGCTGGTCAGAGGCTGGAACCTCCTGAGGGCCAAGGGCTTCTGACTGATGCTCAGAGACATCTGGGAGGGACAGGCAGTGCTAGAATGCTCTCAGAGCTGTCTTTAGCATTCCGAGCAGGGAGGCACTGACTCAACTCCTTAGCAGGCGCTATCCCGGTGATTCTGACATTTACTCAAAAGCATTTCTGGGCTCCTGTGACCACAACTAAGCCATTCAGTCTCTGCTTTTGAGATGCTGCAGCCACTTGCTGAAAAGATTCCCTCACAATGTGAAGAGCAGAGTAAGTAAGTGACCCTGGAGAGGGGAAGTGGCTTCTCATGAATTTATCATGCAAAATGAGGAATTGGACATCTAGGGAAAAACACTAAGTCATCACTGTCAGTCCACATAATTAAATAACTTTAAAAACATTAAATATGTATATTTAAGCTGCATAAGGACTGCGTTCTATAAAACAACTTTGCCTACCACTAGAAAAAAAATAGAAAAAGTGCCCTAATCTCCCAAGCAAGTTCTGGGCTTCATGTCAGAATAGACAAATATTTATCATTGTTGGCTAAGGAGAGAATGCAAGTTAATATCCATTCCACAAATAGTTTTTAAATCCTCACATAATTAATATGCAAAGTTTTATACAAACATTAAAAAAATCCCTTTGAGATCTTAAAAGCATGTACTATAGGGTCACGAAAGGACCAAAGATTAGCCCTGGACTGCAACCTAGAATTCTAGCCAAGTCACTGAAAGCTGTCTCCCAGAATTAATTAATTAATTAATTTTGCTTCCAGGGTTATTGCTGGGGCTCAGTGCCTGCACTATGAATTTACTGCTTTTGAAGCCATTTTGTTGTTGTTGTTTGATAGGACGAGAGAAATTGAGAGAGGAAGGGAAGACAGAGAGGGAGAGAAAGAAAGACCTGCCTCACCACTTGTGAAGTGACCCCCCTGCAGGTAAGGAGCCAGGGGCTTGAAATGGGATCCTTATGCGGGTCCTTGTGCTTGGTACTATGTGCACTTAATCTAATGCATCACTGGCTAATCCCCCCACCATATTTTTAAACTGCTGCCAGGGATACTCCATTCCACTGTGTCCATGAATGTTTTTGTTTTCCTTTTAAGTTCTGAGAGAAAGGGAGAGAGGAGAGACATCACAACACTATTCTACCATCCATGGAGCAGTCCCTGAGTCATGCACTATGCTTCTGTGTAGTGCTGGGGCTCAAACCCAGGTCTCTGAGCATGGTAGGGTGTGCACCCTAGTGGATGAACTTTCTCCCAGGCCCTTCTCCCCATCTAGAGATCTGGTGCTCAGTTCCAGGGGCATCACCTGGGAAATTTCAGAGCAGACCTCCCAGGACCCAGCCCCAGCGAGAGAGTCCCAGGTCAGAGTTCCCTGGTGTAAGGAACCTGACGCTGTTGACTAGCTACGGAAGAAGGGCAAACGCTAGAAGAAGAAGAAGGAATCTAGGTCTCTGGGAGCTCTCAGGCCAGGCTGATGAGTGATAGCAATAATTCTCAACTCTGGCCCCAGCCCAGGCTTCCAGGACCAGATGTGCCTCACCTGGCTCAGGCCTGCCTGGCCCTGGGAGGTCCCTCTCCTGGCAGCCCACAACTGTAGGAGGTGGGTCTCTTGGTTCTCCAATGACCATCAGTTCCAACACTACCATGCCAGCACAGAGGAGATGTATTCTAATACCTGGGGTTGACTAAGTTCACTTCCCAGCCATCAAGCTGCATTGATGCCAACCTGACTTCCCTGGGCAGATGACCTCACCAATGTGTCCTGGAACCTCCCTTCTCCAGAGCTCTGCTCCACTAGGGAAAGACAGAAACAGGCTGGGAGTGGGGATCCACCTACCAATGACCATGTCCAGAAGTCAGAACTCCCACCTTCTGCACCCCATAAAGAACTTAAGTCCATACTCCCAGAGGGATAAAGAATAGGGTAGTTTCCAATGGAGGTGATGGGATACTCTGGTGGTGGGAAATGTATGGAATTGTACCCCTCTTATCCCACAATCTTGTCAATAATTATTAAATAACAACAAGAACAACAAAAACAAAAAACCTGTTTTCAGCTCTGCCATCCTACTGCACCAACAGGAGAGAACCTGAAGGGCAGCAAGGCTCCTCGGCCAGCAGAAGTGTCCCCAGTGCTCTAGGCTGAGATGACAGACAGTGGCATTTCTCCAGCCATGTTCCAAGTATATGTGCAGCAACACTGCCCTGAGTTACCTAGAAATAGACTTGTCAACTTGATGAAAAGGCTGTGGCAGACAGGAGAAATGGCTCAGCACTATAGCACAGGGCCTGTGTGTCTGAGAGCTCAGGTTCAGCCCCACCCAGCATCACCAACAGCCAGAGCTGAGTAGTGCCTTGGTCTCTATCACTCTCGAAAATAAGTAAGTCCTTTTTAAAATAAATGAATAAAAAAGGACTTTTAAAAATAAGATGGATTCTGATTTACCTGTAAAGAAAATGAGTTGCTCCAAGTAGTCAGATATTTGAGTGTGGTTCTTTGAAAACCCCAAATCTAGCCTATTGTCCTGTGGCATCAGAACCACCCACTCAGGAGAGGAAGCTGGACGTTCACACGCCACACACCCGAGCCGCTCCTTCTCACGCTGAGCGTTCTTTGGACCTGAGTGTTCCTTGCTCAAAAAATCTTGGAGCAGCTGAGATCACCTACAGATGCAGGAGGCACCTGCCCCCACAGAGGGTGGGGCTGCTCCCCACTGCTGACCTTCCTGAGAAAGCACATGAACACACATGGCAGAGCACAGTGGCTGCGGTGAAATGGCCAGCTCGGAAGTGTGGGCGCAGCGAGAAATTACAGGGTCTCTGCCTCCACCGGAACACAACTCCCAATTACCTTGGGAATCCAACTGCACACAAGTGGAAGCTGTTACCAAAGAAATTGCACCAAGGGATGAAAACTTTGTTGAGGCACAAGAAGTGTTTATAACAGGGTAAATGGCCCCAAAACTACATGTTTCTGAGCTTGCCCACCTGAGTCTCTGTGTCAGCATGTCTGCCTCAAGCAGACCCCTCTCTCAGGTTCCCCTGTCACTGCAGGGCACCAGAATCCTGCCCAATTTGGCTTCTGTCTTCTAGAGACCCCCAAAATGATATAAACTGCTAACACTTTATTTTTCATGTGTTTCTTCATTTTTCTCCAGTTCTATCTAATACTCCATTAGTTCAGAGGGAGAAAGCAAAAATGAAAATCAGACATTTCCTGAGAGCTCAACAATCTCCTGTTAGAAAAGACACAGCCATGGTGTGTGAATGCAGTTTCACTTCTAGAGAAATCCATTGTTACCAGATGTCCTTGGTCTCTAGGCTCCTTCCTTAAATTAGTCTTTAGACTGCTGGGGTGAGGGGCTTCTGACACTAGTGATAACCTCTGTCTGCTGTGATGTGCCAACAGGATGGTCTCCTCACATTATTGTCATCAAAATCATAGTCTGGGGCCAGGAGAGAGTTCTGACGTAGTGTACAAAACTGGCAGGAGGCCCCAGCCACCCCAGGTTCAGCCCTGATTACCGTTACCTTATGCCCGAGTGTAGCAATGCTCAAGTCTCTTTATCTTAACAACACATGCATCTATTTTTAAAAGAATAATATGCTCAGGGGGTCGGGTGGTAGCATAGTGGGTTAACTGCACGTGGCGTGAAGCACAAGGACCAGCACAAGGACCAGTTTAAGGATCCCAGTTCGAGCCCCCAGCTCCCCACCTGCAGGGGAGTCGCTTCACAGGCGATGAAGCAGGTCTGCAGGTGTCTATCTTTCTTTCCCCTTCTCTGTCTTCCCCTCCTCTCTCCATTTCTCTCTGTTCTATCCAACAATGACAACATCAATAACAACAACAATAACTACAACAACAATAAAACAACAAGGGCAACAAAAGGGGGGAAAGTGAGAGAATAAAAAGAATAATATGCTCACATGGAAACCAGTTAGAAATAAATATACTGTCCCCACCTTCATGTAAAATTTCAGAACAAAACCAATACATTGTTCATGGTTTCCTATGCTAAGAACCTATAAAAAGAAGACACCAAGCTTGGCTGCAGTAGACCTGGTCTGGGACCAAAGGGGTTGAAAAAGACCTTCAATTATCTCATCAACACACCAGACATCTGGCAAGAGACAGCCGAGGAAAATATGAGCCCAAAGTCTTTTTTTTTTTTTTTTTTTTTTTACATCAGGGAGACTCATGTCTTAACAATGTGCTCACTGCCTCTGCACGTATTCAATGTCTCTTATTTTGACAAAAGCAGACTCTAAACAGCAAATTATAGAAATGGCCCTGAGAGGGCTGGGTGGTGGTACACCTGGTTGAGCATAGCAGTTAACCGTGCAAGAGAACCCAGGTTCAAGGCCCTGATGCTCACCTGCAGAGGGGAAGCTCCCCAAGTAGTGGAGCAGGTCTATAAGTGTCTCTTCCCCTTTCCCCCAATTTCTCATTTTTTCAAAAGGGATATCAATGGTCTCGCAGCAATAATAATGATGGCTCTGTTACTGTAGGCTGTCCCTCCTCAAGAATAAGCTTCAAGGCTCTGCTATAACCTTTCAGAGGCTGTTTGGCGTGTTTACGTTCCTTGAAGGCATACCAGTGGATTCATAATGTGCACAGGTTTTCCTGCTCCTTTCCCCCATTTATACAGCATATCCTGCAGATGTCTCCATTTATGACACACACCACCTTTCTATTGGGCAAAACCTGGGCTTCACGCCTGTGTCATTTCACTGTTTCTGGGACACTTCCATTCAGCTAGCAAAGGGGAGGGGAACCGTTTGTCTGTGCAGGGCCATTTGGATCCCAATAACACCATCCTCTAGCCTGACAAAATTACCAACTTGAAAACTAGCACTTAATGTTGCTGTGGAAAAAAGCCTCCTAGATTTACTGAAATTTAGGTGCTAGCAGGGCCAGGCTAGATGACTCTGCAGGCCTTGTATGGATGACCTGAAGGCTAGATGTCCTCCACCCGAGACAGAGTGACAGAGATGGCACAGCACCCAGTCTCCCTGGTGCCAGAGTGTGTCCAGGGGTGTGGGGCTCAGAGCTGGTCACACAAACATGTCCACACATCCAGGCATGTACCCAGCCTCTTGAGCTCTCTCCTGCCCTGGCCTCATCATTTCTAACACCTTCAACAATGCTCTCCTGGACAGATGGATCTCAATGCCACCTGTCTGTCTCACCTGACACCTTGCTGTGCACAGTGTGGCATCATCAGGAAGGCAGGGAATGTCTTCATTGGAATGTGCTCTCCAGGTGTGCCCTGGTGAGAAAGGCAAAGTATGAGGAGTGATGTAGACCACAATACAGTTGGGACCTCTGTGAAACTAACCTAGAATACTAATATTTGGAAACAAATAAGGCTACTTTTAATGGAGACGTTCACCCATGTATATAACTTTAAAGTATAAAAATCCGCTGACAGGTGCATTAAAAAAGAATAAAATGCCAAGGACTAAACTTAACCATGGAGGGAGACCCAAGAGGTAGTGTAGTGAGTGAGGCATCACACTTAAAACTGTGAGGTCCTGAGTTCAATCCCTGGCATCACATATGCCAGGGTGCTTCCTTCCCTCCCCCTTCCCTCTCCCATGAGAATAAATTAGAACACATGAGCAGTCAGCCATGATCAGGCATCTTGGCCTTGCCATAATCTGACCAGGGGAGCAGGATAGAGACCCCAGAAATAAAGGCACATGGGCAGTGTGGCAGCCACATCGGAGCTGTGCACCAGTGCAGAAAGCAAAGGCTGCTCAGTGATGCTTTGGAGAAATGGACTCTGCATGCAGAATAGAGGGTTGACAGGAGTGTGACAGGATAGCTGGGTCACACAGCAGTGTGCCACAGCATGCACACAGCTGACCAGGGTGGAAGGGGCCAGACTGTAGACCTGGGTATGAGATGCAAGGTACTGCTCCAGAGAGAAGATAGCCAGAGACATCTGCCCCAGAGACAGGTAGCTGGTACCCAAGACAAGGGACCTGCTCCAGGACAGAGACCAGGCCCCAGGACAGAGTGACCAGGCGACCAGTCCTAGGAGACAGAGACCTATAACCAGAATAGAGTAACCTGCCCTGGGATAGACTGACTGGGTCAGAGTGGCATGCCCTAGGACTGGGTGACCAGGCCCAAGAATAGAGTGACTGGTCCCAAGACAGAGTGACTGACCCCTGGGACAGAGTGATCAGCCCCTGGACTAATCCCTGGACAGAGTGACTGACCCCTAGGACAGAGTGATCAGTCCCTGGACAGAGTGACCAGCCCCTAGACAGAGAGTGGCTGACCCCAGGGACAAAGTAACTGGCCCCTGAATATAGTGACACTGGCCTGTCACAGTAGCCAGCAGCCCAGCTGTTACTTCACAGATACACATGCACATGCACTCACACTCATACATAAGCTCACACATGCACATTCTCACAGGCTGTTACAAATGAGCACATACACCACACCACACACACACACACACACACACACACGCACACGCACACGCACATACACTCTCACTCTCCCATGCAGAGCTGGATCCTGAGGATGGTCATTTGCAGCTGCCCTGAGATGTGGGGATGTGGGTAGGCACACAGAAACAGGGGACACCCAGCTGAGTGCCATGGGGATTCAAGGACTTGAGGACACTGGGACAGGGGATGTGGGGATGCCAGAACACCAAGACCGGGGATGCTTGGACTTAGAGACACAACAACGTGGGAATACTGGGTGAGGGGACATGGGGCTATGGGGACAGAGGGCACAGGGACTGGAGATATGGAGACAGGGGACATGGGGACAGAGAATGTGTGGCCAGGGGATGTGGGCACGGGATGTGTGAACAAGCGACATGAGACATGGGGATGTTGGGGCATGAGATGTGGGGACAGGAGATGGGTCAGATGGACAGGGGACATGGGGACAGGGAGCTCAGGGTCAGAGGACATGGGAGTGAGGTGACAGGGGATGTGGGGACATGAGACAGGGGGACAAGAGAAATGGGTGGGCCAGATGGACAAGAAACTCGGGAGGACAGGGAACAGGAGACCTGGGGACACGGGGACAGGCCTGTGGGGATGGGTTGCAGGGACAACACGATGCAGGGACAGGGGATGTGGGGACATTGTAACACGGGACATTGGATGAGGGGACAGGGGGTATGGGGACAGGGGACTTGGGGACAGGGGATGTGGGGACATTGTGACATTAGAACACGGGGACATTGGACGAGGGGACAGGAGACGTGGTAACAGGGTACTTGGGGACACTGGATATGGGTACAGGGGACGTGGGAACATTGGGACACAAGGACATTGGACACGGACATAAAGACATGGACATTGGGACACGGGGACATTGGGACAGGGGGCAGGTGACATGGGGACATAATGACACAGAGACATTGGGACATGGGGACAGGGGACACGGGGACATTGGGACAGGGGCAGGGGAAGCGGGAACATGGACGTGGGGACATTGGACGCGGGGACAGACTCAAGGTGATAAGGCTGGGGTGAGGTGGGGCCCAGACTCAGAGCACCTCATCCCCTCAGGTCTGTCCCCCTGCTCCCTGTCCCAGTCCCGTCCCCCTGTCCCCAAAGCCTGTCCCCCGTCCCTGTCCCCCTGTCCCCTGTCCCCATTCCAGTAGGCCTGCCCGCCTGTCCCGGTGCCCCCACCAGGAACCTTCCAGAAGCTTCCTGGCCAGACCAACGCCGCAACTTGCAGGGCCCGTGGCTCCTCAGCCAGCACCTGCCTTGGCCTGCGGCTCCTCAGCTGGCAGCCTCTTCAGCATCTCCTCAGCCTCCCGCCAGCAGGCACCTTGCTGAGCCACGCTGCTGGAGGACCTCTGCGCATGCGCACGCCCACGCACACGCCACGGGGGCCTGGGCCTGGGTACAAGGCCTGAGAGCTCCGCAAGGGACACCGGGAAGTGGCAGTGAGGCGCCTGAGCCCAGCAGGAAGGACAGAGGGACAGCCTGCAGCTGGGGGGTGCGTGGGTGGGGCGCTGTGAGGGACTGGGGCCAGGGGACATGTGACAAGAGGGCACTCACGGGCTCTCAGGAAGCCCTCAGCATATCTCTTTATAGATGGGAGAGTAGATGGTGTTTGCCAGTGAAGAATAATAGGAGATAATTCCGAGTTATTGTAAATATTAAAGAGATTTAACGTAGTTAAGGCTTTTGCTAGCTGGATATTGGGGGGGGTATATTCCTTCTTTATCTTTATTTAATTGAGCCTTAAGGGTTTGATGGGCCCTCTCGACAATGCCCATCTCCCAGATAAGTAAACCTGGCTACCCATCCACCATGGGTTGCCTTTCTACTTATGAAGAGATTTGCCTCTACTGTTTCATCATGAGACAGTTTCTCTGTCTCTGGAACATTTTGCTCTGGGCCACACTTTGGTTCCCTGACTGGGAACTTTGGTTTCTTATGGCCGTGATCGTAGAGCTTGGAAGATGCATGGAGACACACACACATACACACACACATACCACAGCCCTTCTTAACTGAGACCCCAAGGCCCACCTCACACCTGAGAGCCCACAGTCCACCTCACACTTGAGACCCCAAGGTCCACCTCACACCTGAGACCCCACAGCCCACCTCACACCTGAGACCCCAAGGTCCACCTCACACCTGAGACCCCACGTCCCACCTCACACCTGAGACTTCACAGTCCACTTCACAACTGAGACCCCTTGGCCCACCTTACCTGAGAGCCCTATAGCCCACCTCACTCTGGAGCTGAGCATGCTCTGGTCTGTCATAAAATTAGCTCTTTATACAAAGTCCACTCAGTTGAATACAGTCACTGCTCAAAATGCCTGGACACATGAAGAGATTTCTGACTGAGGTGGAGAAGCCGGTGTGCAGGGTGCTACTGCCCCCTGGTGGGAGCAACTGAGAAAGCTCCAGAAACAAGCTTCCCAGGTCACTGCACTCCCTGAACCAGCAGTTGAGGCACAGCTGTGCCTATCCCTACCCACTGCCCTCCCCAGCCAGCCCAGCCTAGGGGCAGACCTGCACCTCAGCTTCCTGTGCTGGGATGCCCTCTCCCTCCATGCAGAAGGGAGGGGACGACACCTGTAGGTGACAAAGGTCATGTTGACCCCTTCTTCCTGGGATGGAGGGGTCCTCTGCTCCCTGGCCTCTGTGGAGGATCTCTGACCTCTATAGAGAGAGGGTTCTCTGGTTTCTATGAAGGGAGAAGTCTCTGTCTCTGTAGGGAGGCTTCTGTCTGGGAGGGTGTGTCTCAGTGAGGGAAGGGTCTCAGTCTCTTTGGAGGGAATGTCTCTGGATGTGTCTGCTTCTGTGAGGGAAGGGTCTCAGTCTCTGGAGGGAATGTCTCTGGGAGGATGTGTCTGTCTCTGGGAGGCAGTGTCTCTGTCTCTGTGAGGGAAGGGTCTCAGTCTCTTTGGAGGGAATATCTCTGTGTCTGGGAGGGAGTGTCTGTCTCTGGGAGGGAAATCTTAGGCCTTTGCCCTCCCTGCTGTGTGGTCAGGCCCCAGGCATGGCTTGCTGCTATGGGAGCTGTGGGGGGCTGTGTTCAAACCCCTAAATGATACTTTGGTTTACTTTCTTGGAGTCTCTTTAGTTGTGTGGTTCACCAAGACGGGGCCTTGGCTTGGTCTTTTCAGGAACCATTCACACCTGGGGAGCACAAAGAGAAAGGCTCTCTGGTAAAAGCTGATGAGAAAACAATGTTTGATGTCACAGAGCTTTCAAATGTGGGTCATTCTCACCCCAGAAAAAAAATGACAACAAAATAAAAATGATCAGGTTTTATTGACAGGTTTATTGAAGCCCTAGCTAAGCTATCATTTACAGATATTCCAGGTATGGGGGCAGGGGGTAGGGGGATCACAAGACAGTACTTTCAAGTGTTACACCATCGACACATGCTCAAACTTGCAGAATTTACAAATGAATATTCTGCGTGGACAGATAAATTATACATCCTCTGGCAAGATCCATTCTACAGCAGTTAGGAATTCATACAGCAATCGTGTAGGACCTGGTTTCTTTACAGGTTACTACTTATTTACAAGAACGTTCCCCACTACAGACGGCAAGAGGCGTCTTCAGAGCTATGGGGGCTGGCCAACGGAAAGTCTTTAAAATATATGTAGCAGCATATAAAAAATTAGAGAAAAGAGGGAGGAGATTCCACTATTAAATTTTTTAAAAAGGAAGAAATTAAAAGGTAATCATAGAATCAATTCCATAGGAAAATAGATCAAAATATACTTTTGCTCACACCCCAGGCCCCACCATGCCTCCTCCACCAGGTGTGCGGGGGGGGGGGGGGGGCGGGGGGGCGGCGGCGGGGGAACTGGCCACACAAGCTGCAGTATTCTAGCCATTCTAGTTCTGTGCATGGGAGGGGGAGTATGTGCAGCCTGGAAAGCTTTGGTCAAATGAGTAAACGTGGATGGACATCAAGCAGCCCACTAGGCAGCATCTGCAGTTGGGGAGGCTGCCCTACTCATAATCTTTACCAGACATATACAATCCCCACGGTACAGGGTGGGGGTGCTGTGACACTGGGGGCTAGGCACCCGGGGAGGGCACAGAGGACACAGAGCTGGCACACGCCAGGTGGGGGCGTGGGTAGGGCAGCATGAGCAACACTGAGGCCACAGAGGCACAGGATGACAGTGACCTGGGGTTCAGAGGGAGGTGGAAAGGGGGAAGAGGAGCCCAGGGCCAGCCAGATGCAGGACGGGCCACCGGGGGGGGGGGGGCTTGTTCCCAATAAATACAGGGACAGGTCTCTGTGAAGGGAGGGGTCACAAGATGCAGCAGGCAGGCGGGCATGGCCTCCTCAGCTAGTTCCAGCTGCCTCTTCCCCATCACCAGGGTCGCCAGCCAGCCCTTCCTGTGAGCTGCGGGCCTTCCAGATCCTCACTGTGCGGTCACTGCAAGGCAACAGGCCACAGGATGAAGTGGGAGAGGCCCCAGGGATCACTGCATAGACAGCAGGCCACATGAGAGCCTGGGATGGATCAGGGGACTGACTCCTCCCCAGGACTCCTCCTGTAGCCATCTGTGTGGGGCCTCTGACAGGTGTGGACGGTCCCTGTGCTCCAGGGGAGTCCAACAGGTGTCAGGGGCCTGGCCTGAGCTCTTAGGAGAGAGCAGACATCGGAGAGTAGGCATCCGCCCAGGCCTGGCTTGAAGCCTGCACACACACTCAGGAAAACAAGGATATGGGGGGTGGGGAGATGGGCAGAGACAAGGCACCAGATGTGCAGGTCTGAGGCCCAGGGGGCCCAGTTTCAGTTCCCTGCCTGGCATGAGCTACAGCTGAGCTGCAGAGCTCTTTCCTTCCTGTCCCTCTATAAAAAGAGCCCCCTCCAGAGAGGGCTCCATGCAATGGCCAGGGTGGCAGGGGTGTCCTGGCAGAGGTGCCGTGGGCATGCTTAGGACTGGGGGTGAGCTGGTGGGCAGAGCACCCTAGACAGAGGGCATGGTGGTCTGACTCACCCACCTGGCTCTGCTCCCAGGGTGCATGAAAGGTAAGGGGGGAGAGAAACCCTAGCACCATGACTCTTGGCTTTGGTGTGAGTGGGTCAACCCATGCCCTTATAACAAGTGCTAACTGGCCTCTCTGCTATTTCAGTCTTTTGTCTCTTTGAGAGACAGAGAAGAGAGATGCCACAGTACAGGGGGTGGAAGCAGGACTTGAACCCAAGGCCCTGGCATGGTTGGGTGTGTGCTCTACCCACTGAGCTTCCTCCCTGCCCTGGCAAGTGGTAAACTAATCCCCCAGCCTATCCTGGGGGCTTGTCCTGGTGAAGCAGAGGTTGCCAGAGGATGCCACCAGCCCCTGGTGGGAGGGGGCCTAAGGGGTGCTGTGGTGGGTGGTGGGCATGGACACCCATCCCTGGCCCCAGCACTTACTCAGCGGCAGTGAACACGTGGGTGGTGTTGCGGCAGATGGCATTGATGGGGCTATCGTGGGCACGGACCTCCCCCAGCAGGGAGCAGGTGTCGGCGTCCCAGAGCTTCAGCAGGCCCCCGCGGCAGCCGCTGAGCAGGGCTGGGGGGCTGGGTAGCACTGCCAGGGCGCACACCCAGTCCTTGTGGGCGTTCGGGACTTGCTGGACCAGAGACGGGAGACGGGAGACAGGATGGCCACCTGTCAGGGCCTGGTGCAGAGAGCCAGCCACCCGGCCTCGGCCAGCAGTGCCCTCCCTCCCTTCCTCCCTCTCTTCTTTCCTCCCTCCCTCCTTCTCTCAGACTTGAGGGCTGGTACCCAGGAAGCCTCTCTGTCATTGTGGCGGGGAGAACCCAGTACCACCCCATTCCAGCCTTCAGTCCAGCTTTCAGCCTCTCTGGCTCCCAGCCTCCAGCCTCCCCAGTCCCCCATCCTCAGCCCCAGCCTCCCTAGTCCCCCATCCCCCATCCTTAGCCCCAGCCTCCAGCCTCCCCAGTCCCCTGTCCCCCATCCTTAGCTCCAGCCTCCAGCCTCCCTGTCCCTCCCCCCAGCCTCCTTAGCCCTGCACCTGAAGCAGGTCTTTCTGCGCCAGGTCCCACTTCTTTATCCCATTGTCCCGGGAGCCACTGAAGAGCTGGTCACCCTGGATGGCCAAGGCCTCGATGCCATCATAGTGGGGGGGCTCAAAGTTGTGTGTGGGGCTCACGGCACCCAGAGCCCCCTCAGCCACCTCGAACATCTGGGGAGGGAGCAGAAAGAGGGCCTGAGCTCAGGGCTGCAGCCCCCAGAAAGGGCACTCCAGGGTCACTCCACTGCTCCACTTGCTCTTAGGAGTGCTGGGAGCCCCACTCCACATCCTTCTATACCTGCCTGTATGGAGGGGCACCCTGGGGGCAGAGCCAGTCAGGTGGCTCAGGCACCCAGCACCCTTCAGGGGCAGCTCTCCCTCTTGGGGATTGGGGTGGGGGTCTCGTGCCAAGGGATGCAGTCCAAGGCACCCACAGGCACCCCACAGTGAGGCCTCCTGGTTCCTGCTGTGTCTCCACCCCCCAGCACCCCAAAGGCCCTCAGCCCTGGCCCCACCCCTGCCCCCAGCAGGGACACTTTCCTGAGGTCACAGGACTCAGAGAAGCTTCTGGAAACTCCCACAGGCAGTCTGCTGGCTCCTGGGGCTCAGGTGAAGGGGCTGCTCCCCAGTGAGGGGCCAGCCCGGCTCTGTCTGCCACCTCCTTACCTCAGGGTCCTGCTGAACCCTGGGATGGGGGCCCCACATACATCCTGCCTCCACTCACTCCTCTCAGCCAAGCCCCTCAGAGTCCTGCCTTCTCTCCTCTCCCCTCCCCTCCCCTCCCCTCCCCTCTCCTCTCCTCTCCTCTCTTTTCCCCTTCCCTCCCCTCCCCTCTCCTTTCCATTCCCAGCCCTGTCTCTCTCCCTCTCTGCCCCCAGCCCTGTCTCTCTCTCCCTATCTGCCCCCAGCCCTGTCTCTACCTCTGCCCCCAGCCCTGTCTCTCTCTTCCTCTCTGCCCCCAGCCCTGTCTCCATCTGTGTCCCCATCCCTGTCTCTCTCCACCAGCTGGGTGCTCCATCACCTCTCTCACTGCTGCCCAGGAGGCCTTGGTGTTCAGATACTGAAACAGCTGGCCTGCCAGCTTCCCGGGAGGGAGGGGCCCCTGGGTGAGAGGGAAGCAGGGCCCAGAGGAGCCTCGGGTCAGCGTACGCACCTTAACGTAATGGTCCTTGGAGCCAGTGACGATGAGGTCCTGCCCGCTGGACACCTGGTCCACGGAGAGGCACATCACAGGGCCCAAGTGTCCTGTCAGCTTCCCCGTGGACTGGAACCTGTGCATGGAGAGAGGGATGCCCCCCAGTGAGAGGCCACTCAGCATTGAGGCTGCCCGAGGAGGCTCCCTCCCCTCATGCCCCACGTCTGAGCCTCTGACACAGCGGACTGGAAGCCTGGCCAACTGCCTTGCAATGGCAGGACAAGCACCAGGTCTGACTAGTGCCTTCTCCTTCTTTTGTTTGTTTATTTATTTACTTGCCTCCAGGATCATCGCTGGGGCTCAGTACCTATCCTACGAATCCACTGTTCCTGGAGGCCATTTTTTCCACTTTGTTGTTGTTGTTATTATTGTTGTGGGTTAAGACAGAGAGAAATGGAGAGAGAAAGGGAAGACAGATGGGGAGAGAAAGACACCTGCAGATCTGCTTCACCTCCTATGAAGCGACCCTCCTGCAGGTGGGGAGCAGGGGGCTCAAACTGGGATCCTTATGCTGGTCCTTGCACTTTCTACTATGTGTGATTAACCTGCTGTATTACTGCCCAGCTCCGTTTATCTAGTTTTTATTGACACCAAAAGTATTGCTGGCGCTCAGTGCTGGGACTATAAATCCACCACTCCCAGTGGCCTTTTTTTTTTCTCTCTCTATTTTATTTGATAGGACAGAGAGAACTTGAGAGAGGAGGGGAGACAAAGAGAGAGAGGGTGAGGGAGGAAAAGAGGGAAAGGGAGGGAGAGAGGGAAAGGGAGGGAGAGACAGACATCTGCAACGCTGCCTCAGAGCTCATGTAGCTTCCCTCCTGCAGGTGGGAATCGGAGGCTCGAACCTGGATCCTTGTGCTTAGGAATGTATGCATTCTGCCAGGTGCACCCCTGTCCGGCTCCACCAGCATCCTCTGATCACAGCTAGTTTTCCTGCACTTCACGCCTGACTCCACTGCTCCCTGACAGCTCTGCCATTCTCTTTGCTTTTCTTAATTATTATTATTTTTGTTGTTGCTGCTGTTTTGCTGTCCTCTTTGGTTTAGAAAGAGAAAGGAGAGCAGGTGAGACAGCACAGCTGAGCCCCACAATTCTTGGGTTCCCCTGTGCCATCTGTGGTGTTCCCACACACTGCTGGGTGTAAACCCAGCCCTCTCCCCACCCAATACACACACACAGAAAGTGTGTGCTCCGCCTGCTGAGCCATTTATCCCTGTGCCATTGAAGCGGGGAGAGCCTAGAAATGGCAGAAGACTGACTCCCACTCGACCCAAGCACAGTCATGATGCCACTATATACCCCCCCCATGGTATGTACAGGGTCACGTTACTACAGTCTGCAGAGCCCACACGCACACATGTGTTCAGTACTGCACGTGTGCACATGCCCGCAGCAGGGGTGAGTGTATGGGCTCCAACAGTGCAGGCTGTCTCTCATGTGCTCTGAGAATACCTGGTCATGGCGTGTGGGGCCTTCTGGAAGGTTCCGAGGGCGACCTACCTCTTCAGGTCCCACATCCTGACAGTGTTGCCGGAGGCCGCGTAGAGAAAGGTGCCCGCGGGGTTGAGGGCGATCTGGTTGATCTGGTTCTCTCCTGAGGGCAGGGCTGCTGCCCGGCTGCCACCCACAGAACATGTGTCCCCCAGGCTCACCTGGCCTGAGGACCTGCAGGACACAGCCAACACATGTGTCTTCCAGAACCATTCCCAGAGAATGTGCTCAAGACAAACACTGGTGGAGCCGGGACGGCACACCAGGGGCCAGCGCAGAAAGATGTCCCTTTTTGCCATCCTTGGTGCTCTGGTAGGTATCCCTGTGTCTGTCTGTCCTCCCCGATGGCGATGGGGGTGGGGGTGGGGGCCCACTTACGTGAGTGTGCGGATGCACTTGGCCGAGTCCCGGATGTCCCACACCTTGATGTAGGAGGTGGATGCGCTGAAGACCAGGCTGGTGTCCCCACAGTACTTGATGGACAGCACGTTGCCAGGGTGGCCGCCCAGGGACATGATCTCCTGGCCCGTGACCAGGTTCCACACCTTGCAGGTGCGGTCTGCACACACGGGTCCCGTCAGCTGCTAGCAGGGCACGGCGGATCCACCTCCCCTGCCTGGGTGCTGGGACTCAGTGCTGAGGGATAGGGCCTTCCTGTGCTGCCACCCGCAGGGGACACAGGGCATGGGGACATGGGACAGGCACCTCACAAGAGAGAACTCCCCATGGGGTTAGCCCTTCCATAGGGGACAGACACCCTACAGGGAATAGGCACCCCACAGAGGATAGCCCCCCACAGGGGATACAGTCCATAGAAAATAGACTACCCCAGGAGATGGGCACCCTACAGAAGATAGCCTCTCACAGGGGAGAGGCCCTGAGGGGACAGACACCTCACAGGGAATAGCCCCCATAAGGAACAGATACCCCACAGAGGACAGGGCCTTCTCCACAGAGGATAGTCCCCCACTGGGAACAGACACCCTACAGGGGACAGACTTCCCATAAGGGAAAGACACTCTACAAGGGCCAGGGGCCCCATCACAGAGGATAGCTCCCCCACAGGGGTCAGGGCCACAGGGAACAGGCATCACACAGGGGGAGGGCCACCCCACAGGGGACAGGTCCATGGGTGACAGGACCTCATAAGTGACAGAAACCCCACGGATGAAAATACCTCCCACAGGGGACATTTCCCCACAGATGATGACCACCCAGGGCCCAGGCCACTTGGCAGGGTCAGGGTTGAGGAAACTAACCCCCATCCCTGCAGGGACAGAGGCCCACACCTGTGCTAGGTGGCCTGCCCCAGGTGATGGGGGACACTCACCTTTGGAGCCAGTGAAAAGCAAGTCATCTGTGGCATCCACACAGAGCACAGCCTTGGTGTGGCCCTGGGCCAGGTGGATGCATTGCAGGGCCGAGGGGCGCACGCCCCCCCGTGTGGCGGGAAATGGATGGATGACGCCCCTGGAGGGGACAGTGTGCATCAGGAGCCAGGCCGACACAATGCCTGCTGCCTGGCCCTGAACAGAGGAATGGAGGGACAGAGGGTGAAGGGACAGTGAGGAGGGGCAGTCAGATGACCGGGCCACTCTCACTGGGTCCCTGAGTGTGTGAAGATGTTAACTTTACAACTGGAGGTGCAGGGGGTGAGGGACAGTACTGTCACACAGGATGCTGTAGTGGACACAGCAATACTGGCACTGGGCAAAGACGGGGTGACAGGTACAGAGACCCCTGCAGAGGGTTCCTGGACAGGGGTGGCAGAGACTCTGAGCTGGTATCAGAGGTGAGAGAAAAAGATGAGGAGGCACCCTCTGACACAGAATGTTCTGGAGTTGCGGCTTGGCTATAAGCCTGGAGACATGGTGGCCCGAACACAGAGGGGAGCCAGAGGAAACGACTGGGCAGGGTGTGGGGACTCGAGCCAGTCATATGGGAGAGCAGACTCAGCCTGCACCCCCCCACTCCCATCCCACCCGTGTCCAGTTTCCTTAGAGCAGAGCACAGAGATGGAGTGCAAAGGGAGACAAGGGCCTAGGGGTGCCTGTGCTGGAGCTCAGAGGGAAGACTGCATAGCAGCTGCTGGAGCTCTGGGGACCACGAATTCCAGGCCCCACAGACAGGGAAAGAGGTGGGTGGGGATCCCAGAGATGTCTTTCTGTGAGGTCTCGGGGTCTCTGAGGATCTACAGGCCTGGGAACACTGGGGTGGGGGGCAGAGTCAGGGAGGGGACTCCGGCATCCTGAGACCAAGGGAAGAAGCTCTCTAGCAGCCTGAGGCCCATGGATGAGACTCCAGCATCCCCAGCCCAGGGAAGGGACCCCAGCATCCTGAGACCAAGGGAGGGGACCCCAGTATCCAGAGATCCAGGAGGGGGCCTCTAGCATCCTGAGACTCTAGCATCCTGAGGTGGTTTCAGCATCTAGACATAACTACTCTGGTGGGAGGTGTCCTCCTGGGAAGTGAGGGCTCTGGGTCTGACCAGTTCTCACAGCCTAAAGACGTGGCCAGAGCTCGCCTGCACCTGGCACAGACCCAGGTGTCCTGAGCCTCAGGAGCCAGCTTTGTGAGCTCCCCATTCCTGCTCACCCTAAGTGGATCCAGGAAGTGGGAACAGGCATTGGGAGCTGACCAGGAAAGTCCCTTGTAGCCAGCAGCCAGGAGCTTCCAGGCAAGACAGACAGCCACTTGTCCCCAAGGTGCACCATCAGGTAAGCCCTCATAACCAGACCAGGGCTGGTCTGTGGGTCCCCTAAGATAGGCCCTGCAGCACCCCCCATGTGTGCCCTCCAAACTCCCTCCCTGAGGGAATCTCAGCCCCATGGTGGCACAGCCTCTCTCCAGGGCCATCCTCTGGGTCCGTCTACCTGAGCTGACACACTACCCCTTCAGAGGAGCCTCGACACCCAAGATGGCATGCCAGGAAGGAGACGTGGGGGTGCCCCCAAAGTCCAGGGCATTCAGAGAAGTGTTCACAGGGGACCCCTAGCACAGGCACCAAGGCCATGACAGCAGCTGCAGACACGGCAGCTCCTTACACGCCCCATGCTCCACAGGGCTCAGTCGGGCATGCGGACTGTGCCCCATGACCATGGAGCTGCATTCCTGTGGCGGCAGCTCTGTGACCCCCGTGCAGTAAGTGGCAGCAGGAGGCTGACTGGCAGCTGCGGGCTGGCCCAGCACACCTGAGCAGCTCTGAGGAGCAGGGCAGTGGTCCCCCCACCTACCTTCTGGGGGATCTGCAGCCGGTCCCAGAAATGGCCAGACACAGGGGGGAGAGCAGAGAGGAGAGAAGGTGAGGCAGGGTGGGGGGAGAACAGAGGGCCGGCTGGCCGGGGCACTCTGAGATGCAGTTTTCCTAGTGTGCCTTGCTCTTCACATCAGCCCTCATGGAGCAAGCAGGAGGAAAGGCCTTGCAGCCTGGAGGCCTCACGCCCCACAGGAGGCTCTGGGAATAGCTGCCCTGAGCAGCAGAGCCTGGGAACTGGCCCATGGAGACTCTTGCAAAGGAGCTGCCATCACAGGGGGCGAGCGTCAGCCTCTAAGCCCTAGTGGACACAACGGCCTGCTGCTCCTACTCAAGCTGCAGTGCAGAGGCAGCCTGGACAAGCATGCAGGTGAGCATGGATGGCATGCAGGGGGGGAGGCCGCCGGGCAGGGGGCAGGTACCTGTGAGCCTCCGACAGCGAGGAGTCACTGTCGTCAGACCTACAGGGGAGAGGCAGGCGGTGAGAGGCCTGGGCTGCGGCTGAGACCATCACTGACTGGGCTACTCTGCCCACAAGCCTGGCCCTGCCAGAGCCCCGGGCAGCTGACTGTGACCCCTGTCCACCCACCTAGTCTCCCCAGAAGCCCGGGCAGCTGAGTATGACCCCTGCCCACTCACCTGGTCCACACTTCCCACCCAGAGCCCTGGGAGCTGAGTATGGCCCTGCCTACCCACCTGGTCCCCCAAAAAGACCAGGGTGTTTAGGATGACCCCTGCCCACAAGCCTGTGCCCCCCTCCCCCCAGAGCCCTGGGCATATGAGTGTGGCCCTATCAACCCACCTGGTCCCCCCAGAGCCCTAGGTAGCTGAGTATGACCCCTGCCTTCTCACCTGTACCCACTCAGAGGCTGGTAAGCTGAGTGTGACCCCTGCCCACCAGCCTGGTCCCCCCTACCCAGAGCCCTGGGCATCTGAGTGTGACCCCTGCCCACCCTGCCTAGTCCCCCAGTGCCCTGGATAGCTGAGTTGGCCCCTGCCCACCTATCTGCTCTCACTCAGAGTCCTGTGAGATGAATGTGACCCCTGCCCACCTGCCTGTCCACCCCCAACCCTGGGCAACTGAGTGTGGCCCTGCCCAGCAGCCTGATCCCCTCAAAGCCTTGGGAGATGTGGCCCTGCCTACCTGGCCTTGGGGGTAGGGTTCCTGCATCCTATCACAGAGGCTGTCTTCCTCAGGGCTACATACACAGGTGGGGGGGCCAGAGGCTGAACACCTCAGCTCGACCTTCTCCAGACCTGAGAAGGCCCAACTTGGTTACCTGGATCTCTAGGGCCTTGACACCACACATGTTCACACACAGGACAGCACACGGATGGGAATGTGGGGCCTCCACTACCCCTGTCTCAAGGGCAATGGGCTTGCTTGAGCTCCCATGCCTTCAGAGAGGGCCAGAGGCTTCTGGGAGGAGCCAGACAGGTCAGAGCAGGCGTGTTATCCTGCTGAGAAGCCCCTGTCAAGCCTGATTAGGGGTCAGAGGGGCAGCAGGTGCCTGTAGCCCTTCACAGCCAAGTGAGTTGAGGGCAACAGCTCACAAAGGAGTTCAGGATGGGATGGTGGGGCTCTGAGCAGATGGTCATGGTTCTCAAACTTTATGGAGAGGGGTGCCGCCAGGCTGTCTGAGGTCAGGGGCACACCTCCCACGGCCAGAGCCAAGGGCTCTACAGTGACAGGCCAGAGTTTCCTGGCTATCCTCCGCTCTACAGACAGAACTTGGGTGGGAAAGGCCCCCTCAGGGACACCTGCTGAAGATGAGGATGCCTGCTGAAGATGAGGATGCCTGCTGAAGATGAGGATGGCCATCAGCTGAAGGACTATGTGAAGTGGGAGTGAGGTGCTGCACCCCAAGCTGGGCAGGTGGCAAAGACCTCAGGACACTCATCTCCTCCTGGCACCCGGTACCCCACACACCTCCCTCCATAGGAGACGGAGAGGAAGAGACCAGACAGCATGTGGGGCCTGGGGCCATGCTGTCAATGGGAACACAGACAAGGTCTGCACCAACCCAGGACTGTGTTCCCTCAAGTGGGGGATGGCTGCTGTCACCTCTAGTACCCACCCCAACCTCCCTCCAAGGACATGTGTGTTGGGGGTCAGAGGACTCTGGGACACACACAGATTCCCCCCTCCCCCCCATGCTCCAAAGAGCTTGTGGAGGAACAGGGAGTGGGCTCAGCAGGAAGGCAGGTTCCTACCACTGCCTGGCTCCTGCCTCACTGGACAACCCAGTGAAGGGACACAGAAAGGCAGCCAGGCCCACAATGTGTGTGTGTTGGGGGGGCCGGTGCTCCATCCTGGTGAGAGGAGACTTACTTATCCTGCTGTAGGGAGGTGCTTCCCTGGGATATGGTGAGGCGGTTAAACACATTCAACTCATTTCGGGGCCGGCATGGCGGGGAGGGAGGAGGCGACAGACTGGCCTCTGAGGTCCCCGAGTCTGAGCTGCTAGAAAGAAGAGCAGTCTGTAAGTGGCTAGGGGGACAGGGGACACATTAAGACACAGGCTCTGCCATGGCTCTGTAGTCCCTTCCTCTTAAATATCTGTTTCCTGATACCAGTCTCCCTGTAAGTGATTGTGATGCCTGGACGTTTACAGTGAGGGGGAGTGGGAGGGAGGCTTCCATGTCTCACTCAGCCTGGGGCTGGGCCAGTGTGGGGCATGCCTGGTGGGGGGGCTGTCATGGCCACAGAGCATAGACAGAAGCCTCTCCCCTAAGACTTGGCCTCAAGCTGCACAGAAAGCTCAGCAAGTAGGTCACTTGCTTTGTTTCGCATGAGACTCTGTCCCTAGGACCACAGGGGAGGCACTAGGGTACTAGGGGAGGCTCCTGTGCTGATATGTCTCTCCCTACCCCTGTCTCTCTCTCTCTGAGTGAGAAAGTGGCCCAGAGTGGCAGATGGCACATGTGGGAGGCCCTGTCACCATACAAAGGAAGGAAGGAAGGAAGGAAGGAAGGAAGGAAGGAAGGAAGGAAGGAAGGGAGGGAGGAAAAACTCAGCTCCTGACACTGAGAGATGGCTGGCAGGACACTGTCTCTCCCAAGTATGTTCCAGCCTCTGACACAGGAGATGGGGGGACAAGACCCCGTGTCTTATGGGGAACTGTGGGCCAAGCCCCTTGTGTCTGTGGGAGTGACTCTCCCCTGACATGAAGGGCTCCTGAGGGAATGCAGCCAGGCATCAGAGAGGCCAGTCCTGCAGCCGAGAGAACTGAGGGGCCAGACCAGTGAGGAGGAACCCCCACAGCCTGCAGAGAGGGGCCTACCAGCCCATCCCCTCACCATCCAGGGTCAGCCTGCCACTCTGGGCCACTTTCTCACTCAGAGAGAGACAGGTAGGGAGAGACATCACAGCACAGGAGCCTCCTCCAGTGCCCTAGTGCCTCCCCTGTGGAGCCCAGGCCTCATGTGAGGCAAAGCAAGTGACCTACCTGCTGAGCTTTCTGTGCAGCCTGAGGCCAAGTCTTAGGGGAGAGGCTTCCGCCTGTGCTCTGTGGTTGTACAGCCCCCCACCGGGCATCCCCCCAAACCACTGCATGCGTGTGTGACCGCCAAGCCCCCAGGACAGCTTCCCTCAACCCAGCCCCAGCCAGAGCCGTCCACGTGGGAGTGGGGGGGGCAGCCCGGTGGTCAGCACACTCACTGCTTCTGCTCCTTGGCCTTGGCCCGCTCCACCTTCTCCAATGCCTTTCTTCTGCTTGTTGGGGAAGGTTCCGGAGCTCGCCTTTCTGACAGAGAAGGCTGCCTGGAGCTGAAAGGAGAAAGAGATTCAGTGCTCAGCTCGTTTCAGATAGAGAAGGTAGCTTGCTGGTGGGTGCTCAGCCTCAGATCTCAGGAAGACAGTGACTGGAATGCCAGGAGAAAGCTGACTGGGAAACACAGCCTAACGGCAGGACCAGAGAGCCAGACACGGGCCTTTCTGTAGGTGGGCGTTGCCCATGTGGTTTTTGGTCAGCAGCCTCACCAGAGACAGGCAGATTCACTCTTTAAGTCTTAGCATGCAGCTACAAAAGACATTTTATTTTATTCTTATACCTGTTAAGATAGCAAGGAACTGAGAAAGGGAGATAGAGGAAAGACACCAGCAGACCTGTTTTCCTGCTCATGAAGCATCTCTCCTGTAGGTGGGGAGAGAAAGCTTAAACCCCGGTCCTTGGGCATGGTACCATGGACACTCAACCAGGTGCACCACCACCTGGTCCCTGAATATTTTAAATATAAGTGCTTGATCAGAGTTGTTTTTTGCTTAAATAATACCTTTACATTTTTTCATAAACAAAGATACTCATTCAAAAAAAATCTGAGGTGCCAGGCAGTGGCACACCTGGTTAAACCGCACACATTATAGTGTGCAAGGACTGGGGTTCAAGCCCCTGGTCCCCACCTGCAGGGGGAAAGCTTCATGAGTGATGAAGCAGGGCTGCAAGTGTCTCTCTGTCTCTTTCCTCTTTATCTCCCCCTCCCCTCTCAATCTCTCTGTCTCTATTCAATAATAAATAAATAAAATTTAAGAAAAAAGAAAGGAAAAAAATCTGAATAAGAGAAATATAATTTAGTTAATATTTGGTCACGAGACTACAGATAAGCAAAAAACAAAACAAAAAAACCCTACTAGTATTCTTACCAGTAGCTACAAAAATCTTAGTAGCAAACTAATGTTGACTTGTTATAAATCTTAAACATTAACTAGTGACTATGTGATTAGAATTTTAAAGCTGTAATTTCTGGGGCTGGGGCATGGCGCACCTGGTGGAGCACACGTTATCATGCTCAAAGACTCAGGTTCAAGGCCCTGTCCCCACCTGTGGGGGAAGCTTCTAGTGGGAAAGCACTTCAACCGGCATCTCTCCCTCTCCTCTCCCAGTTTCTTTTCTTTTCTTTCTTTCTTTTTTTAACTATTTATTTATTCCCCTTTGTTGCCCTTGTTGTTTTATTGTTGTAGTTATTGTTGTTGTTATTGATATCATTATTGTTGGACAGGACAGAGAGAAATGGAGAGAGGAGGGGAAGACAGAGAGTGGGAGAAAAAGATAGACACCTGCAGACCTGCTTCACCGCCTGTGAAGCAACTCCCCTGCAGGTGGGGAGCTAGCGGCTTGAACTGGGATCCTTACGTTGGTCCTTAAGCTTTGCGCCACCTGCACTTAAGCCCAGCTCCTCTTTCAGTTTCTCTCTGCATATGAAGAATGAATAAGTATATTTTAAAAAAGAAAGACTATAAATTCTGTGTATGGCACTAATAAAGTTTTAATGGGAGAAAAGAAATATGCTAAAATATTATTTTAATAATAATATCAATTATTTTGATAATAATAGCAACAATCCAAGAAAAATGCACTAAAGAATAAGAAGTCCCAATACGGGCATGCAAAATTCCTTTTTTTTTTTTTCTGCCTCCAGGGTTATCGCTGGGGCTCGGTGCCTGCACTACGAATCCACTGCTCCTGGAGGCCATTTTTCCCATTTTTGTTGCCCTTCTTATTGTTATTGTTGTTGGATAGGACAGAGAGAAATCAAAAGAAGAGGAGGGGAGAGAGGGGAAGAGAAAGATAGACACCTTCAGACCTGCTTCACTGCTTGTGAAGCAACTCCCCTGCAGGTGGGGAGCCGGAGGCTCAAACTGGGATCTTTATGTAGGTTCTTGCACTTTGTGCCATGTGCACTTAACCTGCTGTGCTACTGCCCAGCCCCCAAAGATCCCTCTTTAAAAGGGAAAACTCACAGCCTGGGAGATAGCCCAGCTGACAGAGCACAGAGACTTGCATGCCTAGGGGCTCTGGTTCCTGGCATCATATGTACTGGGGTGGTTTCAGTAATAGAATAAGTATCTTTTAAAAAGTGAAGACTAGATGTGATTCAGAGTGGCATGTCTGGGTTTGTTGACTACGGAGGATCACAGGGTCACAGCTAAGGGCAGAGCTCACGGGCAGAGCTCACAGGCAGTGCTCAGTGCAGGGCTAGGGCTGGGCTCAGGGCAGGGCTCAGTGCAAGGCTTAGGTCAGGGCTCATGGGTAGGGTCTGAGGCAGGGCTCAGTGCTGGGTTCACTGCAGGGTGACCAGCATCTGGTTTGGCATGACACTGGCAGGCAGATAGGTCATACGGAGGAGAGAGATGCACCCAGGTGTGAAAGAGGAGGAGTTACCTGTGTCTCATTCCATACTCAGATGAGAGGCTCCAGGTCTCCTCCTCTGAGCCCTGTGGTCTCCATGACCCCCTACCTGCCCCCGCCAGTTCCCTATGCCCCTCACATGCATTCAAGGAATGTCTCTGCATGCAGACCCACAAGCACACTTCAACCTGGAGGTATGAACTCTCAGACACACAGCTGCACACAGACACACATACACACAACACACAGGA
This sequence comes from Erinaceus europaeus, assembly GCF_950295315.1. NCBI lineage: Eukaryota > Metazoa > Chordata > Mammalia > Eulipotyphla > Erinaceidae > Erinaceus > Erinaceus europaeus. The sequence goes on from NC_080168.1 coordinate 67,370,553, forward strand.
GTCAACATATAAGCATGAACACTTGGGCATGTACACATACACACATTGTCCTGTGCAGGGAAATCTCTCTGCCCTCAGCATGACAATGAGCTAGGGAATAGGAGGTTGTGCATAGGTCACAGGTGGCTCACACACTGGGGCGAGAGACTCACGCCGCCACCTGCACACACCTGGCACCTCTCTTGGCAGCAGCTCACTTGGGCAGTGTGCTGTTCTGCTCTGTGTGAGGCCCGGGCTGGAGCCTCAGAGAAGGAAGCTTCAGTGCTGTGGCCTCTTTTCCTCTTTTCCTCTTTGTCTCGAATTTTTTTAAGCACAATAATAAAAGAACACTTCTCAGGGAGTCAGGTGGTAGCGCAGAGGGTTAAGTGCAAGTGGCACAAAGTGCAAGGACCGGCAATAAGGATACTGGTTCGAGCCGTTGGCTCTCCACCTGTAGGGGAGGCGCTTCACAAGCGGTGAAGCAGGTCTGCAGGTGTCTATCTTTCTCCCCCTCTGTCTTCCCCTCCTCTCCATTTCTCTCTGTCCTATCCAACAACAACAACATCAATAACAACAATAATAACTACAACAATGAAACAAGGGCAACAAAAGGGAATAAATAAATAAATATTAAAAAAATAGAACACTTCTCCAAAGGACCACAAGGCTGTGCTGCCTGCCCAGCTCAGACACAGAGCCAGTGTAGGGCTGAAGGCTCTGACTTGGAGGGCAGCTCAGGGACTTTGCAGGAGGCTTAGCAGAGACATAACCCTCGCTCAGCATGGGGCCCTGGGCTGGACAGGGTGGCAACATGGGCAGTGTGTGGGGGGGATGTGTGTGTGTTGTGGGGGGAGTTTGGGGACAGTGGGATGGCACTGTGATGTCCGCAAGCCCCCCTCAGGACACAGACTAGAACAACAGGTCAGGGAGGCCAAGCAGGTGTCAGGCCTGTGCTGAGAAGTGAACTGGCTTCTGCAGACCTCACAGCCCTGGGGCCTCGCCTTCATTGGCTCTCAGGCCTCACCGTGGACACAGAGAATCGTGTGTGCAGGGGGGAGGCCAGCGGGAGGGGAAGGGCAGCTCTGGCCACATGCAGGGCCGGGCATGGCAGGCGGTGGTGTTAGTGCTGGACTTACAAGCTGCCCAGCCCAGTGGTGCGGCCAGCGGGTGTCTCAGGCTCCCCTGAAGGGGCTGGTGGCTCCTGTCCGTGGGGGCCAGATGTTGGGGCATCCCCAGTGGGGGGTTCAGCGGACTCGCTGTCAGCATAGAGCAGCTCCATCTGAGTGGTGGTCCTCCTCCGTGCCTGCAGGGGGCAGAGGTCAGAAGTCGGGGCATGGTCAGGGATGCTCAGGCCACAGGTGGCACAGGCAAGAGGAGCTACAGCCACTCAAGCCCAGAGGGACAGAGGCCAGGTGACCTGTCCCCAAGCTGGGCTGCATCTGTCTGTCTCTCCTGTCCCCAGAGGCAGGCCTGCAACTGTCTGTCTGTCCTGTGCCAGAACATTGGCCATGGCTGGCAGCTGTCCTAAGAGTGGGTTGTGACAGGCGACTCAGGCTACCTCGAGACACTAGTGAAAGCAACATGAGTGGTGTGCACCTAAAAGCACAGAGAACGGAAGGACTTCACACTGGCCAACAGGATGGAGTCTGCCGTCAGTGCCGTGAAGCAGCCCCCTCTCCGAGCCCTGGGCTCCACCATCACCACTAACCTGGGGTACCAGGAGTACCCCCAGTGCCACCAGGAGCACCATCTCTAGGTACATGCCTATATCAAGGGGACAGGTCACAGGTTGGGCACCAGCCTCACCATGTTCGTGGCCGCTGAGCCAGCACCACATGGAGGGAGCTGGATGGCGATGGAGGAAGCTGCCCTGGAGTGGCAGCCTCTGTCTGACTGTATCTCTACTTGAGTGGAAAAATCATCCCAGGGCAGTGAGATCCCTCTTGGCCGGCTGCACAATGGAGTCAGTGAATAAAGCTCGTGTATGCTCAGAAGGGACCAGAGGCCTCAGGGGCTCTACTGCACTCATGCCTGCCCCTTCCCGAGTCCACAGGGGCCCATGGCCTCGTGAGCAGCATTGGGGAGCGGGAAGGGGGTTGTCAGCCATACACTCAGCAATCCTTACCTTACTTTTGGGTTTCACCTCCCCGCAAAGCTTCATGAGGTCTGAAGACAGTGAGCTATGAGCAAAACCAACAGCCAGGGGGTTAAAGGGAGACTACAGCCAGACACTCAGACCCTCATGTCTGGCTCAGGAGCCATCGGAAAGGGCCCCGTCCCCTGGGCATGGACTGCACTAGCTGCTTCTTATTTATGTACTTAGTTATTGCCACCAGGATGTTGCCAGGGGTCAGTGCCAGTGCTATGAACCCATTGCTCTTGGCAGCCATTTATTTCCTTTTACTTTTAAATATGTCATGACTTTAAAAAATATTTTTACTTAGCTAATGTTGGTTTATTAAACTATATATTTTTTAATATTTTTGTTTATTTATTATTGGATAGAGACAGAGAGAGGTTCAGATGGGAGGGGGAAATAGAGAGAGAAATACACAGAGACACCTGCAGCCCTGCTTCACCACTCATGAAGCTTCCCCCTGCAGGAGGGGACCAGGGTCTTGAACCTGGGTCCTTGCACATGGTGATGTGTGCACTCTACCAGGTAAGACCCCACCGAGCCCCCAGGGTTGCACTAGCTTCTGTGGTGGCCAAGGTGACCCACAGGCCTGTCACTTGGCCTTAAAGCCCAAAGCGGCTGCTGAGATAAAATGGTGACACCCTCAGCCACCGGTCACACCCCTGAAGGAAGGGTCTCACCTGCCATCAGCTCCCGGGCTGTTCAGAGGAGCATCTTCGTCTGTGCTGTCCTCTGCATTTTCTGAAAGAAATGTGCAGGGGGAGGTGTTATCCTCATATCTCTGTGGGGATAGTCCCGACCACCTCTGCTGAGATTCACATGGAAACGTAGACATGACTGCTTGCACATAGGCTCTGTGTGAGACAGAACCGAGACCCTGGCAGCAGGTGGGAGGGGGTAATGTGGCTGCCAGCTGGCGTGGCCAGGATGGGGGTGATGAGAGTGTGCATGTCTCATGCTTCACGAAAGGAAGCCCCAGGGTGGGGTGGAGGAGGGGCTGCAGAACGTGCCTTTCCTGGGACAGCCAGAGGAGGCTGCAGGTGGAGGTGGGTGTGTAGCATGGCACCCCTTTTTTTGAATGGTGTGTGACAGAGAAAGTGGAGTGGGGACTGGGAGCCACAGGGCACTTCCCAAGTGGGGTGAGAACACCTGGGTGCAAGGACACTGTTGGAGAACGAAGGGGTACAGGGACACAGGGCAGCCAGGAGAGCGGGGCAGGGTGGAGCAGGCAGTAGGGACTGCGCCTCCAGGCAACCAGTGCTGGGGACAGGACCAAACGGAAGCTGCTTGGATCATTCCAGACACTGAAGCTCATCACCAATGAACCACATGGCTGTTAGTGAGAGCAAGGCGGTTCCTGTGACCCCTTAACCTTCTGGTTCTCCTGCCACACCCTCATCTCTGTAGGAGCCCCTTCGGCCCTGCCCAGCCAGTTCTGCAGGACTGGAAAGCCCTGGACAATCCAGCAGTCCTGACAGGACTGACCTGTGTGGGCAGTGTCCTGACCCCCTCACCCAGGGCTATAGTTCAGAGGCACCAAGTTCAGGATGTGGAAAGTGGGTGACAGGAAGATATAACCTGGTGGTCCCCAGGTGAAAGCCCTGATGTCACCCTCTCTCATTCCCCAGTGATGCCCTCAGCCTCAGGAAGCCCTTGGTACAGCTCCCATTGGCCTGCAGCATGGCCTCACTGGACAGGACTTCAGTTCACCGTTGCTCGAACCGGGATCCTTACACCGATCCTTGCACTTTGTGCCACGTGCGCTTAATTTGCTGTGCTACTGCCCAACTCCCATCTCTATTCTTTTTTATTTTTTTTTCCTCCTGGGTTATCACTGAGACTTGGTGCTTGCACTACGAATCCACTGCTCCTGGAGGCTTTTTCCCCCTTTTGTTGCCCTTATTGTTTATCATTGTTGTTATTATTATTGTTGTTATTGCTGTCATTGTTGCTGGATAGGACATAGAAATCGAGAGGGGAGGGGAAGACAGAGAGGGGGAGAAAAAGACACCTGTAGACCTGCTTCAACTCCTTTGAAGCGACCCCCCTGCAGGTGGGGAGCCAGGGGCTCAAACCAGGATCCGTACGCTGGTCCTTATACTTTGTGCATGTGCGCTTAACCCGCTGCACCACCACCCAGCCCCCAAAACATAGGCTATGCGATTATCTGAGTTCATATACTTAGAAAGAGAAGAGAGAGGGAGAGAGACAAAGAGAGGAGAGACACTGCAGCATTGTCCATGGAGCTGCCCCACCTGTGCCAGCTTGAACCCAGGGTATCATAGGCAGCGGGACAGATGCCCTCCCCACTGATCCAGCCCCCAGGCCCCAGCAGACACTGTGACACAGCCCTCTACTTCCTATCCCACTTGCTGTCCTCCCCTCCACTTCCCATCATTCCCCTCTACTTCCTGACTCCCCTCAATCTCTTGCCCTCCCTCTCAATCCCTTGCCTTCCCCTTCCACTTCCTGTCATCCCCCTTCCACTTCCTGGCCATCCTCTCCCACTCCTTGCCATCCCCTCCAGTTCCTGTCATCCCCCTCCACTTCCTGTCCTCCTTCTCTACTTCCTGTCCCCCCTCCATTTCCTGTCTTCTCCCTCCACTCCCTGTCCTTCCCTTCCACTTCCTGTCCTCCCCCTCTACTTCCTGGTCCCACTCCACTCCTTCTCCCCCTCCACTCCCTGCCTTCTCCTCCACTTCCTGTCTACATCCCCTACTTCTGCCCCTTCCACTTCCTGCCCTCCCCTTTACCTCTGCCCCCTCTACTTCCTGTTCACCCCTCCACTTCCTGTCCTCCTACTTTACTTCTGCCCTCCCCCTTGACTTCCTGCCCTCCCCTGTACTTCCTGCCCTCCCCTTCTATGTCTGGCCCCTTTCCACTCCCTCCCCTCCCCTTCCACTTCCTGTCCTCCCCCTCCACTTTCTGTCCTCCCCCTCTACTTCCTGTCCTTCCCCCACTTCCTGCCCTTCCCTATATTTCTTGCCCCCCATAACCTGTCCCACCCCCAGTGATCACATCAGGACTGTGCCAGTCTTCAGGGGGTCCTGATTGAAACTGGCTGTCAGCACAGACCTCTCCACACCTGCAGAGCTCGGCCACCCCTGTGTGACAGTGTCGTGGAAGCTGAGGTCAGGGCACAGGTGGCTTCTTCCTCCAGACACAGGCAGGGCTGTTCTTCCCTGCTTACTCCCCATCCCATCATGGGGGAGCAGAGAAAGAGCCCCAGGGCCAGCAGGGCTCACCAACTTCTCTGGAGCCAAGAAGAAACTATGGGAATCCCTACACTCAATCTCTAAGTACCTACCAACAGGAAAAAATATATATGGTGTTACAAACATTGTTTTCATCTGTATAAGACCCTTTGGATGGTTTTGTTCACCTTCTAATGTTAAAAAAGCATGTGCCCAACTTTACAAAAAGTAAGAACAGCTTAGAACCTACAAAGAATGCATGAGGTTAGACAACAGATGCATATGGACAGATACATTTCAGAATTAAAAAAGGTATCGATACTCCATATTCTACCCCCAAGAAAGAGAGAGAAGTGCCTATGAAGCTGGAGCTCAAATAATAAGAGACGAGTACCATTAACTGAAGCATATGCCTTAAAACATCTAAGACTTGAAGGCTGAAATGTGTGAGAAAGACAAGACTTAGCATGTTTGTGGCCATGGAGACATTTCAAAAAAAAAGATCATGCAAAACCCAGCCATCCGCCAAGGGGTGTTTAAAAACCCCACTGGGCCGCGATTAGTGAACTGGGATGATTAGTACTTCATGCAGCTCAGGACACAGAAACTGGACGTACTCACCGGAGGGCACGCTATCTAGATCTGCATGATCACGGCCGGAGGAGACAAAAAGCAAGACTCCAATCAAAACAGATTCATGTGAGGAGCTCCCACAGACAGCGCAAGACGCACCCCTTGTCAGACTAGCCAAGGAGACACTACAGCAAACACTCTTGCCAAAGTCATCTCTGCCGGGGCAGTTAGACACACAGTAGCGAGTAATAAGACTTGGTTAATGTTTTAAGTGATTGGTCACCAAGTCAGACTCTCGGTGGGGCTTGATGGGCCATAAACACTGGCCGCCTGACACCGTGAAGGGAGCCTTTCTAGACTGATGACCATTTCTCGAGGGAGGAGTCACTCCTCCCCGCAAGTGCACACATGCAATTATCAGCAGACCCTCTGCAGCAGGGAATGGGGTGGTGGTGCGCGGCCTCTCTCTCTGTCATGCAGCCACGGGGCCACAGCCCGATCCAGCCGCCTGCAGGCGCTGACCACATGCCTGCCCTCACCTTGCAGCGCGGGGCCCAGCAGCGCATCCAGCTCGGGGTTCAGCTCTGCCTTCTCCTTGAGCATGTGGAACAGAAGCTGGTTCTGTGTGGCGCTGGTTATTTCTGTTTGCTTTAGACGGCCCTCGAGAACTTTGATCTGGGCCTCCTTCTGGGCAGCTTGAAGGCCCTGTGTCCACACAGACCAAAGGGCCCCATCAGAGAGAAAGCAGGGATGTTCAACATCCTGCGGTGCTGGGCTTAGATGCAGGGCCCTGGCCTGGAAGCAACACGTTTCAAGCACTCCAGAGCACAAGAAGTACAGTAAGGGGAGTGCACAGTCCTCATATGGGGGGATCTGAGTCGGAAGTCATGGCCACCTTGCACACTGAGGCAATGCTTCCTCCAGAGGCAGGGGCACAGCTGCACTCAGAGGGCATGGTTGTTCCTGTTGGGATTTCCTTCCTTCGTTTCTTTATGTTTCTTTTTTCAGCATGAGGAATGACCCCAGGAACTCATGCATGTACAACACCATCAGGACCACTTTTTCTTTATTTTTTTCAGCACTGCTCCACCATCTGTGGTGCTTCAAGCCCAGGGCCGTGCCCTTGATGTGGGTGCTCTGCCAGGTGAGTCAAATATACACCCCAAGAGACTTGTTAACTGATTGTCTGTTTATTTAACATAAGGCTTGGGGGTGAGCTTGGGGCTCACTGGGTAGAGCACACTTGGTGCAAAGACAAGGCCCCAGGTTCAAGCTCCTGGCTCCACCTGCAGAGAGTAAGCTTCATGAGTGTGAAGCAGTGCTGCAGTGGTTTCTCTGTGTCCCTGTCATCCTCTCCCCTATCAATTTCTCTGTCTCTTTCCAAAATAAATAAATGAAATGAAAATTTTTCAGAAAATACGAGTCTTGGGGGTGTGAAGGAGTTCATCTGGCAGAGCACGTGTACACGCATGTGCACACACACACACACACACACATACACACACACTTTACCATGTGTGAGGACTTGAGCTTGAGCCAAAAGTGCTCACCTCCCTGAGCCCCATGGACAGGAAGTACTCACCTCCCTGAAGCCCATGGACAGGGAGTGCTCACTTCCCAGAGGCCCATGGACAGGAAGTGCTCACCTCCCTGAGGCCCATGGACAGGGAGAGCTCACTTCCCAGAGGCCCATGGACAGGAAGTGCTCACCTCCCTGAGGCCCATGGACAGGGAGAGTTCACTTCCCTAAGGCCCATGGACAGGAAGTGCTCACCTCTCTGAGGCCCATGGACAGGGAGAGCTCACTTCCCTAAGGCCCATGGACAAGAAGTACTCACCTCCCTGAGGCCCATGGACAGGAAGTACTCACCTCCCCGAGGCCCAGGGACAGGAAGTGCTCACCTCCCTGAGGCCCAGGGACAGGAAGTGCTCACCTCCCTGAGGCCCAGGGACAGGAAGTGCTCATCCTACCTTGCTAATGCCCATGGAGAGGAAGTGGTCCAGCAGGTAGCGTGCCTCTGTCAGAGTGCAGGCATTGATAATGGCAGCAACATCCAGTGTGTCCCCTTCTTCCTGTCAACAGCACAGAGGACACCATATTTAGAGGGAAGCAGAAGCCATGCCTCCTTTGCTTGTGTGAGGGCACCCCAAACTGACTGCCCAGAGTGAAAATGTGGGGCCAGCCCAAGGAACCCATGACCCAGCTGGGAAGACAGGGTAGAACAGCCAGAAAGTCCTGGCAGACCCTGATATGACCTCACATGTCACCTGGGCACATGGTGCCATGCAGAGCAGAGGCCCAGGCCCAGGCCGCTCCAGTCAAGGCTGCCATGGACTCTAGATAGATTCCAGGAGCCACGGAGTCCCATTGGGGACCTATTTTATCTTGTGAGAAGTCTCCCTGCTGCTCTCCATGGGGGCTGTGCCAACTATACTCACACCCAATGGTGTGGAGAGGTGAAATGGCTCAGCTTACACCCACACAGCTGGATGAATGGACACCCATATGCCCCGAATCCACTAACTAGCTAAGTATGTGGCTGACCAATGCAGTTTAAGCCCAGGACTCTGGGACCAGACTGGGGAAGCACCCACACACATGTACACAGGCTGTGGCCCCACCCACCTTGGCCTCCTCCATCTGCATGATGTTGGCCTGGCAGTCGGAGATACTGTCATTGATGTAGTCAATGTTGGCTGTGAGGGCCTCCAGCTCCTCGCCCAGCTGCACTGCCTGCCTCTCGCCCACGCCGCCCTCCTGTGTCAGCCGCTCCCGCCTCCTGGACAGCTTCTCCCGCCGTCTGGTGAGCTCCTCTCGTTGCTGCGGATGACAGGGGTTGGGTTTAAGGACACGGGCTGGAGCACGGGCGTGAAGGCCTGAGCTGGCAGACTGGAGGAGCAGCATGGAAGCTGGGTGGGGGGCTGGGGGTCAAGGAGGCAGGTGGCCAGGGACCAGGGGCCAGGAAGCAGGGATCAGGTGGGGCGCCCACCGTGAGCAGCCGCTCCATGTCAGCCTCCATGCTGCAGATGGTCATCTTCTGCATGACCACATCTGACACGCGGCGCTCCAGCAGCTGCCACTTGGCACGAGCTGTCCTGGACACGAAGGAGCGGCCGGGGACCTTGTGCTGTGGCCTCTTCCTACAGAGATGCCCCATGAGCGCCAGGTGGGGAGCTGGGAGAAGCCCCATGGGTGCTCAGGTAGCGGGGGTACTAGGAGGAGCCTCGTAGGTGCTCAGGTAGGGGGAGCTGGGAGGAGTCCTGTGGGTGCTCAGGTAAGGGTGCTGGGAGGAGCCCCGTGGGTGCTCAGGCAGGGGGGTGTTGGGATGAGCCCCATGGGTGCCCAAGCAGGACACACTACCTGACTTCTGAGCAAATGCATCTATACTGGGACCAGCCCAGGGGGACCCCAGGAACGGCCTCTACTGTGGGGAGGCATCTAGGCCCAGAGATGCCAGTGAGGGGTGCCAGAGATGACAGGGCTCCAGCTCAATGTCTGTTGGTGGAGTCAGGCCCCTCCAGGATGACTACACTGCCATATTCAGACAGAGCAGGAGAGGGAGAACCACAGCCCCCAAGCTTCCTGTGGTGTCAAGAGACCACCAATGAGGATCCGGGGATAGACAGTGCCAGCAGAGGCAAGGTGGGGGCCCTCCTGGGTGAGCCGTCTCTCCAGCCCACTGGACCTACAGACAGGTAAGTGCCCTTTCAGGCACCCTGCTGGCCACTGGAATCAGAGTAGCAGCAGACATCTGCATCAGGGCTGACCCGGCAGGGACCCTGGGATCCCCAACCCCCAGGCTGACCTGGCTCCATTGGCTGTGGCTGAGGGCAGAGCCGCCACCCTCACCACAGGGACCCGGGCTCTGGATGGGGTGCCAGGCTCTCCAGCTGCCCCTGGACCCGCCTCCTGCGCAGGGGCCTCAGTCATGCTGGGCTTCCGGGACACCTTCCCTGCCACCTTGTCTGACATGGGCCGCACCTGGCGTCTCAGCGCCGTCACCTGGGGACAGATAGATGAAGGGACAGCTGGCTGGGGTCTGGGGGGCCAGGGCATGGAAGTCTCTGCCCCTCACCCCATACAACCCTACCTGTGAGAGGGACAGATGGATAGCTGGCTGGGGTCTATCTGTCCCCCATCCATGAGAGGAATAGATGGTTGGCCAGTTTGCAGGGCCCAGGGCCTCAGAGTCTCCACCCCCACTTCATACCCCCACTTGGGGGGGACAGACAGATGGACAGACAGCTAGCCAGGGCCTGAGGGGCCAGGGCCTGGGAGTCTCTGCCCCTCACCCCCACACACTCCTACCTGAGTGGGACAGATGGGCAAATAGCTGACCAGGGTCTGAGGGCCCAGGGCCTCAGAGTCTCTGATTATGCCTCACACCCCCACCCGTGGGAGGGACAGTCAGATAGCTAGCTGGGGTCTGAGGGGCCAGGGCCTCAGAGCCTCTGTCCCCATTCCACACCCCTACCTGGGGAGAACAGACAGACTCCTGGCAGGGGCCCGTAAGGGCCAGGGCCTCAGAGCCTCACCTCTTCCCTAGACACACACACCACCCTGCCTGCCCACCACCTGCCTCTTCTGTCTTGCGCCGCAGAACCACCTCCTGGTTTCTCTTCTGCGCCTCCAGAAGCCGGAGCTGATGCTACAACATGATGTTTGAACACGTGTGGGCACAGTGAAGCAGGAGGACAAGGCAGCCCCATCCGGCCCCTGCTCTGGGGGATGCCTCAGGAGGGGGCTGAGGAGACGCTCTGCTCCTCAGGACCAGGGACCCTCAGCAAGTGCATTGGAGAAAGGGGATGATGACCAAGAGGCCCTGAAAGGCCACAGCAAAGTTGCAGCTGCCCATGGCTGACTGGTCACTGCACCCTGGCTGCTCCTGGGTGCCCACCAGCATGACCTCCTATAAGGGCCTGGGCACATGTGCTGCCCCACTCCGACTCGCAGGCATCTGCTCTAAACTCCCCAGAAACCCAATGCCCCTAATATGCAGATGTCCCCATACAGTGACTTTTTTTTTCCTCTAGGGTCATCACTGGGGCTCAGTGCTGGCACTACGAATCCACTGCTCCTGGAGGTCATTTTTTTCCCATTGGATAGGACAGAGAGGAATTGAGAGAGAAGGGGAGATAGAGAGGGAAGAGATAGAGAGACACCTGCAGACCTGCTTCATTGTTTGTGAATCATCCCTTTTTGCAGGTGGAGACCTGGAGATTCAAACCTGGGTCCTTACATGGGTCTTTGCATTCCATACTATGTGTGCTTAACCAGGTGCACCACTGCCTGGCCCCCTGCAACTTTCCTCTCTTTGGTCCATATCTTAGTTCGAGCTCAGGCACACAGCATCACTAAGGCAGAGGATACGGGAGTGGTTGCAGCCCCCTGCTGGGCTTCTTTTAGGGACGTTAGGCTAATATTCTAGGGACAGTGCCAGAGCCTTCTGCAGGTAGGCTATCTCTGGATCGCTCTGAAATCACTGTTTTTTCTCAGCTAACACTCCCCGAGACACCCAGCTGGTCTCTGCTATTTTCCCCCTTCTCTTCTAGAAAATGAGTCTCTGGGGGCCGGGTGGTGGTGCACACATATCATTAACACATATAACTAACCAGGTGGTTAAGCACACATATCACCATGCACAAGGACCCGAGTTTGAGCCCTGTTTCCCCACCTGCGGGGGGACACTTCATGAGTGGTGAAGCAGGTCTGAAGGTGTGTCTCTGTCTATCTCCCTCTCTATTTCCCCCTCTCCTCTCAATTTCTCTCTGTCCTATCAAATAAAAATGGGGGGGGGGGCAAAAGGAAAGAAAGAAAGAAAAATGGCCATTGGGAGCAGTGGATTTATAGCGCAGGCACCAAGCCCCAGCAATAACCCTGAAGGCAAAATAAAAATAAAACAAAATAAAATAAGATTAAAAGTGAATCTCCAGTGTACACATTACAGTGAACAAGAACCTGGATTCAAGCTCCTAGTCCCCACCTGCAGGGGGGAAAGCTTCACAGTGGTGAAACAGGGCTGTAGGTATCTCTGTCTCTCACTCCCTGCTATCTCCCCTCTCAATTTCTCTCTGTCTCTATCCAATAACAAATTAAAGAAAGAAAGAGAGAAAGAGCACTTGAGAATGAGTCTCCAGTGTAGTAAGTGATGACGTTGTCTTATCTCCACGAGCTTGTAAATTAGCAGCCCACAGCCAAACACTGAGTGTCATGGCATAAACCCAGTGCCCATGTTTAACCCAACTCTGTATCTGATCCCCAGCTATGAGGACCCCCTGCCCCCTCACAGGGGTGAGATACCCCACTCACATCTCGTTTACGCTGATCCTTCTTCAGCTGGGCAATTTCTCGGTTCCTTCTGGATTCATTCAGCCGGGCCTTCTCCTGCTCCTCCTTCATTTGCTTCATGAGGCGGACCTAGGACAGGGGAGTAGATACAGCTGTGGCCTCAGCCACCGCACAGACAGACAGGGGTGGGACAGGCCCTAGGGTGTGGCTGGGCGGGTACACGTGCTCTGCTGGCCACCTCTGCTCCAGTGCTCCCCCCGCAGTGGGCTGTCCTCCCTGCACTGCCACCTGAGCTCAGTCTACCTGCCAGGTGCAGGTGTGTCCCCTATGGGGCTGCCGTCCCTGTCAGCACTGTGGGATGAGCCATGATGGTGACTTAAACCTGAGTGACAGGCACTCACCCAACCCTCAACTTCCCTGAGAACACAACCAGCCACGGGACCACCCACCCCCATGAAAAGGTGACCCACCCGAGGCCGCATGCAGAGACTGGCATTGGCCCACAGAGCTGTCCCTCCCCCAGACCCAGAGCTAATCCTCCCCTGTCCCCAGAGGCTGCCCTCCCCTACTCCCAGAGCCCTCCCACCTTGGTCTTCTTCATCTCGGCCACGTCTTGCTGCAGCTTGTGCAGCTGCCGCTCATGCTGGGACTGGCTCCTGAGTAGCCGTGCATGCTCCTTCTGTGCCGCCTGCAGCCGCTGCAGCTCCTTGTTCATGGCCTGCAGCTTCTTCTCGTACTCAGACCTCACCTTCTTGGCCTTCTCTTCCGAGTTCGTCTCCACGGAGCCTGCAGGGGCTGTTGCTGTGAGGCCTGGGCTTGGAGAAGGTACCCCCCCAAAAAAAAATACTGCAGACTTCTCTTCATGGCCACTCTCAGCCTGCATGAAGGAGTGTGTGTGCACACGTGTGTACATGTGCATGTGTTTACAGATGAGGAGTCGTCCCCAAAACAGACATAGGTGGCAGGAGCTGGCAGAGCAGCTGAGTTCACCACGTGGGCGTGAAGCCCAGGCTCCATGGCTGGTGCTGCATGTGCCAGGCAAGATGCTCTGCTCCTCTTTCTTTCTTTTATTTCATTTTTAAAAAAATTTTTCCCCTTTTGTTGCCCTTGTTGTTTTATCGTTGTTGTGATTATTATTGTTGTTATTGATGTCGTTGTTTTTGGATAAGACAGAGAAATGGAGAGAAGAGGGGAAGACAAAGAGGGGGAGAGGAAGACAGACACCTGCAGACTTGCTTCACCGCCTGTGAAGCAACTCCCTGCAGGCGGGGAGCCAGAGGCTCTAACCAGGATCCTTATGCCGGTCTTTGCACTTGGAACCACATGTGCTTAGCCCACTGTGCTACCACCCGACTCCCTCTGCTTCTCTTTCTATCTTCCTCCCCCTCCTCCTACTTCTTCTCTCTCCATCTCTCCCCCCACCCCTCTCGCTCTCCTAAGTGTCAAAAGCAGGCAGAGTGACCTGGGAGGTGGCTGCATGGTGGAGTCCAGGACTTACAAGCATGAAGTCCTGAGGTCATCCCCAGTACCAGGTGCACCAGAAGGATGCTCCTCTTTCTTTCTCTCTCTCTCTCTCTCTGTCTCTCTCTCTCTGTCTCTCTCTTCCTCTCTCCCTCTGTCCCTCACTCCTCCTCTCTCCCTCTCTCTTTCCCTCTCCTTCTCTAATAATTTTTACCCACTAGTAAATAAACAAAATTTAATAAGTGAGTACACAGTCATAACCCATCACATTGGATAACACTATTCACAATGTGGCTTGAAACAAAATCCCTTCCCTGAAAGGACAGGAGAAGAGACAGCTCACAGTGGGTGTGTCCCTGCACTCAGCCCCTCCACAGGGTGCCCCCACCCAGACCCTCTCAGGTGGGAGCCCCCCCACTCACCCAGGCCCTGCAGCACCTGTCCTCTCAGGTGGGAGCCCCACACTCACCCAGACTCTGCAGCACCTGGTCGCGCTCCAGCTGTGTGTGGCGGATCTTGTGCTGCAGCACTAGCAGCTTCTCCTCGTACTGCCGCTTGAGAGTCTGCAGCCGCTTCTGGCTGTTCTCCAGCTCGTCAATCAGCTTCTGCTTGATGGCGATTTCACAGGTGATGTTGGCCAGGTCCGCCTGGTAGTTGGCTGCACACACAGGACACGGCCCTCAGCCTGCGCTGGACCCGCAGCCTCTGACCAGCCTGACATGGATCTGGACCCAGAGCTGGGCAGTGACACTCTAGCCCTAGGGACTGCAGGCTGGGCTGGACAGAGAGCTGGGCACTGACACCCTGGGGGCTGGGGTGGACAGAGTAGGCACTGATGCCCTAGGGACCACAGGCTGGACCCAGAGCTTGGCACTGACCCTCTGGAGGCCACACACTGGGCTGGACACAAAACTGGGCAGAGTCCCCCACCCCAGTGGCAGTAGGCCTGTATGGACACAGACTGGGCAGTGACACCCTGGGGGCCATAGACTAGGCTGGACAGAGCTGGGCACTGAACCGTGGGGAACACACAACTGGGCTGTTCTCAATGACAGGGATGGGTGCTAAGGTGAGGAACCCTGCCCACATCCACCTGAGGGAGCCCATGCTCCCCTGGCCTCAGAGCCCAGCTGACTGGTGGGGAGCTGACCCTGTCCAGCCCTTCACCGCCCCCCAAGTACCTTTCTCATCCGACTCTGAGTCTGAGTCTTCAGAGCTCTCGCCCCCTTCCGAGTCCAAGTCCTCCTCTTCCTCATCTTCCTCTTCATCCTCATGGTCACTCCCTTCCTGACTGTCCTCCTGGTATGTGGGACACAACAGAGGGACAGCACTGTAGTGTGCCCCCCTCGCTGGGCAGTCAGAGCACAATCTCCATCCCATGTCCAGTCCAACCTCACACCCCCTGCAAAGACCACTGCTACTGCCCAGCATGTGAGCAGGACACTGTATAAGAGGTCATCCCTGAGAAGGGGAAATGACCACTGAGAAGGGGCTGGACCACTGAGGAGGGGGCTGACCCCTGAGGAGAGGGTTGACCCCTGAGAAGGGGTTGACCACTGAGGAGGGGCCTGATCACTGAGGAGAGGGGTGATCACTGAGGAGGGGAACTGACCCCTGAGGAGGGGGACTGGCCCCTGAGGAGAGGATTGACCACTGAGGAGGGGGCTGACCCCTGAGGAGAGGGCTGACCATTGAAGAGAAGCCTGACCACTGAGGAGAGGGTGACCCTTGAGGAGAGGAACTGATCCCTGAGGAGGGGGTTGGCCCCTGAGGAAAGGGCTGACCACTGAGGAGGTGGATTACCCTTCAGAAGGGGACTGACCCCTGATGAGAGGGGTGACCCTTGAGGAGGGGCCTGACCACTGAGGAGGGGGGTGACCCTTGAGTAGGGGGCTGACCCCTAAGGATGGGGCTGACCACACTCAAGAGGGGGCTGATTGCTGAGGAGGGAGCTGACTGCTTCTCCCCATAGTGCCCTGATTCTACCCAGCCAATCACCCACACGCCATCTGCCTACCACGTCCATCTCGGGGGCCTCCTTCTCTGAGCTGCCCTTCTCATCTCTCTTCTCCTGGTCAGTGTCCACGTCCTCCTTCCCAGATACACTAGAAAAAGCAGGGCCTGTGTCACAGTGGGCAACACCTCGCTGTCCCCCGAGCTCAGGACACCCCCAGTCCTTGTCTACACTGCCAGCGGGGCCCTGTGTTAGGGCAGCGGAAGCCCTTCTAGAACATTCCAGATGCACTGAGCCACTCTGGAGCCTCAGCCCAGAGGACCTCAGCCACACCCAACCCTACCAACACCTACAGGTCTCAGTCTCTGCCCACACTCAGGTGAGTTCAGACTCAGAGAGTACTTCTGCCCACAGGTCTACACTGCCTGCACCCACAAGCTGTCTACACTGCCTTGTGTCCCCATCACCTCAAGCCCTGAATCCCCATCACCTCCTGCTCTGTAATCCCCCCATCACCTCCGGCCCTGTAATCTAACCCTTAACCTCCTGCCCTGTAATCTTCCCCATCACCTCCTGCCCTATAATCTCCCCCATCACCTCCTGCCCTGCACCCCCACCACCTCTACCCTAACTCCCCCAGTGTAATGCCCACTGTCTGTTGCTGGGGTTCACCACACTGTGCTCCAGCCCACACTCTCCTCCTTGGTTCCAGCCACTGGCCCAGATCCCCTGCTGCTCCATCTCCTGAGCAAAGCCACTTCTCCCTGGGCTGTCATCCACACTTGGGGTGTAGACGGAGCCAGTTCTGAGAAGCACCTGCTTCCCAGAATGCACCTGCTGCTCTGTGATGGTCCTACCTCGCCACGAGCTCCCTCAGGAACCCAGCTGAGTGTTCCCCTCCACCCCAGAAAGGCTAGGGGGCTGAGGCACACCCTTTTCCTGAGGCCTAGCCCCACATCTGACATCAAAAGGAAACTGTGGGGCGGGGGAGAAAGAGGGCATCCAGAACAGGGGTTTAAAACAGGTTGCTGAGCTGTCTCACAGCACAAGGTCTTGCTTTGTTATATAACATTCTTTTTCAAATTTATTTATTTATTGTGTAGAGACACAGAGAAATTGAGAGGTGAGGGGAGATAGGGAGACAGAGACACCTGCAGACCTGCTTCATTTTCATGAAGCCTCCCCCTGCAGGTGGAGAGCAGGGCCTTGAACCTGGGTCCTTACGCATGGTAACATGTTCTTAACAGGTTTAAAGTAGGCAGATAGCACAGTAGATAAAGCCCTGGACTCTCAAGCATGAGGTCCAGGCTTCAGTTCCCAGCATCCTATGTGGCAGAACGATGCTCTTGGTTCTACTCCCTCCCTATATATAATTTTTTTTAAAGGTTTTATTTATTTATTCATGAGAAAGATAGGAGAAGAGAGAGAAAGAACCAGACATCACTTTGGTACATGTGCTGCTGGGGATCAAACTCAGGACCTCATGCTTGAGAGTTCAGTGCTTTATCTATTGCTCCACCTCCCAGACCACTATATAATCTTTTTTAAGTGGTAAAATTTCCAAAGTAGTGTTTCTAAGAAGTTAGAAATCATTTTAAGGGGGCTGGGCGGTAACACAGTGGGTTAAGCACACGTGGTGCCAAGCGCAAAGACTGGCGTAAGGATCCCAGTTCAAGTCCCCGGCTCCCCACCTGCAGGGGGGTCTCTTCATAGGTGATGAAGCAGGTCTGCAGGTGTCTATCTTTCTCTCCCCCTCTCTGTCTTCCCCTCCTCTCTCCATTTCTCTCTGTCCTATCCAACAACAATAGTAATAATAACAACAGTATATAAGGGCAAAAAAATCATTTTAAAGCCAGTTTCTTTTCTTGATCATTTTGATTCTAGAGCAGAGCTGTTCTGAGAGGAGCTGAGGAGACAGCTCTGCCTGTGAGAGAACAAACTCACACACCTGAGACCCCAGAGGTCAGAGTTCAAAGCCCAGCACCATCTATGCCTGAGCTAGACAGTACTCTAATCTCTCTCTCTCTCTCTCTTACTCTCTCTTTCCTTTCTTATTCTCTCATTCCTAGTAAATAAACAAGTAAATATATTACTCTTTTTAAAAATCAAGGACAATACCACAGAGTGCAATGTAAATTTGCATTATACATCCATATATCGGATATATATATTATACTTTACAAGGTATATGTCATATACTTTCTTATAGTTCAGAGTTCTGCAAGGTGCTTCTAGAATTTTCTCAGGTTTCAAATGGGCAAAAAGAGCATCCTCTTTGGACACCAATGTCAAACATGTTTTAAAAGCAAAGCTTGTGGGCTGGGAAGACAGCATGATGGTTCTGCAAACAGACTCTCCAGCCTGAGGCTCTGAGGGCCCAAGTTCAATCCCCAGCACCTCCATCAGCTAGAGCTGAGCAGAGCTCTGGGTAAAATAAAATTAATAATAATAATAATAATAGGGCCAGGGTAGACAGCACAGTGGCTCTGCAAAAAGACTCTGCTGCCTGAGACCCAGAGACCCCATGTTCAATCCCCAGCACCACCATCAGCCAGAGCTGAGCAGGGCTCTGGGGAGAAACAGGCAAAACTGGTCCCTAGTTCTGTGTGTCCATGTCCCTCTCTGCAGTACAGCCACAGTTTCCTTTTGCAGCATTGCCATTTGGATGTTTTCTCCAACAGCTGAGTCAGGAGGTGAGGAAGAGGAGACCTGGGGATGCGGCGTGAGCCCCGCCCAGCCACCCCCTCAACCTCTCCCAGGGCCCCTAGAGTCACAAGGACAGTCACACCGTGGGTCATGAGAAACCCCGTCCCAGCCCAAGCTGGGCTCTCTGGACCTGGCTGTCCTTTCAGAACACACCTTCTGGCAAAAGTCGGCTAGGTATTAAGGGACAATGAATCAAAAACCTGGGAGGTATTCCAACCTTCTTTCTTCTTGACTGCTTTCCTCAAGTCTCTGCAGCCTTCAGACCCGAGGCCCATTGGGAGACAAGCCCACGAGGGCAGAGCGGACAGAGAGGGCGGTGAGAAGGCAAAAACAACAACATGTGAGCACGGGGCTTCCAACCAGCTGCCAGGCCCCAGCGGGCAGGTGGGCGCATGGCGCAAAGGCAGTACATTTTGTCTGGGCGGAGGGAGCACCAACAGAGGGGTCCCAAAACAGTCCATTTTCTCAGCACCCACCCACCCACTCCCACCCCAGGGCCACTTTGAAAGCCTCTGCAGAGGGACCTCTTACGGCATCCATTGTGAGAACAACTGCAAAAAGTAATGCCTTTGTACCATGCAAACGGGAATCCCCGTCATGCCACATGCGACAGTCTTCCTCGGCTACCGGTCTCCTATCCCAACATCCCACTCATGGGCACAGCTAAACCATGAGCGGTTGACTTCCCGCCTCAAGACCGAATGTGAGATGGTATTGGAGTCAGGTGAATGCAGCTGTTAACATACCAGTGGAGGGGTCAGGTGGTGGTGCACCTGGCTGAGTGCACATATTACAGTGTGCAAGGACCCAGGTTCAAGTCCCCTACCTACAGAGGCGGAAGCTTTACAAGTGATGAAACAGGGCTACAGATGTCTCTCTGTCTCTCTCCTTCTCTATCTCCCCCTATCCTCCCAATTTCTGGATGTCTCTATCCAATAAATGAAGGTAATTGAAAAAAAAAATAAAAGAAAGATGCCAGTGGAGAACTATGATTATG
Organism: Erinaceus europaeus; assembly: GCF_950295315.1. Classification (NCBI taxonomy): domain Eukaryota; kingdom Metazoa; phylum Chordata; class Mammalia; order Eulipotyphla; family Erinaceidae; genus Erinaceus; species Erinaceus europaeus. The sequence continues at coordinate 67,389,843 of NC_080168.1, forward strand.
TTCATCTAGAATTAAAGTCGAGCGATTCCTGTACTGGGGTGTGGGGACCGGACGGCCCAGCCACCTCACTGAGTGATGGTGGGAGTAGACTGGAGCTGGAGCACAGCACCTAGGAAGAGGACACTTTCCATCAGAAACCATCACGAGCAACTAAGCATGCAGTGAGAGACTCTAAAGCAGGGGTGAGAGATGCTCCCAAAGTTTGCTCAGTGGACAGTGCTGAATGCCAATGTCTGTCATGCAGTCAGTCAGACAGACAGACAGACAGGAGAGACTCTATGGGCTCAGCACACATGTCCAGAGCCAAGCATGTGCTCTGATGAAGAACTACACCTCCTGTGGTCTGGGAGGTGGCACAGTGGATAAAGTACTGGACTCTCAAGTATGAGGTCCAAAGTTCAATCTCCAGCAGCACACGTACCAGAGTGATGTCTGGTTCTTTCTTTCCTCCTATCTTTCTCATTAACAAATAAATATTTTTTAAAAAGAAGAACTACACCTCCCAGGTGGGGGTAGATAGCATAATGGTTCTGCAAAAAGATTCTCTGTCTGAGGCTCCAAAGCTCTAGGTTCTATGCCCTGCACCACCATAAACCAGACCTGAACAGTGCTATGGTAAAAACAAAACAAAACAAAACAAAACAAAGAAAAGTCAATAGGAAGTGGGGGAGATAGCATAACGATTATGCAAAAAGGATGTTGGGCCTGAGTTTCTGAGATCCCAGGTTTAATCCCCAGCACCACCATCAGCCTGAGTTGAGCAGGGCTCTGGTTAAAAAAAAACAAAAAAACAACAGAGTCGGGTGGTAGTGCAGCGGGTTAAGTGCACATGGTGCAAAGGGCTGGCGTAAAGATCCCAGTTTGAGTCCCTGGCTCCCCACCTGTAGGAGGTCGATTCACAAGTGGTGAAGCAGGTCTGCAGGTGTCTATCTTTCTCTCCTCCTCTCTGTCTTCCCCTCCTCTCTCCATTTCTCTCTGTCCTATCCAACAACAACAACAGCTATGAAAACAGTAACAACTACAACAGGCACAACAACAAGGGCAACAAAATGGGAAAAATAGCCTCCAGGAGCAGTGGATTCATAGTGTAGGCACTGAGCCCCAGCAGTAACCCTGGAGGCAAAAAAAAAAGAGGGAGTTGGGCAGTGACAGCATGTTAAGTGCATGTGGCGCAAAGTGCAAGGACCGGTGTAAGGATCCCGGTTCGAGCCCCTGGCTCCCCACCTGCAGGGGAGTCGCTTTACAAGTGGTGAAGAAGGTCTGCAGGTGTCTATCTTTCTCTCTACCTCTCTGTCTCCCCCCCTCCATTTTCTCTCTGTTCTATCCAACAATGACATCAATAACCACAACAATGTTAAACAACAAGGGCAGCAAAAGGGAAAATAAATAAATATATTTTAAAAAGAAAGAAAAAAGAAAAGAAATATACCTCCCTGCAGCCCTCCACCTGTGTTCCTGCATGGCTGAAGCATGTTCACAAGGCTGCACATCTGGGAAGATAGCCCAGCAGTCTTTGCGGGAAGGGCAGCATAAGGCATTGTCCAGTGAGAGCCCAGCCCTGGGCTGGAAGAGGCAGCTGGGCATAGAGGGGTCAGATTTGCTGGCCCAACCTCATGCACTGTGGTCTGAACAGGGGTCTGAATTAGCAAGGTGCTAACGCTAGATACCCAAGTCCCACACAGCCTGGCGGGCTGGTCTGCCTGCCCTGGGTGGCCACTGCTGACTGCATGCCAGGGACTCCAAGCATGGGCTCCCCATCAGAAGGCCCACTTCCACAAGGAAGCTTCCCCTTGCAAGCTCCCCACAGGTGCCGAGGAGGATAGAGCACACCCCCTTCCGGTCTCCACACGCCCTCTGAGAAGTGCCCAGCTGGGCAGTCCTAGCAGAGAGGGAGGCTGAGAGCCCCAGAGTCTGGTTTTTGTAACATCTCACTGGGCTCTGTCCCAGGGCTTCCTCCAGAGCAAGCACAAGACAGAGCAACAGAACAGTTGACACCCAGGTCAGGCTTCCTGTGGGCCTGGACAGAGCCCCATAACCCAGCACCCGTGCCCTCTTCTCCTCCTGCCTATCTCCCCACCTGCTTCTCGCCAGGACAGAACTGGGGGTGCAGACGCTCATACCCTCACCAGTGGGCAGCATCTAAGCCCCCACAGGAAACCAGCATGTGTGCAGGCCAGAGGAAGAACCACAGCTGAAGAACCACAGGCCAGGCCTGGAGAAACCAAGCCCAGGGGCCTTCTGGGCACCCAGTCTAATCAGGACAGCCTCTCTTCCACAGCTGGACATCAGGACTGGGGCCAGCGGCTCTGTGGTCACTTGGCTAGCTGGGCAGTGTCCTGGTCAGAGGCCTGAGCGGGTTGAATTGGGGACAGAGAGAGACAGAAAGAGACTAGGAGCCCAGGGCCTTGTGCACAGGGGACTCCATTACTCCTGGACCACTGCTTCTGTGGGTGGAGCACCAGGAAGCCTGATACTCCAGGCTCTATCCCCACACCACACCCCTTCTTTTTAGTCACAAGATAGAGAGATACACAGAGAGGTAGAGACACATCTCCCTGGGGCAAGGGCTCAAGCCTGTGGACTGAGCTACCCTATGGCTCCCAAAACAAAGCATTTTCACTCACAAGCACTTGGAATAGAGCCGGGTGGTAGTGCTCTGCTTAGGTATACATGTTGCCAGGCTCAGGGTCCTGGGTTCAAGACCCAGGTCCCCAGTTGCAGGGGTAAAGCTTTGCAAGCAATGAAGCAGGGCTGCAGGTTTATCTTTGTATCTCCCCCTCTCTATCCACCACTTTCTGCTTGATTTTTCCCTGTCTCCACCAAATATATATATATACACATTTTTTTATAAAGTTCTAAGAGGAGCAATTCCAAATGGAAGGAAGGATGGGACTGTGTGGGGACAGGTTCCTCAGAGTGACAGCTGACCAGAAGCCCACCATGTGGAAGCTAGTCATCACCTGGTCCTCAGGGTCAGAGGTCACAGTGAGCCCACTATGTTTAAGCTAGTCATCACCTGGTCCTCAGAGCCACAGCTGACCAGAAGCTCACCCACACAGAGAGCAACAGTCTGGGGGAGCACCCAGTAGCATGGGGGAAAAGCCAACCCATGTGTGCTCATGCCTCTGCGAATCCAGGACACAGGATAGCTGCCACCAGAAGAGTGGATACTTGTGCTGAGCAGACTATCCAGGAGAGACTCTCAGTATCTCAGCCAGTGCCCAGGGTCCAGCAGGTCGGCCAAGCACCCTGACAGTCCTCCACAGAGCAAAACGAACTGAGCACAGGAGGCTCTGCCTTCTCAAATACCTAGCTTCACATGCTCACTTGGCTGGCACATTCAAGTGTGTCCTCAGTGAGTGGAACGGCAACGAATCCACAGGCCAAACATGGGGAGAGATGTGCAGGAAGCCACCTGCATGCCAGCATCCAGTCACCACCCTCCTCTGGTCTGTACCTGACTGCTAGAGGGACCCCAGTTTTAAGGGAGGCTGCCAGGGTGAGAGGCCCAGCTCACCCTGGAGGACAGAGCCTCAGGCACATCAGGGTCACTTAGGAGCCTGCAGACTAGCTGCAGCCTCCAGGGAGCCTTCAGTGGAAAGGCAGTGGGCCCTGGGGAGCCTCCAGTGGATGGAGAGTGAGCCCCAAGGAGCCTCCAGTGAACAGGGAGTGGGCCCTGTGGAACCCCCAAGTGGACGGGCAGTGGGCCCCAGGGAGCTCTTCCAGCTATTGCATTTGGGCAGAAGCGAGGAGACTATCTTGAGACTGTGTTGCTGCATTAGGAATTGGGATTAAAGCAGGGGATGGGGGGAGCAGCAAGCTTCGGGGGTGGCAGGATGTTGAGAGCAGCTCCATGCAGTCTGGGGAGAGCACATCTGTCCTCCCTCCGTGCAACCCTCACCCATTTTGCGTCCTTCCTTCCTGTCTTAGGAGGCCTGAGTTCACCGCAGGGCCTTCCCTGGGGGGTAGTGAGCGAGCACCTGCCAGCCCCCTGCAAACAAAGCAAGGGGCCACTACCTTTTCTTCTTCCTCCGCTCCTTCCGCTTCAGCTTCTCCAGGTCCTTCTTGGCCAGGTCGATGACCTCACTGGTCTCCTTGTCTGAGGTGAGCAGCGGTGAGAAGGCCGCTGGGCCCCCAAAGAACGGAGACCTGGTAGTGGCCCGCGTCAGGCTCTTCCTCAGGTTCTCATTCACAGCCTCGCTCTCCAGCAGCTTGGCCCTGTGGGCACATAGGGTCAGGGGGGATGCCCACTCAGACTGTAGGAGCCGCCTGGAGGGGCTCAGGTCACGAAGGCCAGGCTGGACCATCCAGTGCTCGCTGAGGGCTGTTTGGTTGTAAGGAGTCAGGATGGATGGCCATCAGCACCTGAGGCTGGGTGCCGGCTGTCCTCACAAACCTGCATCCTGCGTGAGCAGGCACCATTCTCTCTCTATGAATCCACTGCTCCTGGTGGCCACTGCTCTCCCCTACTTTCCCCCCCTTTTTTTTATCTGAGAGGACAGAGAGAAATTAAGAGGGGTAGGGGAGACAGGGAGAAAGAGAGAGAAACATACATCTACAGCCTTGTACGTGAAGCTTCCACCCTGCAGATGGGGAGCAGGGCTTGAACCTGGGTCCTTGCACACTATAATGTGTGTACTCAATGGGGTGCACTACTACCTGGCCCCTAGGCATCATATTCATGAATGATCACACCGCTGTGTGAACTGATGGGTGACTACACATTTCAAACTCATTCTAACAAAGCCCTGAACATGACACTCCATTGATTTAATAGTGATCAAGGTCAGTGTAGATACAAGAACTCAAAAAAAAAAGTAGCCAGGAGACATCTCACTGGTAGAGTGCAGACTTCACAATGCATGAGGACCCGGGTTCAAGCCCCCAGGCACCCACCAGGATGCACCTGCACAGGGAAGCTTCATGAGAAGTAAAACAGTGCTGTACGGTTTCTTTTCTCCCTCTCTCTCTCTCTCTCTCTCTCTCCCCCTCCCTCCCACCCTCTATGTGGAAAAAAGTCCACTGAAAGAAGTATGAATATACAAGCACAAAGCCCCAACAACAAAAGGAAGGAAGGGAGGCAGAGGGGGAGGGAGGAAGGAAAGAAGGAAGGAAGAGGGAATAAGGAGTGAAGGAAGAAAGAAAATGGAAGGAAGGATGGAAGGAAGGGCCTCAGTTAAGACAAACCTCTTTGGGGGATAGGTATTTGCTCACCTGGTTGAGCACACATGCCAACACGTGCAAGGACCCAGGTTTGAGTCCCCACCTGTAAGCGGAAAGCTTCACAAGTGGTAAAGCAGGTCTGCGGGTGTTTCTCTGACTCTCTTCCTCTCTGTCTTTCACCTCTCAATTTCTCTGACTCTACCCAGTAAAATAATAACTAAATAAAATGTTAACAACTAACACAGAGCCTGGGTGAGCAGCACTGAGTGGCATTTGGGACAAGCAAGCAGTGAGGCCTGAGGGAGCGAGCCCAGAGCTGCCCCCCACGCACCCTCCCCGGCTAACCTGAGGTCCTCAATCTCCTTGATGTAGCTGTGGATCATGGCGCTGACCTCCTCATGGCCCTCACCTGTGGGGGACAGGGGGGTGTCAGGGTGCTTGATGGAACACTGGGCAGAGGACAGCACAGGCATGAGCCCACGTTCCCGCACACAAGCCCATCCTCAGCTGGCTCCTGGTGTAAGGACAGGGAACTCACTTCCTGCCTGGCAAAGGGATTCAGAGGAGGGGGTGGCTCAATGGGTAGGCGTCTACGTGTTGGTCATGTGGCCCAGGTTCCAGTCCTGGCACCACATGGAGGTACCAGAGCACTGGTGGAAGCTCAGTACTGAGGTTTTCCTGTCTCTTTCTCTGAAAATCTCAGCCCAGGGATAGTGAAGTCACTCATGCACAAGACCCTAGTCCAGAATATATATATATATATATATGTTAATTAGGAGAATGTATTGGAATGAGATAGGTCTCCTGAGAGAGCATGAGCCCTCATGTCCTGAGACTGAAACTCAGGACCACATGGAGTACCGTGCACAGCACTGGGAAAACTCCCTGGGTGAAGGTGCAGTGCTATGGGGTTTCTCCTCCCTCAGTGTCTCCCTCTCTCTCAAAAAAGTTTTTAAAAGCAATAATTAGTACCAACCCCAAGAATTATTTTAAAAACAATGGCTTTTTTTGAGAGCACACTGATAATGGTTAAAAGATTGAGGTCCTTAAGGAAAAGGAAATAAAAAATACTGATTAACTTAAAATGAAAAGCAATTTTTAAAAAAAGGGAGTAAACATTCAGTAGAGCTGCATGCCTGTGGGGCTCTGGGTTCACTCACTGGCAAGGCCCCAGAAAGATAAATAAAAGGATCCATCTAGTCATAGACTTAAGAGTTGACAAGCAATTTCACAATTGCAAACTAGAAACCTAAGGATTTGTTATTGAAAATGAGATGCTTACAATTAAAAGCTTACTATTTAGATCCTTGGTATTTATATATTTTTGTATTTATTTATTTTGGATAGAAACAGAGAACCAGAGAGAGACAGAAAGAAAGAGGAGCTTCTTCCAGTGCAGGGGGTGCTGGGTTTGAACCTGGGTCACACATGGCTAGGCAGTGCACTGTCCAGGGGCGGGGCTACTTTCCCAGTCCAGGGCCTGAGGGGATTACAGTAAAGCCACAGAGTGGATGCAGACTGTGTACTACTGACCTTCCTGGTCACCTGCCCCCAGAGGCAGCCTTGTCTATGGGAGACCATGTCCCCAGAGATCTCAGGCCCCCAGGACAACCACATGGGGCTCCCATCCTGCCCAGGCCCACAGGACACCCCACCCATGGCAGGGCCCTTACCACCCAGTCTGGCACCATCCTCAGGCTGCTTAGACCCTGAGGTCTAGACCCCTCCCCCTTATTGGGCATGACCTGCTGCATTCTCATCTACCCTGGCCAGCACCTGTCTGTCTCCTGTCCTGTCCTCCATCCCTGTCCTTCTGTCCTCACCCGCCCTGGCCAGTGCCTGCCTGTCCCCTGTCCTCCATCCCCACCCCTGCACCCTCACCTATCCTGGACAGCTCCTGCCTATCTCCTGTCCCCCATCCCCATCCCTGTGTCCTCACCTGTCCTGGCCAGTACCTGCCTGTCCCCTGTCCCTGTCCCCCCTCACCCGCCAGGGCCAGTGCCTGGCCGGCCTGCTCGCTGAGCAGCTGCGTGAGCCGGGCACGCTGGGCGTCCAGCGTCTCCTGCATGGCCTTGATGCGCACGCGCAGGTTGCTGTTCTCCGTCTGCAGCATGGCGTTCTCCTGGAACATGTCGTTGATGCTCTCCACGCCATCCTCGTTGATGAGCCGTTTGCCCTGCAGGGGCACAGGTGTGGGGGCCTGTCCACAGCACCCAGAAGAGGGCCCAGCACCACCCACAGCCCCCAACACGGGCAGAGACCCCCAGCACCACCCATTGCTCCCAATACAGGCAGAGACCCCAGCATCATCACAGCCCCATCCCACAGTGTCCACTGCCCCCCTGCAGAGTCCCCCACCCCCACAGCCCCCTTACTATACAATACTCCCTGAGCTCCATCTGCAGCTTTGTGACCCTCTCCTCTTGCAGTGCCCCCCAAGTCCCTTGCCCCCCCCTTATAGTGGCACTCAGTCAGCTCCACCTGCAGCCCTACCATCTTGCCCCCTCCCTGGCAGTGTTCCCCAGCCCCTGTCCCTCTTACAGTGCGGTATTCGGTGAGCTCCATCTGCAACCGTGCAATCTCTCCACGGAGGGCGTTGACCTGCTGGCTAGCGCGGTCCTGGTTCACCACCACCTTGTTCTTGATGTTCCGTGCGCGGTTGGCATACTTTAGTGTATTGAGCGTCTCCATGAAGTCGCGGTCGGAGGGGCTGACGCAGGCTATCATGATGGTCTGGCTGCAGGTGGGGCCAGGTAGCACTCAGACACCCCCCACCCAGAGACACCAGGGCCCTGCCCACAGCCTCACACTGTCTCTGCTCCCAGGAGATCCCAGGACAGGGTCACAGCCAGGCTGGCAGGGCTCCCCCTCTTTCTGTCTTCATTGCTTCAGGCTCAGCCTCGGCCCCAGCTTTGCACCCAGAGCCTGGCTCAGCTGACTGATGCCTGGGGGGGGGGGGCTACTTGCTTTATGTCCAGCGGGAACATTGCACCCAGGCCCTGTGCTCCTTGACATTCCCCCCCAACACCCTTGCCCCCCACGCAAGACTCAGTCATCTCACTCCAGAGGGCTGCAGAACTATGCACAAACCATGTCATCTCCACAGGAAGAGAGTCAGTGTGTGGACAATAAAGTGGGGTGGTCAGCTCAGCAGAGTGGACAGCATAGTGGGCTGGGCAGTTCAGCAGGTGGATGGCACAGTGGGCTGGGCAGCTCAGAGGGTGGACAGCCCCATGGGAGGTGAGGGTGGACGTACCTGTTGCCGCCCAGGGAGTCCTGCAGCAGCCGGGTCAGCTTGGAATCCCTGTAGGGCACGTGAGTGGCCCTCTTGCTCTTGTCTCCCAGAGCACTGATGACATTGCCCAGGGCCAGCTGCAGAGAGAGGACAGGGTGAGGATCGCCCACCTGCACGCCCAGCCCAACACCCACCGACAAGCTGGAACTGCTCAGTCCAAGCCCAGGACTGGTCCCCTCAAGCCCAGGTCAGTTCCTAGCCCTGCTAGTGGGAGCCCTGGCCCCTGTCATGGTGAGAAGTGACCAAGATGCGGGGAAAGAGCTGAACGTCTGGTCTCCCAAGATGCAGAGGGGCTAGCAGGGTCAAGACGGCACGGTCAGTCCTGGTCAACATGTCCATACCCCAGCCCAGCCCTCAGAGCTCCAGGCTGTGCATGGCTGGCCAGCACTATGGACTGGATACCTAGGGGGTATTGAACCTGCGGAGACCCCAGGAGGGCTGGGAGGGCAGTGGGGGACACTGGCCACCAGGGTGGGGACACTGGACAGGAGGGGGATACTGGGCAACACAGGGGGACTTTGGGAGCTTGGGAAGGTGGTGTCCTCAGGACAGGAGGGAAGGTCACCAGACACGGTGTCCAAGGTCAGCAGCACCACTGCCCCCTGTCACCAGCAGACAATAGATGCCCAGGTCAGAGAGATAGCACAGGAAGGAAGGACTCAGCTTGCAGAATCCATTCTGAGGGCCCAGCAGAACACACACATCACCAGACTCAAGGACCTGGGTTCAAGTCTCCAGTCCCACTGGCAGCAGGGAAGCTTCATGAGCCATGTAGCAGGATTACAGGTGCCTCTCTCTCTCTTTCCCCTCCCCCCCCCATCTTCTATCAAAAATGGAAAAAAAATGGAACACAAGAAAACAAAGGATAAAGTAATTTTAAAAATTCACTGGATGGAGAGGGCAGACAATGGTACAGTTGGTTGCTCAGCAGCACAAGGACCCGGGTTCAAGCCCCAGTTCCCACCTGCAGAGGGAATCTTTATGAACAGTGAAGATTTTATTTGATCTTTATAGGTCGTTTTCTCTCTCTCTCTCTCTCGCTCTCTTTCTCTCTCTCTTTCTCTCCTTCAACATAGCCCTGCTCAGCTCTGGCTCCTGGCAATACTGAGGCCTGAATCTAGGACTTTAGAGCCTCAGGCATGAGAGTTTCTGCAGAACCATTATGCTATGTCCCCTAGCCTTCTATTTTTTCCTTTTTTTTTTCTTTCTATTTTATTTGATAGGACAGAGAAATTGATGAGGAGGGGGACATAGAGATGGAGATAGACAGAGAGACACTTGCAGCCCTGCTTCACTATTTGGAAAGCTTTCCTCCTGCAGGTAGGGAGCAGGGGCTCAAAGCTGGGTCCCTGTGCATGCTAACACTGAACCAGGTGTGACAGCACCTGGAAACCTAGGTGTCCTCTCTCTCCTGCCCTTCCTTTTAATTTCTCTCTGTCCTATAAAAAATAAAATTAAAAAAGAAAGAGAGGGAGAGAGAGAGAGAAAGAAAGAAAGAAAGAAAGAAAGAAAGAAAGAAAGAAAGAGAGGAAGGAGGTAAGAGAAGAAGGAAAGCTGTCCCATGAAATACTTCATGATAATCGCAGAGGATAGTCGAGGTGGTAATCAGCTGAGTCCCTGCCCATCGCCCCCCACCCCCAGATTCTTTCTTCCTCCAGCAGGGCCTGCGTCCTCACCAGCCCGCAGTTGATGGAGATGCCCTCTCGGGCCCTCTCGCCTGTGGCCCCCGTGCGCTTGAGCCGCTCAGACCCCGCCAGGTCCACGAAGTGGAACTTGGCAGTCAGCGTCTCGAACTCGTTCATCTGCGAGGATTCGGAGAGCTCCTTGTTGTCCAGGGTGTTCTCCTGCAGTTGGGGCAGGGGGGGTGGCTGGAGTGTCCTGAGGGTGCCCAGGGCCTCCACAGCTCAGACACAGGTGCCGCCCGGGTGGGCATGCAGTGTGAGCACACATGCATGTGCACGTATGTGACAAGCGGGCATCCCAGAGGGCAAGCAGCCAGGTGCACATGGCCCCCATCCCACCCACGTGATCACACACCCCACAGACCCACAGGCAGGTCAACACACACAATGCACATGCAGCACTGGGCACACGCTTATCCCCTGCAGGCGTGGAGTCAGTGTTGCCATGAAGGCAGGGTTGCTGATGGGTCAGGGGGTAGGGGGCTGTCCCCCTGTGGAGTGGGGACACTCACCTCCCCAGGTGGACACCCCTCCCCTATGTGGGACAGTCCTACTCTGTGGGAGGTACTCACCCCACCTGGGGGGAACACCCATCCCCTGTGGGGACACCCCTCCCTTAGGGCACTTACCTCAGCCTGGGTGCACAGCCGCGTCTGGCATAGGTGCACAGTGAAGATGGCGTGAGAGCGGGAGCTCTGCACGTTCATCTGGGTGCTGGCTGTGGTCCGGGACAGAGCTCCAAGCTTCAGACACTGCATCATCTGGGGGCAGAGGCACCTGAGCACGTAACCCAGAGCAGCCCCCACTTGGGGACATGACTCAGAGCAGCCCCCAGCAGGGGATGGCTGAGGTTGAGCCCACAAGGCCCAGAGCAACTCCCCTCAGGACCCCCGGCCAGGGTGGCACCCCAGCAGGAGAAGGCTGAGGCCTCACACCAAGGGAAGCTCCTGTATACACCATTACCTTCCTGAGCCCTGGGGGAGTCCCCTCCCCAGCAGCTCCACTCCACCTTAGTGGAGGAGCAGACTCCACAAACACCCACCCTTCCACTTCCCCACTCCCCTTCCCCAGGTGCCCTAACTCCATTCCAGTTCCAATAGGGAACAGCCAAACCCAAGAAAATGGGACTCCAAGCCCTTGCTCTGCTCAGGACCCAACCCACCTCACTCAGCCTCAAGCAGATGCTCAAGCAAAGCTGAGAACTGAGGGGGCCCAGAGCCCAGGAGACCAGGAGCCCAGCCAGGCTACCCCCATCCAGCCTGCAGACCCTCACCTCCGACTCTGTGTTCACAGTCCTTGTGGTCACACCCACAGTGCAGATCCCGCCCGAGGAGTCCTCATGGATTCTGATGTTGGACTTCTTATTCTTGGCATCGATGTCACGGGTGGTGTCAAAAAGGTCCAGGACCTCCTCATTATACAACTGGAGGGCAGAGAAGGGGGCTCCATTCAGGAGACAACGCCTTGAGTGTCTTTACTTCTTTAATTCTACCTATTTATTCACTTATTGGATAGGCAGAGAGAAATCAAGGGGGGGGGAGATAGGAAGAGAGGGAGGGAGACAGACACCTGTAACTCTGCTTCACTGCCTATGAAGCTTTCCCCCTGCAGGTGGGGAATGGGGGCTTGAACCTGGGTCCTTGCACACTTGCCCAGGTGTGTAACCATCTGGCCCCTTTATTTTTATTTATTTATTTATTTATTTATTTATTTATTTATTTTTGCCATCAGAGTTGTCACTGGGGCTGGGTGCCAGCACTATGAATTCACTGCTCCTAGCAGCCACATTTTTCTTTCCATTATTTTTTCCCTTTCTTTCTTTCTTTCTTTCTTTCTTTCTTTCTTTCTTTCTTTCTTTCCTTCTTTCTTTCTTTCTTTCTTTTTTTTAATCTTTCTATTTGCTTGATAGGACAGAGAGAAATTGAGAGGTGGAGGGAGATAGAGAGGGAGACAGAGAGACACTTGCAGCACTGTTTTACCACTAGTGAAGTATCCCCCTTACAGGTAAGGACCAGGGGGTCTGTGTACATGCTAATGTGTGTGCTCAACAGGGTGCACACTTCTCAGATCAAAATCAGACATTTTAGTGGACCCTCAGGTGATACATTTGGGCTAAATGAACCTAGAGCTTGACCTCAGACCCTCTCTCTGCCGGAACCCTAGACTCTCTCTCTCTGCTGGAACCCCAAAACCTCCTCTGCTAGAACCCTAGACCCTCTCTCTGCCAGAGCCCTAGACCTTCCCTCTGCCGGAGCCCTAGACCTTCTTTCTGCTGTAAACCCAGGCCTTCTTTCTGCCACATACCCAGGCCATCTCTCTGCTGGAACCCTAGAACCTCTCTCTGCTGGAACCCGAGGCCCTCTCTCTACTGGAACCCTAGACCCTCTCTCTCTGCCAGAACCCCAGACCCTCTCCCTGCTGGAACCTTAGGCATTCTCTCTACATGGCCTCAGACCCTCTCTCTACTAGAACCACAAGCCCTCTCTCTGCTTGCTCCCATGTCAGTCTGCTCCCCAGGGCCCCAGGCAGTTCATGTTGGGACATGGCCCTCATATCCTCCTGACCTTGTGGGAGCCTGGCTCCTGCCTCTCCCTGAGCCTGTCAGCCATGTCTGCAGGGCTGGGGGCATCTGAGCAGGATGGAGGCTCTGCAGCCCTCCTCCCTCCCCCTCTGAGGACAGTGGTCAGTGTACTGGTGGATGCTGCCCTGCTGCTTCCCAGCTCACTGCCCCAGTGGGCAGCCGCCTATAGCATATTCCAGAAGCTGGGTCGCTGTGGAGGGTAAGAGGGAGCCTGGGGCCGTGGGACACGCACCTCCAGGAACTGGGCATTGACCTTGAAATCGGGGGCAGGGAGCCCACTCTTGACAGCTGAGTGCTTCTTGTCCTCAATGGTCCTGAAGAGGTGCCTCACAGCTCGGGGGATGATACCCTGCTCCTCCTCGGCAATGTTCACGTCAAAGCCGGTGCCCATGGTGTAGGTCTTGCCTGCACCTGTCTGCAGGGGCCGTGGGGGCCTGCTCTCAGTGCGGGCTGGGGCTGGGGAGAGGAGTGGAGCGGGGAAGGGGGCCACCTGGGTGCCCACTCACCTGCCCGTAGGCGAACACGGTGGCATTATAGCCCTGGAAGCAGCCTTCGATGAGCTTCTCGATGCAGCTTGCATAGATCTGCTGCTGCTGGGACTCCAGGTCGAACACATGGTCGAAGGTGAAGGCCTTGTCCTTGCCCAGGAAAACCTGTGGCTCGCCAGGTGTCACTGACGTGCAGATGTGGCATCCTTCAATCTTTTCCTTGGCCAGCTGCGGCCGGATCCTGAGAGCAGGTGTGGGGAGGGAGGACAGGACCAACAGGGAGCCCAGTGAGCAAGTGGCAGAACTGCATGGCAGGCTTGTCACAAACCCCTCAGCTGGGGCCGGGTGATGGTGCACCTGGTTGAGCGCATACATTACAATGCATAAGGATCCAGGTTCAAGCCCCCACACCCCACCTGCCGGAAGAAAGCTTTGCGAGTAGTGAAGCAGGGCTGCAGGTGTCTCTCTGTTTCTCTTCCTCTCTAGCTCCCCCCTTTCTTCTCCATTTATGGCTGTCTCTATCCAATAAATAAATAGAGATAATTTAAACCCCTCAGCCTGAGCAACGGCTCCCTCCCTGCCACCAAGCTTCCCCATCTTGACTGGGAGATAGCTGGCTCCTTCTCACCTCCTCCCTTCTCCTGGCAACTGTTTCTTAACTGCTTTATTCCAATAAACTTTCTATTACCTTTGGGGGTCAGGTGGTGGTACACCTGGTTAAGCGTACACATTACCATCTTCAAGGACCCAGGTTCAAGCCCCTGGTCCCCACCTGCAGCAAGGAAAGCTTCATGAGTGTTGAAGCAGGACTGTAGGTGTCTGTCTCTTTCTCTCTCTCTCTAGCTCCCTCACTCTTCTCAATTCCTCTCTGCCTCTACACAATAATAAAGTCTAAATAAATAAATAAACAATTTAAGCTTTCTATAACCTTTGCAGCTTCTTCATTCTCTCTCCTAGATCCTCTAGGCATCACCAGCTAGGAGATGGACAAATATGTCATTTATTTATTTATTTATTTATTTATTTATTTATTTATTGCCACCAATGTTATTGCTGGGGCTAGGTGCCAGCACTACGAATCCACAGTTCATAGTGGCTATTTTTTCCATTTTTTTTTCTTTCTATTTTATTTGACAGGACTGAGAGAAAATGAGAGGGGGAAGGAGATATAGAGAGGGAGGGAGGGAGGGAAGGAGAGAGACGAGAGAGAGACCTGCAGCCCTGCCTCATTACTCATGAAGCTTTCCCCCCTGCAGGTGGGGAGTAGGGACTTGAACCCAGGTCAGCCCTGCAAATATGCCTCCCTCTGGTGTCCCAGTATGCTGGCTCATGGACCTTTCCCTGTCCTTGTGGCATGCCTGTTCTGTACTTTCCACTTCATTCTCTGCTTCAAGTCAGCCTGCACTGCTGGTCATGTGACTGCCCATAGGGGGGCAGCTGGCTCTGTCTCTGCTGTCAGGCCTCCCTGTTTCACTTCTGAGGCAGCTGAAGCCTTCTGACTCTCTGCCTGTCTCTTCTCTTGGTGATTATTTCCTATGTTGTCTATTCCAATAAACTTCCTACAACCACAAACAAAAAGGAAAACAAAACAAAAACTAGTCCCTGTGGCCCAGGAGGTGTTCCCTGCAAACACAAGGTCCTGGGTTCATTCCCCAGCATTGCATGTGCCAGAGCTGTGCCCTGGTTCTCTCTCCCCCTTTCCTCATTAACAAATAAAAAGTTCACTGTTTTGGGCTGGGTGGTGGCACACCTGGTTATGCACACGTAGTACTAAGCGCAAGGACCTGAGCAAGGATCTAGGTTTGAGCCCCTGCTCCCTTCCTGCAGGAAGGAAGCTTCACAGGCAGTGAATCAGATCTGCAGGTATCTTTCTCTCTCTCTATCTCCCCCTCCTCTCTCAATCCTATCCAATAAAATGGAAAAAAATAGCCTCCAGGAGCAGTGGATTTATAGTGATCACACCGAGTCCCAGTGATAATCCTAGAGGCAAAAAATTAGAATAACATAAAACATTCACTGTTCCGGGTTGGGGCATTGGTTCACCTGGTTGAGCAAAGGTCTGGGTTGGAGCCCCCACTCCCCACCTGCAAGAGGGAAGCTTTTCAAGCAGTGAAGTAAGTGCTGTGGAAATCTCTCACTCTCTATCCCCCTTACCCTCTCAATTTCTTTCTGCCCTATCAGATTAAATAAATAAAGTTTTTTTTAAAAAAAGACCACTGTTCCTCCTTTAGTTGAAAAGTTTAGATAAATTATACTGAGCTAACTCTTTCTCCTATTGTGTCACTAATGTCTCTAGAGTCCTCTCCCACTTGAGAGTGGACTTCCTGCTTGCTCCCTCCTGCTCTGGGGTCAGGGTGGGGCTGTGGCCAGCAGTGCTCTCCGCAGCCTGTCTCCTCCCTTTTCCTGGATACCTGAGCTTTCCCCAGCTCCCAGCTCTCAGTCCAGCTGAGACAGAGGGAACAGGCTGACTCTGTGCTGTGGTGTGCAAGGCCTTCTCTCTCCTACATGCCCACTGCACCTCACCGAGAAGCCTCTGTGGGGCATCCTAGGAGCTATCACCCGACAGAAAGCAGAAGCCCTGGGCCTGGCCTGTGCCCACCCCAACAAGACAGGCCCTGGCCAGCCCCGTGGGGCTGTGGTGGTCACTATGCTGACCGTCTAGCCACCCTGCCGCCCTCCAGGATGAGCCCCCTCCCCAAGGGTCTCTCTAGTCCCGGTCCTGGGGGCCCCCATCTGAGCAGGGCTAACCATCTGGGGCTCTGAGAGGACAGGGTCAGCCCTGGATGGGGATTCCTGCCCTCATCCTCTGGCTCCAGTTTAGAGACGACAGATGGAGTGAAGCTCTCAACGTGGCTCTGAAGAGGGAGACAGGGACTCTCACCCTCAGAGTGAAGGCCCCAACATGGCTCCAGGGAGAGGGACAGGGACTCTCATGAGTCCCCAACATGGCTCCAGGGAGGGGGACATGGACCCTCAGGAGTCCCCAACATGGCTCTGGGGAGGGGGAAAGATACCCTCACCCTCAGGAGCCCCCAACATGGCTCTAGGGAGGGGGACAGGGACCCTCAGGAGCTCCCCAACATGGCTCCAGAGAGGGTGACAAGGAACCCTCAGGAGCTTCTTTCTCTTCAGGGCTCTGTGGGGGGACAGGGCCCCTCAGGAGCCCCCAATATGACTTGGATGGGGACAGGGACCCTCACCCTCAGGCAATTCCCCCAACATGGCTCTGGAGAGGGGTGCCTCTTTAGGGAAGAGTGTTGTAGAGTCTGGGACCTGGCCTGAGCTGAGGAGACAGAGTGGAGGAGAAGGGCTCGTCTGATACACAGAGGTCCCTGCACCCCTGAAGCTGACCTGAGTCTCCCTCTGCACCCTGGGGAGCCAGATCCTTCCCTTCATAGATGGGAAAAATGTTTGTGTGTCTGTGTGTGTATCTGTACCTGTGTCTCTGTGTTTCTGTCTGTATGTCTGTGTGTCTGTGTGAGGGTGTATCCATATGTATGCCTATGTCTGTGTATCTGTCTGTCTCTGTGTCTCTGTCTGTGTATGTGTGTATGGGGCAACATAGCACCCAGAGAAGCCTGACATTTGTGGGGAGACACCTGCAGAGAGTGCATCTTCCCACCCTCAGGAGCTGGGCCTGGGGAAGACTAAGGACCCCACACCCACAAGATTAGGGGAGCCAACCATGGGAGCGGGCAGGTGCCCTCCCCAGCCCAAGGCCTGCTGTCCATCTGTCCCCTCTTGCTGTCTGTCTCTCACTCCACCCATTGGCCACCCAGGCCTCAAGGCAGTTTCCAGGCAGTGCGGCCATGGTACAGACAAGCTGCCTGCCAGCTCACACGGAACTTCTCATAGGCTGCCGACAAACAGGATGTGGGAAGCGAAAAGAGATGTGACCGGTGAGAGCAGCCATCCTGGCAGCTGACTACCATCTGTCCCCTTGCTCCATCAGCCCATCCCCACCTGTGCTCAGGACCCACATCTACCCATCTGTCCCCGTTTCATCAACCCATCCCCACCTGTGCTCAGCACCCCCACCCGGCCCCATTCTTGGCCCCTGACCCCTCCCCCAAGGGCGCCCTGAGCAGGGCAGTCTTGAGACTGAAGACTCAGACCTCTCCATCAGGTTAATTCCTCATCTTTACTCCTTCTGATGAGAGAAACCAGAGCACGACTCAGCTCTGGTCATGGGGGAGCCAGAGCCAGGATTGAACCTGCAGCCTCTGGGGCCTTGGGCAGGACAGTTGGTGCTCAGACACTATCACTAGCCTCACAGCAGAAAGAGTTCATCCAGTCCACCTGAGCTGTGGTCACTCCTCCTGGAAGTGCCCTGTGCAGAGGTGGGGTCCCAGGCTCTGGGTGGCAGAGACCGTCCACACACATGCATGTGTGTGCACACATCACAGACACTCGGATGCCTGCTGGGCCTGTGCACATAGGTATACTGTGTACCCCATCCTCCCCCTTCTCCAGGGCAGTGCCTTGAGCCCCACCAGCCCCCTTGAGTTGCCCCCCCTGCAACCCTGAACACTTCGGACGTGTGAGGAGCTGGCAGAGGTAGACACCTCCACTTTCAGGTCCAAGAATCATCATGGGAACCTGGAAGATAGTGTCCTGCTCCCAGGTGTGATGACCCAGCAGGAGCAGCCCCAGAGTGGCTGTCCCTGGCAGTGTCCTACACCCTCCCTGAGAGGAGGAGCTTGAGGAGTCAGGGACACCCATTCCACTGCCCCCCTGCAGCTCCCTGACCCCCTCAGGGACATTGTGCCTGAGTGCTGGCAGAGATAGGGCTGTGACCCTGGGAGGGGCCACTTCCTCCGGCTGCCCCACACCTCAGCAGAGGGGCATCCACCCACCGGCACCCCAGCCAGGAGAGCCAGGGGTGCGTCTGCCTTCCCGCTGGGGTCCCAGCTGGGTGGCCTCACCTGATTAGCCCACACCCATGTCACCAGCCTCCTGCATAGGTGCCCAGGGACATGGAAGCAGGCCATGGTCCACAAGGCTGACAGCCGTGACTCACCACCATAATTTCATGTTTCCTGAAAGCATTTACGACAGACAGTAATAGCAGTTGGGATTCGGCGCTGAATTACATGTTACTAAAAAATTAGCATGGCATTGAACAGACTGAGATGTGTTGAAAACACAGGTCTACCTGTCGAGAGCCAGGCTCCTCTGAGGGGCTGGAATGCAGAGTTTTTCCTCAACCAGGCTTCCTTGATTCAAAAAAGTCACCACGTCAATGAAAAGAAGTTTGCCCTGCACGTTGATCACAACACAGTGTTCACTCCATGTTGAGTCACAGATACTGATGGGCCCAGAAGTCAAGAGTGTGCTCGGTCTCTTAGAGCCCTGCAGAAAAGCACCGCACCAAAGCAGCAAGGGCTGAGTGGCCTCACTCCCTCTCCTACGTCCCAGAGGTTCTCAGCACAGCCAGATTCGGGCCTCAGTGGGCTTCCTGGGCCAGGTCCTCAAGCAGCAGCTGGAGACAGACACATCAGCCCAATCTCTGACACACTTGCCACTGACAACCTGGATGCTAGCACACCGGGAACCTAACCCATCAGGACCCCAAATCACCTGGACGGTAGTCCGATGGGACCCTAAATCACCTGGACTCTAAGCCACCTGGACCTTAACCCACAATGACCATAACCTACTTGGACTCTAACCCACTGAACTAACCCACCTGGACATTAGCCCACTTGGACTCTAACCTACCTGGATACTAACCCACATGGATATTGACCCACATAGACACAAGCCCAGCTGAACACTAACCTACCTGTACCCTAACCCACATGGACATTAACCCACCTGGACTCTAACCTACCTGGATACTAACCCACATGAACACAAACCCAGCTGAATACTAGCCAACCTGGAAACTAACCCACCTGGACCCTAACCAACATGAACCCTAGCCCACTTGGACACCAACCCACTTGGACACTAACCCACTGGATACTATCCTACATGAACACTAGCCCACCTGGATCCTAACTCACCTGGACAAAGAAGTCAGCCCACCTACACCCCCCAAGAACATCTGCACTACTGTAAACACAACACACTGCTCCCCAAGCCTAGTCAGACACCCTGACAAACTCTGATGTACAGGATGCATAGTCCTGAGGCCCCACTGTCACAAGGGAAAGCATACAGACAGGGCCGAGTGGTGGCATAGCTGGGTTCAAGCCCCTGCTCCCCACCTGCAGGGGCAACACTTCATGAGCAGTAGAGCAGGGCTGTGGGTGTCTCTCTCTCTCTAGCTCTCCCTTGCCTCTCTGTTTCTTTCTGTCCTATCCAATAAAATAGAAGGGGGGAATGACCACTGGGAGGAATGGATTTATGCCAGCAGCATAAATCCAAGTCCCAGCAATAATCCTGGTGCCTTGTGGCAAAAGAATAAAAATAAGGGAGTCAGGCGGTAGTGCAGTAGGTTAAGCGCACTTGGCGCAAAGCGCAAGGGCCAGCATAAGGATCCAGGTTCGAGCCCCTGGCTCCCCACCTGCAGGGGAGTCGCTTCATAGGCGGTGGAGCAGGTCTGCAGGTGTCTGTTTTTTCTCTCCCCCTCTTTGTCTTTCCCTCCTCTCTCCATTTCTCTCTATCCTATCTAACAACGATGACATCAATAAGAACAACAATAACTACAACAATTAAAAACAACAACAAGGGCAACAAAAGGGAAAATAAATAAATATTAAAATTTTTTTTTAAAAAGTAAAAATGGGCGCGAATTGCAAGGGCCGGTGTAAGGATTCCGGTTCGAGCCCCCAGCTCCCCACCTGCAGGGGAGTCGCTTCACAGGCGGTGAAGCAGGTCTGCAGGTGTCTATCTTTCCATCCCCCTCTCTGTCTTCCCTTCTTCTCTCCATTTCTCTCTGTCCTATCTGAGAACGACATCATTAACAACAACTACAACAATAAAGAACAACAAGGGCAACAAAAGAGAAAGTAAAAAAAAAAATTAAGAAAAAAAAAAGTAAAAATGGGTGGGGGAGACAGCATAATGGTTATGCAAACAGAGTATCATGCCTAAAGCTCCAAGGTCCCAGGTGCAATCCCCTGCACCACCATAAGCTAGAGCTGAACAAGGCTCTGGAAGAAAAAAGAAAAGAAAACACACACACCATCCAGAGAAATAGAATAAAGGGCCAGCAAGCTAGCTCAGTTGGGAGGGGCCTGCTCTGTCTGCTCATGACCCAGTGGGGAGCTTGGGTGCTATGGTGTCACTCTGCCTCTGTCTCTCTGTGTTTTTCCGTCCGAAAAGGTCAGCCTAGAGTGTAGAAAGCCAACATCCAGTAAAAAACACAGCAGTCATTGTCTGATGTGTATCATTACAGGACTCTCCACAGCGGAATTAAATTAAAACAGCAACAGGCAAACAGCGCTGTGGAGAGTCTCCTCACAGCTGAATGAATGTCCTCACAGGAACCCCTGAGCATCAGCAACTGCAGGCAGGGCCATAGAGACGGCATGATGGGCATGCACAATGCTCTCCTGCCCGAGGTTCTGGGGCCCCAGGTTCAATCCCCACCTCCACCACCAACCAGAGCTGAGCAGTGTCCTGGTAAAAATATTTAAATAAAGAGGCTGGGTGGTGGTGCACGTGGTTGAGTGCACATGTTACAATGCACAAGGATCTGGATTCAAGCCCCCAGTCTCTACCTGCAGGGGGAAAGCTTTGCAAGTGGTGAAGCAGAGCTGCAGGCATCTCTCTCTCTCTCTTTCTCTCTCTCTCTCTCCATATATATATATATATATATATATACACACACACACACATATATATAGGCACAGAGCCCCCTTCCTCTCAATTTCTGGCTGTCTTTTGTTTTTGCCTACAGAGTTATCACTGGGGCTCAGTGCCAGCACTATAAAGTCACCGCTTTTTTTCTTTGCTTTTTTCTAATTTTTATTAGATAGGACAGAAAGAAATCGAGGTGGGAAATAGGGAGGATGAGAGACAGAGAGCCACCTGCAGCCCTGCTTTACCACTCATAAAGTGGAGCACCTTCAGGTGGGAAGCCAGGGCTCAAATCCGGGTCTTTGTGCTTGGTGATGTATACACTTAATCGGGTGCACCACTGCCTAGCCCCTGATTTCTGGCTGTCTCTGTCCAATAAATAAATAAATAAAGATAATAAATTTTTTTTACATTTAGATAACCATTATAAAAATTAAATAAACCATTATAAGGTAAGTAAGTAAATAGTCCTTTGAAAAGGAAGAATTGGGAGGTGCACAAACTGCCCCAGCTGCTCTCCCATGTCAGGGGTTCCAGAAGCCACAGCCCCTGGGGCCCCTCTGGATACGGACATTCCGAGACAGAGGACTGTCCTCCAGAGTGACTGTGTGTGACCAGACGCAAGTGGAAATAAAGGAATGACCGCAGATAGGTGGACTCACTGTGGGCAAAACAGGGATGGCCACTCCTGAGCCCAGCACCCCACCCACCGCCCACTGAGCAACTGACAGGCTGCTCATATGCCCCGGCCCCTGTCAGCCCCCATCAGCCCTGGGGGAAGCTGCCCTCCTCTGCTCCCTGCCCTCCAGGCTCAAGCTCAGGCTGCCCAATGCTCAGACACACACTGACCGCATCACCATCCACACAAACACCGCCACTGCCCCTCAGTGCCCACCCAAAGCTGCCCACCACAGCCTCAGGCTTCAATAAGGCCCAAGCAGTACACGGGGGACACTGAGAGACAAAGGATAGCTCCATGCAGCCACCCTGACTTGGGAGGTGAGGTGGGGTCTTCCCCCTCAGAGAGGACAGAATGGAGCAGATAGGGTCCCCTGAACTGCTCCCCAGGAGGGGTCAAGCTTTGCAGAGGCTACCCTGGGGTGGGGGGAGGGGTTATGTCCACTGTCCTGAAACCCACTGCAGTCATACTGTTGACCAACACCCTCCTGAGGAACAGAGCCAGTGATGGTGAGGCTCCTCAGGGACATCCCCAGCAGGGAAGGTGGACTGAGGGTGGGAACAGTCTGGACCAGGGGCTGGGTGGTGCCGCACCTGGTTGAGTGCTCACATTACAGCATACCAGGACCCAGGTACAAGCCCCTGGTCCCCACCTGCAGGGTGAAACAGAGCTGCCGGTGTCTCTCTCCCTCTCTATCTCCCCCTTCCCTCTCAATTTCTCTCTGTTTCTAGCCAATAATAAATGAATTAAAATATTTTTAGGGGTCCAGAGGTGGCACACCTGGTTAAGCATTCACATTACAGTGCACAAGG